>NC_133465.1:26236356-26559689 GCF_048565385.1 Saimiri boliviensis | reverse complement strand
GTAGCGAGGTAAGATTCAGCATGAAGAGGCAAATCCACTCTTATCACCCAGATGCTTCTGAACATAGATCCCTTCTCTGTCTTCAAAGGATAGCTGTATTCTTTTATAAAGGATTAGATTCTTGCCCTGAGAATTTGGACTCATGGCAGGTCAGTGCACACCCAGCCAGGGGTCCTCAGCAATGCAGAGCAGTTTCTCTCTGAAGAAGACAGAGAGAAAAAAGAACAAGTGAGGCTGATATGGGGCCCTGGGGCCCTCCTGGAGCCTTTACACATATTCTTCTTTTGGCTGGAATGCCAAGTCCCTCATTAGTCCACTTATCTTTTCAGACTCAGTTCCATGACCACACCCTCTACTAGGGTAGAACAGACTACTTTCTCCTTTGGGCCTTACTGGAAAAATAGATGTTCTTTTATCATGTGTCTGAATGTACTAGCAATAAGCTATTTATTATGTGTTTGTTAGTGTTTCCAGATTCGGTGACCACCCTCTATATGTATCCTGTAGATGGTAAATTTCCTTGAGTGGTTGGTGTGGCCAGATGAAAAGTGTCAGTCTCTGTCCGTGGTCCTGAAGGCTAGGGCTGAATGTCTTCCAGAAAACTGAACCATGGATGTTTCCCTACCCTCTGCCACATATAAACCAAAAAACTCAGTAGGGGCTTAGTGATGAGCTGAGAGAAGAAAGCATGGGGCCCAGGGTAACCTGAAGGAGAGAGTGATTAGTTCTACCTGTTGCATGTGATTCCAAAGCCTGCCAGCACACTATCTGATGCTAGTCAATAATTGAGATAGCAGTAGGTTGCTTAGACCTCTGAGTCTTTCTTAGTTCATGGATCCTAGCTAGTCAGATGAAATGTAGATATCTTGACATGTAGATATCTAAGGTGGACCACACTTAGTGACAACTATAGGTGGGACTTGAGGTGTGCTAAAGTCTTTTGCATTCTAGGAAGCTATGAATTGTTCATTTTCAATAGCATTAATCTCATGATGAAAAGCAATTATTACACTCTTTAAAGCATTTCATATGCAGTTTTAAAAGTGAAATTTATTGAGCACCTACTATGTGCCAGGTACCATGAGAGCTGCTTTTGTTTTTCATGTATTATCCCTAATCCTCCAAATAACCCTGTTAGGAAAGCTATTATTAATCCCATTTTTGGAAGAACAGAGAATTGTCAGAATGGCCAAACAAGCAGCCCAAGGTTACAGAGCAGTTAACAATTGAATTAACTCCAGACTGTTCGTCTCTACAGACAGTCTGTGTCTTTTTACAAGTATATACTATGGAAGCTTTTACCAACTGCCTAGCAACAGAGAAAATAGTTTCCATAGCAACAATAGTAAAATCAGTATTGGCATTTGGATAATCCAGTTTTTCCAAAAAAACAAAACAAAACAAAAAAACCAGTTGCTTAAACCCTAAGCTGGTATTCCACATCTGGGAATATAATCGAAGAAAACAATTTTAGCCATGGAAAAGTTTGTGCATAAAGAAATATACTGAAGCATTATTTACAATTTTGAAAAAGTTGCAACAAGAAACATCCAACAATAGGAGCGTGTGATTAAATTCAGGGTGGAGCCATCATGCAGTGTAGTAAACATGATCTGGTACAATACAGTCCCACTTAATGAGCAACCCATCCATTTCTAGGAACTGTTTCTGTTTTCTGGGAACTGACTCCCCCCTGGGGGATAGTCATATTATGAGACCCTACTTTCTTGGGTCATGTGATTGATCCAGGGTGGACACTTCATCCAAGCTGGGCCAATCAGTTCCTTTCCTGGAATTAAAAACAAACAAACAAACAAACAAACAAAAAAACAGGTTTGGGGACTGCTCAGTTTCTTTTTGTGAACATGGAATGTACCGTAATGTCAGGGATATTGTTGGCTTTGTCCTGTCCCTGTGCAGTGAGGGCAGAAGAGGGGACCCATGGTGAGATAGAGAAAGAACAAGAGTGGGGGAGAAAAAGAGAGTGAGGTGCTGGAGTAGGGAAGGAGAAAAGAAGTGGAGAACAGAGAGGAGTTGGGGGCTTGTGAGCAGTAAAAGCAAAGGTGGAGTCTCTACTGCACTCCATCCTGGTTCCAAGTCTTCCAAGAGCTCAATGGCACTTGAACCCTGTGAGATGCCCTAGCATTCTTCCAATAAACTCCTCCCTTTGCCCAAGGCAGTTAGAATTGGCTTTCTCTTATGTGTAAGCGAGAGTCCTAATTTAAATAGGAAGGTTTTAATATTCTGTGTTCTTAGGAAGAAAATGTAGGGCTGCATAGGGTGAACGATGCATAGTTCCAAGGTGGAAAACCTGTGGACCCTCAAGAAGCAGCCTCGGGGAGGAACTTGACATAACCAGTGAAGAAGATGCGCACTGAGATCAGAGCTCATGAGGGATGGGGAGCTGGGCCACCCACTATGTAGGTATCTATCGTGGCTTTAGGACATATACCTAGACCCCTACCCTTCCAGAAAACTCACCCTCCTGAAGATACTATGGAAATCAGACAAGTAATGGATGAATCTTATCTGAGGCATTGCTCCTGCATTTTTGTTGGCCTGGAAGCTCTATAACAATCAGGGTTGTCTCCTATTCAGCTCTGCATTCCTAGAGCTGGTACAGGGCCTGGCACAGAGCAGGTGCCAAATGAGTGCATATTCACCCCAGGAGGTAGACTGGAGTTACATTTCAGTTCCTTTCTTACTCAATATATGGGGTTGCTATTTATACATAGTCTCTCGGCTTCAAGCCCACCTTTCTATTTTCTTCTCTGATACTGGGGCCAGGACTCCGCAAACTACATTCTCCATATCCTTCTCGCCAGGAGTCTGGCAGACCTGGGTGGACTGGAGAAGGGAGACTCTACTAGCTTCCAGCTCAGTTCTGTACCCCTCTGTCATGAGGGGACATTGATGGCCCTAGACTCCAGTTTCTTTTGGCATTCCTGGCACTACTGCAGAACCAGCATTGCCATGTACTTCATCCTCTGTCCTGCCATCCCTGTCTGTGGTCTGAGCCACTATCAGGCTACTTGATATAATCTTGTTAGCGACTGTCTGGCATCACTTCCTGACTAGATCCTAGTAACACCATTTCTTCCCTTTCCTTGGCCAGCCCTAGAGGCTGGCAATGGTTTCCTGCAGAGATTAATCTCCAGGTTACCTCACTGCTTTCTTTTGGCTTTTTCAGACTTCTAACACACAGATAAGATATTTCCAAGATTAAATAGCCTCTGTTTGAAATTCCTTACCTGTTTCCACATTCCTGACAATACATGATCTATTTTAACTTTTTTCGAATCCCAATTTCTTCATCTATAAAAATGAGGAAATAATCCTTAACTCATGAAGATATTGGGAGAATTCAATGACATGAAAATTAAGTACCTGGAAGAATAGGTACTTATAAATGTGGGTTACTCCCTTCGCCCCATGGCCAAATAGTCAAGCTGTCTATGTAGGGGGCTTTCTTCTCTTGATGACTTGCTGAAAGAATTGGTGGCAAGGGCACAGGGCACAGGAATTGTGCCCTGAGCAGCAAGAAGCCATGCTTAGTGGAGCTCCCTCATCCTCCCACCACAGCCAACCTAGAGGCATGGCCAGTGAAGATCCTTGTCAGGTGGAGGTTCAGAATGAATAGTGTGTTCAAAACCTTTCCTGCTCTTAGCACCCGCTATCTTAGTCACTTGAGCAGATTCTAATTTAGTCTCAGAAATATTCTTCAATGGCCACAGGCAGGTGCTATATTTCATGACAGAGATGAGAACAGGAAGCTCAACTTCCCACCTCCTCAGAGCCAATGACAAATCCTTGGAAGTCAGCAGAGTGAGGAAAGGGGAAAAGCTACCACCCAGAGGGCAGGTGAATGACTGAGTGACTAAATGAACACCACTGGCTACTGGGCTCTAGCTTTGGTGCTTGGAAAGCATAATGTCTCATTCAATCTTCACAACAACTTGCCTGTCCATGTTATGGATGAGGTAATTGACCCTGGAGGGTTTAGGAAGGTGGCCCACATCCCAGAATCAAGGTGGCAGAGTGGGGTTTGAAGCCCACCTGGCTGGCTGCAGACCTATTCTCTAGGTTCTCCCAAGGGTGTCTGGCTTTGACTTAGCTTCCCACTATCAAAAACTGGGAAACCGTGGCTCTGGAATCTGAATAGGTAACATTCAGATCATATTTCTTAGAAACCAAGCTCCTAGTTGGCTCAGAGCCAAACAGCCTGAACTGGGCTAAGATAAGAACATCCTGTGGAGAGTAGGCAGAAAGATCTGTACCCAGCTCATGCCTCTGGAGCTGGGAGAAGACTTCCATGCTAGCAGAAGACAGCATCACACCTGTGTCCTCATCTGCTGGACCTTGGCTTTCAGCTGGCTGGTTTGCAAAGAACAGCCGAGGTCTGGGCCAGAAGGAGAGAAGGAGGAGGATGCATTTGGAAGGACCTAGAAGTTACATGATGAATGCCAGTGGCCTGGGGCTATCTACCTGAGAGCTCTTATTACTTCAGTCATTCTCAGGGGGGAAATCAGCTCATAGCAAACCCAACCTGAGCCACTCTCCTCTGCTAATGTCAATCAAGGGGTCAAATCAAGTAATTCTGTTTTTCACTGCTGCTGTTTCTGCTTTGTTTCTTTATGTCTTCTAAAGCACTATATGCCCCTTTTTGGAAAATATACTTGCTTATTTTTATTCCACATCTGCAGTAAGAATTTAGTAAGTATCAGATCTGGGTAAGGCTGGGTAAACTGTACAATATGACAAGAATGGGGTAGATGGGAGAAGCACTATTATTTTTATCCCTGTAGAAACCTGTGAAAATTTAAATATTTTAGAACATACAAAGTGAATAGTAAAAGCTACAAAAAAGCAGATTTAAAAAGTAAATAGGAGAAGAGATAAAACTAGTTGAAGCAGACATTTGAGATGAGCTAGTAACAGCACATGTGTTATGGATTCAGATTCAAATTTCCTAATATCTGATGTCCAAAAGAGATAAACAATTTTTAACTGTTTGATAAAAGACATCATAAAAGTTCAGCTGGTACCTAAGCCTAGAAAGGCAGGTGGGCTGATGTTGTTTTACTCAATAGAAACAACTGTAACTTTGATAACACTAATATACACCAGTGTTGGGGCCAGAGGAACTGTTGTGCTCTCGAACAAGTTTCAACTCAGTCTCATTTTTTTTTTTTTTTTTTTTTTTTTTTACATTTAATTGGACACAGCAGGATTGTCCTAGAGAGACTGTGGTACAGCAGCACAGAGGAGGCAAAGTAATCTTTCTGGTTTTCTACCATAGGTTTTAATCAAGGGAGGATCTGCTAATGATTTTTCTAATGAGCAAAAATGACCCCACACTACAGTGAAATCGAGGGCCAGTGCCAACTTAGATTCAGCTGGCATGCAGGGGAAGCAAGGAGACTAACGTTTATTGAGCATGGAACATCCATCACTTTTAAATGCTTGCAACGAGCCTGTGGACCCAAATTCAGCTCCTACTCAGGGGCTTCCCTCTCCAAGTTGGAGCTGCGTGCTGTGGGCGCTGGTTTTCATCACAGACTGGAGGGCCGGGATGCATGGCTCTGTATGTGCACTTGGAATCCTGCAGTATCCAAGCAGGGGAACTTGGGAGATAATAAGGACACTTCACACAACTGAACAGATGCGGCAACTGAGGCCTGGAGAGGGGCAAAGATCAGAGTAGAATCAGGCTTTTCATTTGGATGAGAAGGTCAAGCATCCCTAAAGTGTAAAGTAATGATAACAATGCCTTGTCAATGTAGAGCAGAAGCGCAGTTAGCAAGGTGCTTCACACCTGCTGTGCCGTTTCATCTGCCCCACGGGTTGGCAGGGAGGTAAGTAGACCTCATGCTTTCAGCGAACGCCACACTGCACAAAGAAATATTGACACACACCATATGCTCCCCATGTAAGCCAGCAGCGATTATTAAACCCATTCCACAGGTAACCGAATCGGGGTTCAAGAAGGAGAAATGAACCTCCCAAGGTCACACAGGAAGTGGCAAATCTAGGACTCAATCCAGGTCACCCAACTTCACATTTAAGGTTTGTTCAATCTGACCATGCTTCCTTTCACATAAATATTGGGGTGGGTGAGAAGAAGCATATTTGGATATCAACGTGCCATTTCCAAAGTGCATGGTGACTAAGATCCTAGGGCCAGAGGTCAAACTGCCTGGGTTTCAACCCCAGTTCTGCCACTTCCAGGGCTCTGTCATTTACTTAACCTCACTGTATCTCAGTTTTCTTAACTGTAAAATGGAAAGAATAACTTCCCTACTTCTTTGTTGTGAAAATGGGAGAAAGCATTCAGATGTATGTCCTGCTCAGCCCTCAAACAATATTAGCTCACAGTATTTTTTAAATTATAAAAGTCATAATAAAACAGTAGTATCAAAGTAATAAGAAATAAAGGTTTTTATAAGAAATAAAAACTTGAGACCAGGTGCAGTGGCTCATGCCTGTAATCCCAACACTTTGGAAGGCCTAGGAGGGCAGATCACCTGAGGTCAGGAGTTCAAGACCAGCCTTGAACTTTACATTTGTGCATTTATTGCATGAATGTCTTTCACATAGTAATCTCACAAACGTTGTGAAATCCCATTTCTACTAAAAATACGAAATTAGCTGGGTGTAGGTGCAGGCGCCTATAGTCCCAGCTACTCAGGAGGCTGAGGCAGGAGAATTGATTGAACTCAGGAGGCAGAGGTTGCAGTGAGCCGAGATCACGCTACTGCACTCCAGCCTAGGTGACAGAATGAGAATTCATCTCCAAAAAGGAAAAACCAACCAAACAAAATTTGACACACGTATTTTCCGACATTTCAGTTTCAGATTTTTGTTTTCTTTTGTAGAAAAATGGGACATACAGAAACAAAGAAAACAAAAATTACTGTAATTCCAATGCATAGCAATAATCATAATATTTTGATGTTTTTCCAGCTGTCTGTTATTCTAACATATAAACTACATTCTTTGTTTTTATATTGTGTTTTTTATTTGGCATTAAAACATGGGTATTTTCCTATGCCACTGAATAGTTTTTTAAAGTGTAACTTTGAGCCATTATAAAATTATGCTATTCTGTAGATAAACCATAACTTATGTACCCGTTACATGGGAAGTTGACCATTCATTGTTGAGTGAAGAGGCTGTGTCTGATTTGCAGCTGCCTCTCTGACACTAACACAGTGACTTGTATATAGGAGGTGCTTAATAAACACTCAGGTGACTGAAAACTCACCGTTTGATAGGTGCTTCCAGAATGTTCATACCAATTTACATTCCTGCATTTACTGCATGAGTGTCTTTCATGTAGTAATCTCAGCAGCATGTGATTTAAATTTTTTAAAAAAATTTGCCAATTTGTGAAGTAAAATGTGGAACATCACTGTTGTTTTAATTTTTAATTTATTTGATTAATAGTGAGGTTGAAATTTTACTCATATTTGAATTAGCCATCTGTATTGTATTTTTCCCTTTTCCTTTTCTTCCTTTTTTATTTTCCTCTTTCTCACCTTCTTTTGAAAGTACCATTCTTGAAGGAACAGCCACCAGACTGGCAGTCTTGATACATTTCCTTGGATACCATCACATATTCAGATAATCCATGAGGTTCATAACAATGAATCGGGTGCTTGCTAATTATTTTAAGATAATTGCATGAATAAGTTCAGATACTCATTAATTTTGAGAAAGCTGTGACAGCTCTCAGGTATTAATGAATTTCTTGCTCAAGTTTAGGGAGTTGGCAGTTGACACACAGCTTTCCTGACATTTCAGCTTCGGATTGCCATTTTGTTTCCCTGTAATTCCATGCACACCTTATTAAAGTTCAATTATGGCTTGGAGGAACCTTCAGCTAAGGCATTAGCATCCAGTTAATTACTGAGAAGTGATGACAATTGAAGACAAATGGATTTTATTTCCTATCATGACAACAGATTCCCTCCCACCACCTGCCCAGTACAGGTGCACATTTCTTTGTCATGGATGCCCTATTTGCCGTTCAGGGAATCACAGAACATTCTAGAACTACAGGATTCAGAATATTTAACTTTTTACCTCCAAAGGAATGTTCAAATCCTTCTGGAAAGATGTCATCCACTCTCTTTTTGGAATGGCTTTGGAAATCAAAGGCTAGTGTCTACTAATAATCACTTACTTCAAGGTCTAATTATTGATGAGCAATAAATTCTTTTTAAAATCAGAATGAAGTCTTTCTGGCTGGTGCAGTGGCTCATGCCTGTAATCCCAGTGCTTTGGGAGGCCGAAATGGGCAGATCACTTGAGGTCAGGAGTTTGAGACCAGCCTGGCAAACATGGAGAAACCCTGTCTCTACTAAAAATACAAAAATTAGCCGGGTATGGTGTCAGGCACCTGTAATCCCACCTATTCTGGAGGCTGAGGTAGGAGAATCGCTTGAACCCAGGAGGCGGAGGTTGGAGTGAGCTAAGATAGATCCAGCCTGTGTGACAGCTCACACATATAATCCCAGCACTTTGGGAGGCTGACCAGTGGATCACTTGGGGTCAGGAGTTTGAGACCAGCCTGGCCAACATGGTGAAATCTCATCTCTACTAAAACACACACACACACACATGCATGCACGCACACCAAAATTAGCCGGGTGTGGTGGCTCATGCCTCTAGTCTTAGCTACTTGGGAAGCTGAGGCCGGGGTGGAAGAATCCCTTGAACCTGGAAGGTTAAGGTTACAGTGAGCCGAGATCACGGTGCTGTAGTACAGCCTGGGTGACAGAGAGAGAGACTCTGTCTCAAGAAAATAAAAGGGTAAAAAAGAAACAAAGTGAAGTCATTCCTGCTTTAATTTCTGCCACTCACTCCTGTGTGACCTTAGAACATTCTCTTGTTGTGGTTTCTTCGTTTCTAGAATGATGGTCTTTGTGACAGTTTGAATGTGTTACCAGAAGTTCATTCGTTGGAAACTGAATCGCCAGTGCAACAGTGTTGAGAGGTGGGACTTCGAACGGGTGTTTAGGTCACAAGCACTCTGCCCTCATGAATAAATTAATGAAGCTATTGTGGGAGTCGGTCAGTTATCATGGGAGTGAATTCCTGATAAAAGTTCACCCCCTTTCCCTGCTCTCTCTCATGTGTGCTTTCTTGCTCATTCTCCTTCTGCCATGGGATGACGCACCCAGAAAGCCCTTGCCAGATGTAGGCTCCTTGACCTTGGACTTCCCAGCTTCCGGAACTGTAAGAAATAAATCTCCATTCTTTATAAATTACCCAGTCTCAGGTATTCTGTTATAGCAACACAAAATGGGCTAAGACACTCCTGGAGTAATGACCCTGAGTGAAGTCATCATTCTAAAGTCCAAGATGTAAGTCAAGTGCTTCACACATGAGGGTTGGTTCATAAATGTTGTTTCCCCTTTGTGCAATGCCTTTTGTTGCCAAAAGGGAGAGGAGGGAGCTAATGCTGATTAAGGGTCTACGTGTAACGTCATTTCTTCTGGGGATGACATTCCCTCTGCCATCTTAGTACTCACAACAATCCTGTGGAGTAGATAATAATATCTTTATTTTACAGATGAGGGAACCAAAATTCAGAGAGGTTCAAGGTTGTACAGCACCTGCTCTTCCCACTGCCCGGTGGAGCACTACTCAGTCATACTAGACACAAAGGGGCTGGTCTATGGAGGGAGTACCACGAAGCACGAGGAGCCTACACTTCTATGGAGAGTTGAGATACCTTCACAGAGATGCCTTCACAAAAAATGCCTCATGGTGCAAGGTCATGAATGCCAAGTGCTCTAGTGTTTCGGAGGTGGATGAGATCCCTACCAGGAACATCTTCAAGGTGGAGGCAGGTTTGAGTCTGGCCTCAAAGGACGAAATGATTCAGGTAATCAGCAAAATAAAGCAAGAGAAAGGGAGAGATAACAACAAAGGCAGAGAGGTAGGAGTGAGCAAGAAAGACTGAGTGAGCGGTCCCTGGAACAGAAGGCGTGCACAGGGAGGGGAGAGAGAGAGTGCTGGGAAGGGAGGTTGGTACACGGAACATGGAGCGTTTTCAGTGTCATGTTCGGGGCTTTGGGCTTATTCTTGAGACCTGTGTTTCCCAAAGGGAGCTCTCCCCTGGGAAGAGCCTCAGAGGAAAGAATAAAACAGGATTCCCTGTACACCACCCCTTTCCTGGTGAGTTACAATGCACATTAGCTTGTTATGCAGTCTGGACAGTACTACTGAAAAGAGAGGCACACAAGGTATTTATTTTTTAACTTTCCACTGGGAAATTTCCAATTAAATAAGGTTAAAAAAATCGAACCTAACAGAGGAGCAATAGAAGCCCTCCCCCGGCCGGCTAGAAGGCAGTTCGGTCACCCTTGGGGTTTCTTTTCCTGGGAAGAAATCATGTGCCTGAGGCGGAGATGGCTGCAGCTACTTTATCCCAGCAGCTGCTTTATCCCAGCAGCCCCTTCCTGGCTTTCTTTGTCCTCTCAGTTTCCAGAGTTTTGAGGCTTATAAAGCTCTTTATTATATGTAACTCACATGACCCTGAGATGGGGTGGTCATCTCTGTTGTAGAAATGAGGAAACAGAATTGAAGCACCCTCCCAAGATCCCACAGCCAGGTGGGAGCAGAGCCAGCATGGGCACCCAGGGACACCATCTCCCCTTGTGGGGTTCTCCCCCGTGCTCTGCTGGCTGACTCCTCCCCTGTCCTTTCTGGGGTGGCCAGACTTCCACTCCACTTTAAGAAGCAGTGAATATTGATTGGCTTTATTTGTAGGGGTGAGAGTGCACTTGGGAAGGAAGATCTGGTTCCATGACTTGGGGGCAATATGAACACAGGTTAATAACTCAAGAGTTACAGGAGGAAGTGGGGGGAGGTCCAGGGAAGTGATGTTTTTGAGTGCTTGCTATGATCTCACCCTCAGAAACATGTTCCAATCTTTGGGCAGTGGGAGGGAGGCACTGTGTCTGGATTTCTTGGGTGCAGTAATGGTAGATTTTCGTTTACTATTTTGATGATAGTTTTGCAGGGTTTATACTTTCACAATTTAAGTGATATATGTTTCCCAGGTAATGCGGTTAATTTCATGTCTATGGTGGACACTAATGTCTCACCCCATCTCCTTCAAGAAAAGACCGACCCATCGCCCTCTGCCGTCAGCAGAAGTCTCTGACATCAGCTCCTTCAGGGACTGCTTAGGCTAGAGAGAGGAGCTCCGCCTAAGATCTTGTCCCTTCCAGAGGCAGCCCACATCCATTCTTGACTCATGTGAAGTTAGAGAGGCCTGGCCACCTGGTCCCAACTTGGGGTAACTCTGAAGGGCCACTGAGCTCTGAGCTGTGGGTTTGGCAAGGTTTCCTGTTGGGTCTGCCAAATCACAGTGACTTCTCCCCACTCTGTTTGTCCCGTTTCCTTCCCATCTGGTCCCAGGGGTGCTCCTTTGTGAACATGCTGCAGATTGAACTCTATCTCAGGGTCTGCTTCCTGGGAGCTAGGGTAACCAAGCATCCCAGTTTGCCTGAGAAATGGGACCAAGACAGTCCTGGGCAACTAGGATGCTACAGCAAACCCAACCTCAGACAATGTACTTCTGTTTATTATTGTTATATTTTGAGAGACAGGGTCTCACTATGTTGCCCAGGCCTGGATGCAGTGGTTATTCACAGGTGTGATCATAGTTTACTGCAGACTCAAACTCCTGTGCTCAAGAATCCTCCTGCCTCAGCTTGTTAAGTAGCTGGAACTACAGACATGTGCCACCATGCCATGCTGTGTCTATATATTCAAACACTTCAATGCCAAGAAATTATGTTATTCTTTAAAAAATTGGTAGAAGGGCTTTTTATTCTATAAAAAGGTGGTAGAGGGGCATTTGCCATATCCCCCTAATGCTTCCCCAACAATATCATGCAATCTTGGGAAGATGGGTATTATGGCTATTGTTTCCCCAATCTTGGTGAAGCAGGAATTAGCCCTAGGAAATTAGGGCTCAGAGAAGTTAAGAAACTTTCCCCAGGCCACACAGCACCGTAGTCATGCAGGAATGAAACCTAGCCCTACTGAGTCCAAGCCTGTGCTCTATCCACCAGGCCTCTTTGGTTTTAAGACACGCACCTTGGCTGTATGTTCCAAACACAGCTGTAGGTAACTAAGGAGGCAGAGAAGAGCACTTACTGAATCCCAAATATGCTTGGAGTTTTTTCAAAATAAAATCACACTCTATTTACTGCCCACCTTCCCGTGTAGGCCTAGTTTTAAACATCTGAACTTTCTGCTAATTACTGTCACATTAATTAAAAAATAAATCCTTTCTAATTTCATAACAGGTGGTTTGTGAGGCTGGAAGAGGAGTTGAAACTTGCGTGTAATTATTGTGTGTGGCGTATTTGCATTTCTAATTGCGTTGGGGGACACCGAGGGCCAAGCTGTCAGTCTCTGGGCTGTCTTTCACCTGCGCCGCGGTGCTGAGCTGCTGGCGGCGGCGGCAGCGTCTTTTCTCCAAGCAGCACCTGTGAGAGCGGCAGCTCCAGCTGGAGCCCCAAGACTTCCAATCAACACAGAGCCACAGGGCCATTGCTGCGTGGGTTTGCTATGAGGAGCCTGTAACGCATCGAGGAGCCTGTCGCCCGACCCACACCCGGCTTTGGCTGGGTGCTGTATAAATGCTGGCTGACCACGGCTGAATGAATCCTCACCTCGCTTAGCTGACCCAAGCACCGGGCAGGCGCACTGTGGGCTGGCGGCACGGGTTCCTGATGGAAGGACTCTTGGATTTGCTCCACAGGTGTCTGTGCATCCATCTGGAAACTGAGCGTCTGTGCACGGAATCCATTTCGTCTTCTAACGTCTGAATTGCTTTAGATGCTTCTGACTTCTGAACCCCTTTAGATGCATGCTGTCATTTGTCAGGAACATGCTAACATGGATGATGAAGGCTTCTTTGTCCATTTCTGCCTCCACGAGCCTCCTTTCCTTTCCCTTTCCTTTCCCCTTTCCCTTTTCCCTTCTTTCCTTCCCTTTCCCCTTCCCCTTTCCTTTCCCTTCCCTTTCCTTTCCTTCCTTTCCCCTCCCCTCCTCTCCCCTTCCCTTCCCTTCTTCCCTTCCCTTCCCTTCCTTTCCTTTCCTTTCCCTTCCCTTCCCTTTCCTTCTTCCCTCCTTCTCTTCTTCCCTTCTTCCCTTCCCTTCCTTTCCTTCTCTTCCCTTCCCTTTCCTTTTCTTTCCCTTCCTGTCCCTTCTCTCCCTTTCCCTTTCCCTTTTCCCTTTCCTTTCCGTTCCTTTCCTTTCCTTTTTCCTTCCCCTTCTCCTTCCCCTTTCCGTTCCTTTCTTAGAAGATTTCTAGCTCTGTCGCCAAGCTGGAGTGCAGTGGTGTGATCTTGGTACACCGTAAAAAACCTCCACCTCCCAAGTTCAGGTGATTCTCCTGCCTCAGCCTCTTGAGTAGCTGGGATTACAGGACCACGCCACCGCACCCAGCTAATTTTTGTATTTTTAGTAGAGATGGGGTTTCACTGTGTTGGCCAGGCTGGTCTCCAATTTCTGACCTCCAGTGATCCACCCACCTTGGCCTCCCAAAGTGCTGGTTACAGATGTAAGCCACCACGCCTGGTCCTCCACAAACGTTTCTGTAAAGGAGTTAACGAGCCACAAAGTACTACGTGAGTGCATTGTAAGCACTTTTAACTTAAGGCCCCAATTTAATGTGGTGGAAGGATTACAGGCTTTGAGGTCAGACCTACCATGGTTTGAATTCTGGCTCTACCACTTAGCAGCTGAGAGACTAGAGAAGTCACTTAACCTCTCTGGGCTGCACATAGCTTTTTAAATCCATAAAATGGACAAAATTGTAACTTGGTTCTGAGTTTTTCAAACTTCGATTCACATCAGAACTACCTAGGGAGCTTTTAAAAATGATCAGTGCTGGCTGGATGTGGTAGCTCATGTCTGTAATCCCAGCATTTTGGGAGGCTGAGGCAGGCAGATCATGAGGTCAAGAATTTGAGACCAGCCTGGCCAACATGGTGAAATGCCATCTCTACTAAAAATACAAAAATTAGCTGGGTGTGGTGGCTCATGCCTGTAATCCCAGCTTCTCAGGAGGCTGAGGCAGGAGAATTGCTTGAACCCAGGAGGTGGAGGCTGCAGTGAGCCGAGATCACACCATTGCCCTCTAGCACTCTAGCCTGGGCGACAGAGAGAGATTCCATCTCAAAAAAAAAAAAAAAAAAAAAAAAAAAAGTAGTGCTTGGGTTAGGCTGCACCCAGATCTGATTAAATCAGATTGGGGAGACGGGAGGAAGGGAAGATTGAACATCAGATTTTATTATTTTTTATTTTTTTAAGACAGAGTTTCACTCTTGTTGCCCAGGCTGGAGTGCAATGGCACAATCTCAGCTCACTGCAACCTCCACCTCCTGGGTTCAAGTGATTCTCCTGCCTCAGCTTTCCAAGTATCTGGGATTACAGGCATGCGCCACCATGCTCAGATAATTTTGTATTTTTCGTAGAGACAAGGTTTCTCCATGTTGGTCAGGCTAGTCTCAAGCTCCTGACCTCAGGTAATCCACCTGCCTCGGCCTTCCAAAGTGCTGGGATTACAACTGTAAGCCACCATGCCCGGCCTGGACATCATGATTTTAAAAAGCTACTCAGGTGATTCTGTTATGTAGTCAGGGCTGGGAACCACTGCCTGAGCCTCTTGAGATTCTGAGACAATGTTGGGCTCAACCTTTTTCTTCCTTTGCCTTGGGAAATGTAGCCTGACTATGGAGGTTCTGGGAGCAGCTGGAGTCCCAGGCAGGTGATTGAGGCTGAGATCCAAGAGGGGAGGATGGGGACCCAGGAACTGCACCTAGCTCATGAGATGGGGCACGGTCAAGGCCCAACCCCCCCAGCATCCCCTTCCTCAGTTTCCCTCTCCCTGGCCAGTGAAATGAGGGTTCATTACCTTGTTTGACCAACTCTAGACACCCCCAGGGAAATCAGCAAATCAGGGCTTCTGACAAAATGAAGGCCAAGAGTGATGTCATTGAGGAAATGACACCAAGTTTGATTTCAGACCAGCTTTCCATCCCTTATCTTTTTGATCTCGTCACAACCCTGTAGGCTTGGCACCATGATGACCATTTTACAGATAAATACACTGAGGCTCTTTGAGGTTAAGTAACTACATATCCTTTAAGTATGAGAGTCACAAACCAAACCCAGTCTAATTCCAAATCTCTTCATCTGCCTCCTTGTACATGTGGCCTTCCTTATATCAGCAAATAACTTATTATAAGTAAACTACATCCTTACAGTTTCTTAGGTCAGACATCCTGGAGTCACCTTTGACTCCTCTCTTTCCCTTACACCCCACATCTAACCCATTGGGAAATCCCACTGGATCTATCTGTATGACATATCAAGAATGCAAGCAGGTTGCCACCTCCCTGCTCCCACCTTGGTCTGAGCACTCCCATCCCTCACCTGAAATAATGATGGGTCTCACCACCTCTGCACTTAAACATACTGTGTCTTTGCAGCACAGCAGCTGGAGTACTGATAAAATGTTTCCTGACACTGCCCTCCTGTGGCTTCCATCCTACTCTAAGTCAAAGCCACGTTCTCACCATGGCCTGTGCTGCCCTGCACAAAGGAGCCTCTCTGAGCTCATCACTTACCGCTGCTCCCTAGGGGCTCACACTGCTTTCCTGAAAGCTCTCTAAGCACAGGCTTCTGCAAGAGCAGAAGCCTCTTCCTGGAATGTTCCTCCCCCAGCGTTGACCTGGCTTTCTCCTCTCCCATCCTCACAGTTTTCAGGGAGACTCAATGTCACCTGTTTGAAATGGAAATGAAGACACCAGCAAACCCTATCCTCCTCTCCCGTTTTATTATTCTCCATAGTGCTCGTCACCATCTGGTATCCTACCAGTATAACCCCACTGATTTGTTTATTGTCTGTCTTCCATGATTAGATCTTCATCTGTTTGGCTCACTGCTCCATCCCAGGTGCCTTGAACAATGCCTAGTGCATACAAGGTGCTCAGTAACTACTTGAATGAATGAATGAATGAATCCTGCCACCCCCTCGAGGAAAAGGTGAGACGATCTCTAAAGCAGCAACTAGTGAAAACACATGGGAGACAAGGCTGAGGAGAGGCCATCCCAGTGGGCTGCTGCATTTCCCCTACTGATCCAGGGGATGAATGAAGGGATGGCTCAGGAGGCCTCTGGAGTATTAACTGCTGGGCCCTGGTCTGTGGGTCACTGTGAATGTCAAGGATCTCCAGGTGGGCTCTGAACTAATCCAATAATGCAAATCCTCTGTCCTTTTAGGAGAGTGACTGGCACGGCCAAAGAATTTTTACCTGTTACCAAGCCTACTTCTCAGCGACCTGTAAAATGCAGGCTCTGAAGCCAGATTGAGTTCAAGACCCAATTTTACTACTTATCACCCATGTGACTTCGGGCAAGCCACTCAGTCTCTCTGTTCCACGTTTGTAAACTGAAGACAATCCTTATACCTATTTATAGCATCATGAAGATTCCATGAGACAATGCCTACAGAGAGCTTAGTACAGGGACAGGCACGGGTTAGCATTCAATAAAGGTCAGCTCTTGTAATTAAGTGAGGTGTAGAGAGTTACTAAACATCGATACTCACAAATGAAATTTGCGTGCTGCTGTTTACTGAAGGCTTTAATTTGGCATTCTAGCCCAAAAGTCTTCATGCTGAGCAATCCAGGCAGCACTGCCATGCCCCCACTGCACCTGAGCCTAGCTGAGAGTTCGAGTCAGTGACTGGGGACGTGCGTGGTCACCAGTGAGAGCATTGGCAGTGTTGTCTTGAGCTGCTGCTGCTTTCCATCTGCCACCGTTCTTGCTTTTTAATGATAAATTACCATTAGCTTCGTTTCATTGTTACCCATTTAGTTTGTCGTGGGTTGTTTGCTTAACAACAGTAATTTGGGCTTATGAGTTTTCAATGGTTGGGTTTTAAGGCATGTATGCATTAGACTTCAACTGCGCGTCATCTATCTCCCTTCCTAAGGCAAATCCTTCTCTGGTGTTTCCCCGAAATTGTCTGCCTGTAACACTTTTCATGTTATCTCTGAGTTCTTGTTTTGCTTAAAAAGAAAAAAATGGGGACAGATGAGCAGGAGGCTGTGAGTGATTTTACTCTGCTGAAGCGGGCTGCGGTCAAAGTGGATGAGAGACACTGTTCTAGATCAATTTCCCCTCTCCCTTCCATTTTATTGATGGGAAAACTGAGGCTTTGAGAGGTAAAGGATCAGAGTTCATACACAGTCGCTAAAAGCTAGTCCTCCTAGTTGCCTGGCCTGGGCTTTTTCCACTAGCCACATGACCTTTGAAACATGACCTGCTTAGGCCAGTTCCCTTTCTCCATGGAGGACTCTGGGTCCTAATGAAGGTGCCTTGAAATTGCCCACTCTTGGCTTAGGGTCTCCTCCTGGATCTTCCAATCTGGGGCCATTTCGAAGTGGATTTACGTAGTGCAGATGAGTTATGGCTCTAGAGTCAGACTACTTTATTGAACTATGTAATTTGGATGAGTTACTTAATCTCCCTGTGCCTCAATTTCCTCAACTGTAAAATGAGGATAGTGATAGCAACAACCTCCTATATCTGGAAGAACTTGGTAAGAGAGTTCATGTAGCATGCACAATGACTGACACATAGAAAATGCTCAGTGAAAGGCTGGGTACAGCAGCTCACGCTTGCGATCCCAGCATTTTTGGGGGGACTGAGGCAGGAGACTTAGCTCAGAAGTTTGAGACTAGCCTAGGCAACATGGTGAAACCATCTCTACAAAAAATTTAAAAAAAAAAGATGGGCATGGTGGTGCACACCTGTAATCCTAGCCACTTGGGAGGCTGTGGTGGGAGGATTGCTTGAGCCCAAGGGATAGAGGCTGCAGTGAGCCGAGATCACACCACTGCACTCCAGCCTTGCGATAGAGAGAGACCCTGTCTCAAAAGAAGAAAAAAGAAAAACAAAAAAAAAGAAAGAAAAGAAAAAAGAAGAAAAAGAAAATTCCCAGTGAATAATGATTATTGTTAATATTTTTAGGTCCAGAGCTAATGTCCCACTCCCACCTGGAGCTTCTGGGGATTATTATCCCCATTTAATAGATGGGAAAATGGAGTCTCAGAGCTGTAGAGACTCTGAACTCAAGACTTGTGGCTACACAGCCAGAGTCCTTCTATTCCCAACACCAGCTTCAGGGCTAAGCTTGGTGTCTCTGTGCTTAGGTTCTGCCTTGACACTCTTCCTCTTCATTGGTGCTCCACTGTGTAGCCAGGCAGTCCAAAGCAGCTTTCTACACATTTCTAGGCTACTGGAGATCATCCTCTCTTTGTTCTGCGTGGGCAGAGCCTCTCTCTCATTCCATTGCAAGTGGCTTGACAGCAGACTGGCTATTTCTTTAAAACACACCTGAGAGAGGGTGGCACAGAGTGGGAATGCCCCTCTGATGGGTCCTGCCTGCCTGGCTGATGGGAAGATGGCTGGGATGGGGTTTGGGTGGGGAGGCACTGACAGGTTCCAAACAGACTGCAAGCTTCCCTGCTGCCTGTGAGCTCTGAGTGTTGCTCATGCATGGGGAGAAGACCTGGGCGTTTCTGATGTCCCGGTCGTCCACCTCAGCTCTTGCACCTTTGAGTCGTTCCACAGGTGTGCTTCGGGTGGACAACTGGGGCAAAGACAGAAAACACCTCCTTTGAAACAAGCTAGTAAACTCAACACAAAGGAGGTGAGATTAAACCAATTAAGCCATCAGCAGCAGAGATCTGGTCTCAGAAATAGCTTGGAGCTGGGTTGTTACAGCATTGAAGGGGTTTCCTAAATGTCAACACAAGCCTGAAATATAATCACCATTAGAGAATTAGTAGCATCTACTTTTTTTTTTTTTTTTTTTTTGAGAGGCTGGAGCACAGTGATGCAATCTCGGCTCACTGCAACCTCTATCTCCCGAGTTCAAGCAATTCTTCAACCTCAGCCTCCCAAGTAGCTGGAACTACAGGCAGGTGCCAAATGCCAGGCTAATTTTTGTATTTTTAGTAGAGATGGGGTTTCACCATGTTGGCCAGGATGGTCTCGATCTCTTGCGTGATCCACCCACCTCGGCCTCCCAAAGTGCTGGGATTACAGGCGTGAGCCACTGTGCCCGGCATATTTACCGTTATAATAGAAGAAAAAGGCCCACTTCAGGGTGAAGGAATCAGGAGTCGGCTGTCTCCTGTGCTGAGACAGGGTGGGGAAGCTAGCTGACATGCACACTTAGCCTTTCCTGCTGGAGTAAGAAAGATGGCTAAGGTTTATAGAGCACTTACTGTGTGCCAGGCAGTGTGCTAAGGATTTTGTCTTCCTTTATATGCTCCAGCCACACTAACCTTCTTTTCTTCTCAAATCTGACTTGTTCCCACCACAGGGCCTTTGCACGTGCTGCTCCTCCTGTTTCTTCTCCCTGCCCTTTGCATGTATGTCTGCTTAATACCATTCAGGCTTTAGCTCAAAGTTTGTCTTCTCTGAAATGCCTTCTCTAACCGTAGTTAAAGCCATATCTCCACCCTGCCCCACCATCACACTCCTCCACATCACTGTATTTCATCTTCTTTAATGCACTTATCCATACTCAAATATTTTATTTTCTTGCTTATTTTCTGCTTCCCACCACTACAATGTAAACTCTTTGAGGGTTGGAATTCTTTCAACTTTGTTCACAAAAATATACTGAAAGCCTAGAACAGTGCCTGCCACATAGTATATGTTCAACAAATATTTTTTACCATCTGGTGGCTGGGGTCTTTCCCCATGGCATTTTATGCAAACCTCACTAGGATCCCAGGAGGTGGTATAATGATTCCATTCTGCACACAGGATCAGAGAGCATGAGGGACTTTCTCAGTGAATAAGTAAGAGAGCCAGGATTTAACTTAGGATTTTTTTTTAACTTCAAAACTGTATGTTTAAGTACAGCTCCTGATCAGAAGCAAATCCTGTGACCACCCCATGAAGGGTGAGTAAGGCATGCTCAGATGACTCTGGTTTCAGCTCTTCGGGTGGAAAAGCATCACCACACAAATTTCCTTGCACAGAACATCTCTCCCTCCCCAGAAGGGTGGCCCATTTCTTCCAAGTGATATCAGACAAGGCAAAATTCCTAAACAAGCAGCAAATATGGACGTTGTCTGGAAGTCAGCTGTTGTAATGGCTTGCCTGGATTCATGCCCCTCACAGCCCACTCCAGTCTACAACTGAATCCCTGGCTTCACCCACTCCCAGCTGTAGGCTGAGCCCTGGTCCCAGCTCCAGAATGCGTCTTCCCTCCTCCAGCCACTTCTCAGGGCCAGCTCAGACTTGACACTCCAGCTCTAGTTATTGGGTGAACTGTCTCACACCTGGACTTGGCTCACTACTGAATGTCAATTCCAGTGACTGGGAATGATTTTATAAATTAATTCTATTTTTGTTGGTGTCTAAAGATGAGTGGAGTAGGTATGGGGCCCTGGCTCCTGTTTCCCCCATTCCTGGTAGCAGCTCCCTGGAGGGCAGCTTCTGTAGGTGAGTCAGGTTCATCTGGAGACACACCTGAAGCTCACTCTTTCATATTTCCTGGCAATTTTGTAAGCACCCAATTTCCTTTTATGAAGCCCTTTTACACCTAAAGTGACCATGGCTCTTTCTCTTCCCTGCACTGAACTCTGAGAGTCTACTCTGTTTTAGCCTGGTTTTGGGCTAAGCTTTTGGGACAAGAAGCAAGTCAGACACAGTTCTGTCCCCAGGGTGCTCATTCTAGTGGGGTGGGGGCAGGGAGGGGTGTGAGAACTTGAAGGGGAACACTAGATAGACTTGGTGGGGGAAGCCCCAAGTCTGCAGATCATGGAGAGGTTATCTGAGTGTCAGAGAGGGCTCCCCTTGGTTGTCTTCAAGACAAGGAGCAGTTTTCAAGGCAAAGAAATAGCAGCACGACCTTCTAGGTGGAGAGTAATCATATTCAAAGTTCTCTTAGCTCTTAACTTCCTCCACTGACCTAATTCCTCTTGGTGCAAACCTCAGGCAGGAATAGAAGTGGCACTGGAGGGGTAGAGAGCTCACTCACTCTCTGAGCTGCCTCTCTGTGGGCCTAGAGCACCCCACACTAACATCTCAGCATCTGCACCTGCCCCTGCCTGCACCCTTCTCTGCTACCTCTGCTCGTCTCTCGAGGCTGACCCCTTACCTGATGCCGTCCACTCACCGGAGCTGACCTTCGTTAGGCACTCATGTGTGCCAGGCATACGACGCCACGTGATTTCCAGACACACTATCACATTCACTCATCCATTCAACAAGTGTTTATTGTATACATATTAGATCCTGGGTACTATTTTAGCTCTAGGAGATACAGAATTGAACAAAAAAGATGCAAGAATGTGGATCTCACATCCCAGAGAGGTAGACAACCAGCAAGGGAACAAGTCCAATACGACATGTAATACATCCGATAATGTTAAGTGCTGCGGGGAAAAGTGCCAGGATAGGGACAGGGGACCAGAAAATGCCAGGACCTGTTGCAGTGTTAAACAGATGGTTGGGGAGGTGTCCCTGAGAAGGCATTCGAGTAAAGATCTAAAGGGAGTGAAGGAGCATCTGTGCAAACATCTCGGGGAAAAACATGAGGCAAAGGTGGGAGGATCCGTGAGTCTTTACTGCAGGGACAGCTACTGCAGTTGACCTCACTTCACAGGAGGGGCAATGAGAGCTCTGAGAGGCTGAGCATCTTGCTCAATGTCCCACAGCTACCATCCTGAGACACACATGTCCTGCCATAGAGCCTATGCTGACACACCTTGCTGCCTCTTATTCTCTCCGGGTCCTGGGTTCCAAATTCCTGGCAGGCTTTTGTGACCTGGCTGGGGCTGTTCCAGACTTCTCCAAGCCCCATGGGTGTGTCTGGTCAATGGATCCCTTCCCTTCTCTTCCTGGCCTGCCCCATGCTCTGTGCTGACAGCTGATCCAGAGCTCACCTCTCACTTTTGGCAGGATGACAGTTTCTATATTTAGGCAACTCATGAATCTTTCTGGGATTCTGATGAATTGCTGTTTTTCCAGGGCTCTGGCTGGAGTTGCTCTTCCCTGTGATTCAAGCATTAATGCTCCCCAAGGTCTTTCCTGCGGGAGATACTGCTGGGGGGTAATTAGATGTGGCAGAGCTTCCTCCAGCCACTGATCCAATTCCTCTTGGCCCAAACCTCAGGCAGGAATGGAAGTGGCACTGGAGGGGTAGAGAGCTCACCAGACCCTCTGGAAACAGCTGTCCCAAAAGCACATGCATGCACACGTGCGTACACAAACACACACACACACACAAACACACACACACACACACACACACACACACACACGGTTATGTTGACTGTCCTCGTTCCTCTCCTCAAAAAGTAGCTGAGGATGTTAGCAGGGGAACCAAATTAGAAATGTCCTTGTCACTATCTCTGGAACTGGGCTTCTTAAATGGGTGAGAAGGTGCCTGGTCAGAGTGACATAAGGAATCCAGGAACCCAGGAACCCAGAAAGCAAGCCTTTTCTGGCTGATTTGTGGGCAAACTCGACTATTGCAGGGGCTTGCTTAAGCCTTGCTTGCTGGCAGCTATGTCCTGTAATTGAGCCCTTTAGAATAATAACCCACTTGTCAAGAATCCCTTGGAGTCAGGCGCTGTCCTGGAACTGCCCGTGGGTGATCTTCCAAGGCAAAGGACTTCAGCATGCTGCCTGTCTGTCCATGTCTAAATTTCCCTAGTATCCCATCATCATTAAGAGTTGGTCACTTGGCCATACCTTCTCCCTGACACACTCTTAACCTCCAACATGACAATCTGGGCCCCACTCTCTCTTTGGGTGAGCTCTCTCTGCCTTCCTTTTGATTCACATGTTTCCCTTCCTCTCATGCTTAGCATGTACCTCTTAGTTCTTCTTGCTATTTCTATTGTCTTCAATGTATTAAAAGCTGTTTGAGGTGTAAGGACAACAGAGACTAAGAAAATGCCTAGCATAGAACATGAGCCTGGTCCAGGAAACCTCGCATGGCCCTGGGATCCTATTCTGGATCCAGAGTTTCTGGAGGGGCACCCCCTCCAGAAACTCTGTGCCAAAGGTTTGCCTGCCAATCCTGGTCATCTCTGGCCCGAGAGCTGGGCTTTCCCTTGTGGGCTCTGGCATCTAGGGTGGAGCAGGGAGAGGCTAATAGTCGTGCTGTGCCACCCTGAGATTTGCAGAATATCGAACTTTATGTGAGACTCTGACTTGGTCTAGTCCAAGTGTCTCAATTCTTGTAGGAGAAAACTAAGGCCTGAGCTGGAGAGTCACAGGATGGCTCAGTCTTGGGTTGGGTTTTCTAAGCACTGGGCTGTCTTCCAAGAGAGAGAGTGTGTGTGCGTGTGTGTGTGTGCACGCGTGCATGTTCCTGTGTGTGCACATGCATATATATGTGAATATATAGGCTGGAGGTGTTTCAAAGGTTGGCTGAGAGGGGATTTGATAAGGATGGGATATCTGATTATGCTCTAAATGGGTTCAGCCCACAAATTAGCCAAAAAAGGCTTTCCTTTCTTTCTGGGTTCTTGGATTCCTGACATCACTCTGACCAAGCACCTTCTCACCCATTTAAGAAGCCCAGTTCCAGAGACAATGACAAGGATGTTTCTAATTTGGTTTCCTGCCTAACATCCTCAGCTACTTTTTGAGGAGAGGAACAAGGATGGTGAACGGTAATGGAGGATTTGCCTTTTCATGTAAGGACTTATTGAGGCATTCCCTGTAGACTAATTTTAGACTTCGCTTTCACCTATTTATTCATTCATTCAACCAATCATTCACTCAGTAATTATTTACTGGAGACCAATTGACATATTCCAAGCAGTGTGTGGAGGCATAGTAGGGTCAAAGACATAAATTAAAGAATAAAAGACTTAGACCACAATTTGGTGAGCACCTTCTGTAGTGGACACTGTAATACCCAGAGAGATGAGGCATGTATGGACACTGGGCTCATTCCAACCTGGACGGAATTCCAGGCTCTGAGATCTTGGGCAGGTTATTCACTGATAAACATAAGTGCTATTATTTATAGAGTACTTCTGTCAGGCGCTTGTCTAAGTACTTTCTGGAATTTACTCAAGTGCTTTAATCTTTCATTTCTTCATCTTGGAAATGGAGAGGAGAATGTCTTCCTCACTGGTGGTGGTAAGGATTTAACAGATAAATTAACGGTTATAAAGTTATCAGCATATTACTTGACCCATAATGGTGCTTATTAAATGTTACTTCCTTCGCTCTCCTCTCTGCTGTCCAAAAGCTCATAGTCCAGGAGAGAAACAGTCTATGAACAGAGATAATAAGCACAAAGTTGAGAGCCAAGTTCCAAAGGAGAGTTGGGAACCAAGGGCTGGCAGGGAAGGTGTCCAGGGCAGTGAGGCGTTCCCTTTATCTGCGAAAATTAAGAACTGCTTGGTCCCACCTTGTTTCTGGGGTCCCTGAACTCTGCTCCCTCCCTAACTGCAGGTGTTACTGAGGTCCTGGCATGTCTCATACCCTACCCAGGTCCCCTGAGTGAAGGCAAGACTTACTCCTCTAGGGCCTCAAATAAGGCCCTCCCCTCCTGGCCTATCCTTGCAGTGACTGGAAGGAGATGTGCTGCAGGGAAGTACAGTGAGAGTGGAGACCACAGGCTGAGTCCAGAACCTGATCAAACAGAATCCCGCTCCCGCTGCATTGCAGGAATCGAACGGCATTGCATAAAGGCTGGCTTTGCAGAATGCATCTCGACAACTCATCAGAGAACCTCAAATTCAGCTAAAGCTTTAGCAATGACAGTGATTGTTTGTTTCCACTGAAGAGCTCAAAAAAGAGGCAGGATTTTAACTTGTTCCAAAGAAAAGAGCATCATTTGGTAACAGACTGGAATCATAGAATCACAGTATCTTATGACTGAAAGAGTTAGCAATGTCTGTCTCATTGACAGATTGTAGCAATTCAGTGAGTCAGTGAATAAAAAGTGCCTTGTACAGAGCTTGGCACATAGTAGGTACACACAGACTGATCATATGCTCCAAACCCCATGTTTTAAAGATGACGCACCAGACCAACACATGACACTCAATGTGTCCCAAACCACATTGACCCTCTGCACTTCCACCATCACCAGCCCCTGGTCCCAGCAAATAGCACGGCTTCTTCCTACTCGCCATTTCTCTTCATGGCACTGCCCTCCCAAGGAGTGAGCCAGCTATGACCAAAGCCCTTGAGGCAGCTGGGACTCCTCTCTTGACCTCTGTTTGGTCACTTGCTAAGTCACAGAGGTTCTACCCCTACAGTGACTCCCAGTTCTGCTTCTAGCTTCTTAGCACTGCCACCAGCACACTAGTTGAGTTCCTTGTCATTTTTCACCTGGATCATTGTCACAGCCTCTGAATTGTTGCTGCCTCCCCACCCCAATTCCCACCTCCAGTTTTTTTCTCTTCTCTCCAAACAATTTTACCCATGATGCTAAATACGTTTTTCCAAAGGCAGCTCTGCTGCTACCCCTTTATTTAAAAATCTGGAATGGCTCCCCGCTGCCTACTGCATTAAGTACAAACTTCTCACTCTGGTATTCAAGGTCTTAACCCAATAGTGCCGCAAGCTGACTCTAAGAGCCATGCTCAGCAAAGCTAGATGACAGTCCATGATTTCCCAAACATGGACTGTCTACCCCACCTGACAACCCCAAGCCCTCTGCCTGACATGGCTTCCTCAGCCTCTACTTGCTTAAGGCCAACCCACCCTTCAGGGCCTTTCAAACATCATTTCCTATAGAAAATCATCTTTCCCATTTCGAACCAGATGCTATTGTTTGAATACCCACTCCAAACCTCCCGTTGAAATTTAATTGCCATTGGAACAATATTAAGATGAGGAGCATTTAAGAGGTAATTACACTAGGAGGGCTCTGCCCTCATTAAATGCATTAATGCCAATATTGCAGAATTGGGTTAGTTATTGAGGGAGTGGGCTCCTGATAAAAGGATGAAGCTTGTCCTACTTTCTCTCTCTGCCTCATATGCTCACTTTCACCTTCCACCCTTCACCATGAGCATCGACCTTTGCCAGATGCAGGTGCCATGATCTAGGACTTCCCAGCTTCAGAACTGTGAGCCAAATAAACATTGGTTCTTTATAAATTATGCAGCCTGTGGCATTCTATTAAGACAGAAGATTGGTACCCAAGAGTGGCACTGTTGCTATAATAAATACCTGAAAATGTGGAAGTGACCACTTTGGAACTGGATAATGGGTAGAGGCTGAAATAATTTGGAAAAGTGGGCTAGAAAAAGCTTGTGTTGGTATAAATGGAGCAGTAAGGAAGAGTCTGGTGAGGGTCCAGAAGAGGGGAGCTACAGGGAAAGTTGGGAACTCTTGGAAATTACTTAAATGGTCATGATAAGAATACTGGTAGAAATAAGAATGATAAAGGCCATTATGATGAGATCTCAGACAAAAATGAGGAACAAGTTACTGGAAACTAGAGGAAAGACCATCGTTGTTACACAGTTGCAAAGAACTTGGTGGATTGTGTCTTTGTCTTAGGACTTTGTGGAAGGCAGAACTTAAGGGCAATGAATTAGGCTACCTGACAGAAGAAATATCTAAGCAGCAAAGCATTCAGGCTGCTGTGTGGCTACTTTTAACCACATACAGTAAGAAAAAAGAGGAAAGAAATTATTAATACTTAAATACAAAATTTACAAATAAAAGGAAAGCACAGTGAAAAGATTTGAAAAACTCTCAGTCTGGTCATATAAAGAACAAAAAAGCATTTTTAGGAAAGCAAACCAAGGGGGTGGCCAAGCAATTGGTTGCTAAAGAGATTAATACTGCTAGGAGAAAGACAGGTGCTATTCATGAAGACAATGGGAAAAAGACCCCAAAGCATTTCAGAAATCTTCAAGGCTGCCTCTCCTATCACAAGCCCAGAGTTCTAGGAGGACAGAATGGTTTTAGGGCAGAATGTCACCTCCAAAACTTGAAATTGTGTTGTCATTGTAACAGTATTAAGAGGTGGGGCCTTTACGAGGTGATTATGCCACGAGGGACCCACCCTCATGAAAGGATTGGTGAGAGTTGGTTACTGCGGGTTACTGTTACTCCTGGTAAAAGGATGGCCAACTTCCTACCAGTGTGGACCAGGGTAGGTACACACTGGTTGTCCAGAGGTTCACTGCGCAGAACTGCCTTGGGACTCTGCACCCCACATTCTAGCACAGCATTTTTCTGCTGCCGCAGCTGTGGCTTAAGTGGGCCCAGGTGTGGCTTGACCTGATGGACAGTAGAAACAATAAGCCTTGGCAGTGGGCATATGGTGTGAATTCTACAGGAATAAAGAATGCAAGAGCTCTGGAGTCACGGCTTCTTCCACCTATATGTCAAAGGATGCCACAGTATGCCTGAAAGCCCAGGCAGAAACTTGCCACAGGGGCAGAGCCATTGCAGAGAGAGAGTCCCTACTAGGATAATGCCTAATGGAGCTGTAGGAGTGGGGCCACCCTCAAGACGACAGAACAATAAGGCCACCAGGGTGCAAGTGTCCAGCCTGGGAAATTGGCGGCAAGCATGAGGCTTCAACCCAAGAGATTTGAAGTGTGCACTGAGCCCAACAAAGCCCCAGAAGCAGGATTTCTTGAGGCTTTAAGACCCAATCCCTGCTCCAGTGTGTCTAGAAAACAGGATATGGAGATTATTCTCCACCTTTAAGACTTAATCTTGTGTTTGTCTTGTTGGGTTTTGGACTTACTCGGGACCAGTTGCCCCTTTCTTCTTGCCACTGTCTCCCTGTCCTACCATTGTATTTTGGAAATAGATCACCTGTTTTGATTTCATAAGTTTACAATTTGAGAGAATTTGCCTCAGAATGAATAGTGCTTTGAGTCTCACCTATATCTGATTTAGGCTCTTGACTTTGAACTTTTGAGTTGGCAACAAAACAAGTTAAGACTTTGGGGGCTATTGGGATAGAATAAATGCATTTTGCATATGGAAAGGGCTTGAGTTTTGGGTGGCCAGAGGTGAAATGCTGTGGCTTGAATGTCCCCTCCAAAACATACCTTGAAATTGTGTTGTCATTGTAACAGTATTAAGAGGTGGGGCCTTTACGAGGTGATTATGCCACAAGGGACCCACCCTCATGAAAGGATTGGTGAGAGTTGGTTACTGCGGGTTACTGTTACTCCTGGTAAAAGGATGGCCAACTTCCTACCTCTGTCTTGCATGCTTACTTCTGCTTTCCACCCTTCCACCTAGGGTGACCCTAACCAGATGCTGGCTCCATGCTCTTGGACTTTCCAGCCTCTAGAATTGTGAGACAAATAAACTTGGGTTCTTTATAAATTACTCAGTCTGTTATGTTCTGTTATAGCAACAGAAAATGGATGAAAACACCAGATGTTATCACTTCTTTCCCTTTGAGCTCAGAGATGTAATGTCTTAACTCCCTCCCAAGACACTCCTCAGGGCAGACCCAATATTATAAACATTTGTAGATATATCTTATCTCCCATAAAGAGCTTCAGTTGCCTTTGAATGCCCTAGCAGATCTGTGTATACCATAGGCATTAAGCACGTTTCACCTGGTCTGCATCAAGGTATTCCTTCTAATGGCCAGGTCACTTGAGTCTTTTCTCTCCACCCTGGCTTACGCTTGTGCTTCTTGATGTTCAAGCAGAGACTTCTGGAAATCTAGAGGCTCTAGGACTACTATGGGCCCATCAGCCACTGCAGATGGTATAGAATTGTCAAGCCCAGAGAACCCTTAGATATAATCTACTCGAATGCCTTCATTTTTCAGAAGAAGAAACTAGGACTTGGAGAGAAGAAATGACTTGTGCAGGGTCACACATAGGCTGAACTACAACCAGAATCTTACAGACAGGTGAGGTCCTAGACTTTGCTAGCTAAATGAACTGATTTTCTATCTATCTATCCATCTATTTATTAATCATCTGTCTGTCTGTCTGTCTCTCTGTCTGTCTATCATCTATTTGATTTCCTTCATTGATCACCAGAAACATGCCAGGGAATGTAGACGATCCCAAGGATTCATAGATCCCTGTCCTCACATGACTTCAGCTTAGTTGTTCTTGGGTGGAAGGAACAGATATGTCAACAGACAATCCACAAGGAAGGAGGAGGACGAGGGAAGTACTAAGAAGGTAGCTCACCCATCCTTGGCCAAGGGCGAAGATGACATCCTTTATTACTACTGGAGCTGCCCACACCCTAGCTCCTGCCTCACTCAGGGGAGTGGTGCAACCTCTACTCTGTCTCTTCCTTCCAACTGTTCTCCCATTGTCCATGATGCTTAGACAGCATTTGAACGAAACAATAAAATGGGGGAAAGACAGTACCTCACTCAGAGATTCACTGTGAAATTCATTAGGTGAGACTTATAAACCATTCAGCTCAGTGCCTTACAGACAGCAAGCTTTCACTAAAAGTTAGCAATTATGGTTACAAATGAGAAAACAGAATCTCAGAAAGGCTGTACAATGTACCCAAATAAAACAGCAAGTAAACAAAGAAGTTTGGCTTTGAACTCAAGTCTGTTTGCTTTCAAATCTCTCCTTTTCTCAAAATGCCGCCCAGAGGTACATTGAAGATCCCTAGTGTCTCTTGTGGTGTTTGAGCTCATGGAGATGACTCTATGAAGCTCCAGAGTTAATGAAACCCCTGCTGAGTCTCACATCCTTCCTGCCATATGCAGCAGTGGGAGTTTCTGGAGAAGATGTCTATTAAGGTGCCTCTCACCCACCTTCTGGTCTCAGCACATTCCCAGACCTCACTGCTACTTCTGGTAGCTCCAATTCTCCTCCAGATTCCGCCATAATAACACCCTTAGGAATGATATTCTTTGTAGCTTTGGGTGGGCCTCTCGGGTGATGCTCTTTTGTACTTTAAAGTGCTGCAGCCCCCCAGAATGAGTCCATTTACATCAGAGCCAACTGTGTCCTTGCTAGGAGGGCAGCAGAAGAGAGAGAGCTTTCTGGAAGCTAATGATGTGGAACCAACAGTGCTGGAAACACGCAGTCATTATGCGGGAATGTGGGAGCCCTTCCAAGGGAATCAAGTGTAGCCAAGCCATCCTTTCGGTAAATTTTTCTCAAGTTTTCCTCACCTGAAAATTATTTTCGTGGAAATGTCTAGCAGGGCAAGCTAAACATATTGCAGGAAGATTCATGATCTAAGTGGCAGGACCCTGATTCACAAAGACTCAACACTGAGAAGTCAGATATCAGAAAACCATCAGTGATTACTTATATTACAAAAAGATTCAACTCTAAGTTCCCTTCATATAGGAAATGCCTTCCTATTGTCATTTTAAAAACAGAGCATTAACTATTGGACTAGGAGATGGTAGAGTGGAAGTCAAAGATAAAGGCACAAGTAGGAAAACATCTACCCACTGAGGGTCCTTTAGGAGAGCTCTGAAAGGATATCCAGGAGGGGAAGGGACTTCACCCTTATGGCCCAGTGTCTGCAGCATCATCCATCCCCTTCATGCAGGTCACTGAGACATTTGTCCAAATGTTTGTACAGCTCTCTCGTGTATATACCAAGATGCCCTGTGCTTCCCAGACTTCAAATACAAAAGGAAGGGGAGGAAAGGCTAGAAACCCACCAGGACAGAGCATGAGAACTTCTTCACAAGGGCTTCAAAGATCTTACAGGTTATAAAAGACTAAAGATTAGGTTGTCCAAGCCCTCATCATACACGTTTCTACAACATTGTACCATATTCCCATCAAACATCTACTCTACTTTTGTGGGGATCAGGAGTTCTCTACTTCCTATAGCAACATATTTCAGTTTGCAAAGCCCTGATGAATTGGAATTTGTTCTTGCTGAACCCAACATATGACAACCACATTCACTTGACTTAGATCTGCCCTCTTCCCCTCCATAGGACTTCAGATGTGTGATGCTGTGGGCCTCAACCAAGGTAAACTGATGTGAAGGATGGAATTGGCTCCTGACTCCATTGTCTATATGGCTCAAGAAGACATCAAACCCCTCAGTGGACTGGTGATTTGAAGCATCATCTCTGTGAGTCGGAGGGGTAGCAAGATGGTACCAGGAATTAGAAGACCTAAATTCTCAATCTTACTCTGCCACTGGCTTTGTCTAATAGCCAGTACATATTAATATTTCTTCTACCCAGAAAATTTTATCAAAACCATCGGTTTCAGTTGACAAATTCCTGTCTCCAGCCCAAATTACTCAGAATTCTAGACTTGTAAATCCCATTGCTTACTTAATATATTTTAATAGTCTCAGAGGTTCCTCAACTCAACATGTTCACATCTGGTCTTCTTCTGGGGACCAATCCTACAGAATGGAGCCATCATGCATCCAGTTGCACAAGGGTTGCCTTTCAACCTTCTCTGTCAGCAGCCCCCCATCCAACCTATTATCAAGTTCCATTGATTTCACCTCAATATAGCTCAATCTCCACCTGATTTTCTCCATCACCATTGTCATCATGTCTGTTATCCATTACTTGAACTCAGGTACCAGCCTCCTAAAGGGTCTGCTTGCAGCTCCTCTGGCCTACTTCCAACACGTTCTCCAAATCAGAGTGATTCCTGATCAAGTGCTCAAGGGCTTTCCATTGTCCTCAGAATAGAAATATAATCCTTTAACCTGGGGTCATAATCCTGCAACATGGCCTCTGTTTGTTTCTAGTTATCTCCAACCTCATCTCACTCTGGGCTCTATCCCCTTGGGCCCCCTTTCAGTGCCCTGTGCTTGCTCCGCTCCCTTTCACCACCTTGTTCCATCTTTGCAAACTTTGTTCCATTTGCCTGGAAAGCCCTTCTCTGCCCTAGTAGCCCAGTTCAATGATCATCCTTCAAATTTCAGCTTTGTGGCCAATCTCTCTATTCACACACATTCTCATAGCATTGTGGCCCACTCCCTTTTCACACTGGTCAGAGCTGCAATGCTTATTTTCACTCTTGTCTAATTCTTTGACTAATGTTGGTCTCCTCTACTAAGTTTGAAACTGAATTAGAGGAAGAAGCAATGAATCTGCTTTTGCTCACAATTGCATCATGCCTCCTGATACTACAGTACTTACTGCATGAAACTCTCCCAATAAGTAGTAGTGGATGGGATGAGTAATGTAGCCTGTACTCCTAAATGATCATGTCCTAAAGTTCAGCTGAGGAAGCTAAAGCCTGCATTTAAAATTCAGGCTTCTGGGGGCAATGGGTGAGGAGGTGCAATATTTTCCATGTGTGGAGTGGCCTAGGGAGCCATGAAAATCCCAAAGTCCCTGCCCCTGCCACAAGTAGCAGATGGCTATGCTAAAATTAAAGCCCAGATCTGCCCTGGCAGATGGACAACTCAAAAAGCATGGTGGGAAAGGCAGTGGTCTTCACTCTGCAAATATCCTAGGTGTAGGGTGCAGGCCTTAGCCCCACATGCCTGTCCTTACCCCCTGGGAAACACAGTCGCAGCACATGCCCTCTGGACAGCCACCTTGCCACTAGCAGAGATGCTAGTTACCCATCAAGAGGGAACTCTGTGGGAACAATGCTTTCTCCCATGCACAGAACTTCAAAGTTCATGAGCTCTCCTCAGCCCTTGGGGAGCTCACATCCACATCTTAGTGGGGGCACGACGGGCTTGCTAGCCACAGATCTGCACCTCCTCCCAGCAGGATGGCACTGCCCTGCAGTGTGACTTCTAGCCATAGGTAACTTGTTCTGCCCAATGAAAGGAAGAGGCATGTGTCCCTGCAGGGAGGACACTTTCAGAGCCTGTGTCCTGGTGACTGTGGACGCACATATGGAGATGGAGATGGAGCCTGGGTCCCTGAGTGAGCTGCTATTGATCTACATAGGACATGTACCATGAGCAAGAAATAAGCTTGTGTTGTACTAAGCCACTGAGATCTAGCGGTTGTTTCTTCCCACAGCATAACCCAGCCCGTTCTGACTGATCCAGCCACCAGTCACCCTACTGGCCCTGGTGCCTCTGTCCTTATGGATGGACCCTCCTCTCTGCCTGCCCCCCACTCCTGCCAAAAGTGGAGCTTCCTTTATCAAAATTTAAAACCCTGAGCAATTAAGATGCTATAAATTGAAAAGTTCTTGACAACGAATAAAATTGCTCTTATTTCTAATGAATATGAGATGGCTTACATGAAGCTAAGTACTCTGGTGATTATAAAACAGCTGACATAAAATATCAACATTTCTTCTTCCACTGCTAAAGTGGTCTATTAAATTAGGACTGGTTAGGCATTTTTCTCTTGCAAAACTTCTTTCCCCGACATCGATTCTTTGCACAGTTTTCAGCCCCAAGTTTGATCTGGCTTGAGATTTTTTTTTTCCCCTTCTTATCTCTTTAGGGGGCATTCTGGGCACTTCTTCCAAGTAGCTCTTTCCAAAAAGCAATTCCTATGGTAGTTTGTGTCCCCCAGTGTCCAAAGATAGTTCTGAATTTACATCACTTTATTTTTAAAAGCCCTTCATTCGCATTGTTATTTTATTTATTTATTTATTTTTCTGTGTAGGACTACAGAGAAAAAAAGAATTCACAAATAAATTTTTTTTCCCCAACCAGAATGTGTAGTATTGTGGCACTTGTGATAGACTGAAATGACTTAATGTAGTTCCCACATTTACAGCAATGAACTTCTGCCATTAAAGAGGCGACATTTCTCAGTTTGTAAAAGCTTCCCATTCATTCATCAAGTCCAGTGGCTGCTGCCTCCTCTGCGTCTGTGTGATCTGCTCATTCCTCTCCCTCCCTGCTGCTCCCCGCTCCACTCAGACCTTCCCATCTCTTCCCCGGGTAGCTCCACTTGGCTTCTGACCAATCTCCACGCTCTCATCTTGCTTTTCCGATGTATTCTCCACCTTGCGGCCAAGATCAACCTTTCTAAAATATAAATCTGAACTTGCCATGTCTCTGTTCGACATCCCTCCCCACTGTTCTCTGTGAAAAGCCAAATCTGGACATCCCTCTATGACCCAGTGCCTGCTTTTGTCTCTTGTGCTGTATACCCAGCAAGTGATGATCCCCAGAAAGACGCCATATTCTTATCCCCTGGCCTCTCTGCACAGGCTGTTTCCCCTTACTGGAATGTCTTTCATCTCCCCTTCTCTAGTAAACATTTGTTTATCCTTCAGACCCCTGCTTCTCCTTGGAGAATCCCCAGTCTCCAACCCTGCAAGGCCGGGCAGACAGCATCCTGTGGGCTTCCCTGCAGTGCTGTAACAGTGTCCATGCTGCCTTGAAATTGATTGCTTGTCTGTCTCCCCCATTGGTCTGCAAGCTCTTTGAGGGCCGAGAGTATATGTCATTTCCCTTGATACCTCCAGAGCCTGGCACGTAGTAAGGACTTAAATGTTTGTTTGTTTGTTTTTCTTTTTCTTTTTTGGGACAGTGTCTCACTTGCTCTGTTGACCAGGCCGGAGTAGAGTGGGATGATCATGGCTCACTGAAGCCTTGAACTCCTGGGCTCAAGCAATTCTCCCATCTCAGCCTCCTGAGTAGCTGGGATTACAGGCACAGAGCACCATGTCAGCTAAGTTTTAAATTTTGTTTTGTAGAGATGGGGTCTCACCGTGTTGCCCAGGCTAGGGTCTCAAGTTCCTGGGTTCAAGTTATTCTTCCTGCCTTGGTCTCCCAAAGTGCAGGGATTGCAGGCATGAGCCACAATGCCTGGCCTAAGAATTGTTGAATACAAGGGAACAAAACCATTCTTTCATTTGATTTTGATGACAATGCAGAGAAGTATGCATAGGAAGAATTATCCCTAATTTCACAGGTGAGGAAACTGAGGCTCAAGGACACACTGCCCAAACACTATCTTTCGAAGACCTAATGCTGTCCCCAGAACCCTGGGTCTAGATGTCTCATCCCCGAGCACTGTAGAATGGCCAAGGGAAGGGTGAGTATGTGCCTCAGCCAGGCTCTCCCTGAAGGCACAGGGGCAGGGAGAAGAGAAGATAGTAGATGAATTTGCAGCAAGACCTGCACCTGCATATCTGACCTGGTCAATACTGAATCTCGATGGCTTTGTTCCATATCCAAGGATATGGGTGGCTGGGGACAACTTGTGCCCATAAGTGGAATAAGGTTTTCAGTGATAATCACCTTGTTTCCCCCTGCAATTCCTCCAGAGTAATAATGGGGCTAATTCAGGGGCGAGAAGCTCTTCTATGGCTTCCCAAGTCTTGAGGGAAGGGAAGTACCCTATCCTCGCAGAGGGATCCCCTGTGTTCCACTGGCCTCTGACCTGACTAATGCATCCAACTCATTGAAAAGCAAGGAAGACTTTATGTTGCATGTTATAGAGTTGATGGTCCCCCGGGAGCCCAAGACCCACCATTAAGGGCGGGCCATGACCAGGGTTGCCACAGCCAAGTCACTGCTGAAGTTCCCTCCCTCATTGCAGCCCAGAACCCCTTAGAGGGAGAGCCCACATTGGCCAGAATTCCAAGTACATGAGAATCTTTCCCCACATTGGCCAGAATTCCAAGTACATGAGAAATGGAAGCTTACTGGTGGCTTGGATATTAAAAGTTCCCTGGGGCCCAATACAACCAGGTACAGCTTTGGTGCCCTTATGCACAGCCATGAATGGGAAGTGGTGGAGGAGAGCATGCATGCAGCTTCGAACTAGGCTACCTCTTCTTTAGGCTCAAACACTATTTAGCCCACCTGGAAAACTTCACTCCATTTTAATGGAAGGAAATCAACTCCTTTCATCCTTCCAGTTTCTTGGCATACTTAATACCCCCTGTGAGGTTTCTGGCAGATTTGTGGCTGGCAGTTAGAGGACGTTTTGCAACTACTGCAAAATAATCGTTAAATTAAAATAAATAAATAAAAAGAGATCCAGAAAAAGCATGCAGACACGTCTGGCTTTGTAAAATTACCGTCAGTCAGCGGGCATATGGGTTCCTGCAAAGTTGGGCAGAAATCACAATGTTGTCAAAAGAATCCCTGAAACAGATCCCACTCTACCTGGCAGGCTTTTGTTCATCCTCAGAACCTGCTGAAATGTCCCCTGCTTTATATAAAGCCTTTTTGGGACCCTTTCCAAAGGAACAGACTTTTGTTGCATCTCTGCCATGTGCCAGGGACTGGGCTATATCATATATTATCTCAAATCATCTGCCTTACCACACCATAGGTAGGTATTAGCACCATTTTACAGGTGAAGAAACTGAGGTCATGAAGTTAAGAGACTTGTATAAGGTTTTGCAGCTCACAGGTGATGAGGCCAGATGTTGAACGGAGCCCAGGTGCTGTTTCTTACACATGGCTCCCGAGTTAGCTCCTCGGCTCAAACGGCCCTTTCCTTCTGACTTATCACTCTGGGTCACACCAATTTGTAATCTTTTGTTGACAGGTTCTTCCCTTCCATTTGGCGGCCCCTCCTTGATGCAGGGGTGCAGAGATGTTTGTGGAATGAAAGTAGAAATAGGTTACAGATTCCATCAGAGACGTTTCATCTGCAGTTTCACTCTACCTATAATTCCTTCTTCGATTTTTAATTGCCTCGTAGGACTCTCTACATAAACAGCAGAGCCACTCCCTCTTTAAGAAGCCTAACCTCCCCTCAAATCCTCCAAGGACAACAATTGGAAAGGAATGGCCAGGAAACTATTAAAAGATTTATGATAGGATCTTGACCCACACTCTTAACTCAATGGAAAGCAGGACTTGGCCAACAATGTTCTATTTACTTCCACCTTTTAGAAATGTACCTGTTCAAACTAGAAATCTCTGAGCATTCCGGATGCATTCAGCTGAAGGAGGTAATTTGTTAGCTATGTTGTTAGTAACCAGAACTATCCCAGGCCTCACAAAGAGGGGAAGGAGCATGATCTGAATTGGGGTAACCAGACGGTGCCTTTAGGAGGCATCATGGAAGCAGGAGGATCGCCTTGCACTCCTGCTGCTTCTGTCCTCTCCGCTGGGTCCCTCTGTTCCCAGCTTGCTTTGCAGCCAGCCCCGCCTGGAGGGGCATCTTCCGTCCCTTGCTGGTGAGGTGGGCGGAGAGAATAGCTTCATTGAACTCCCTCCTTACTCCGCATTCCACCACCACCATCACCACCTTACCACCATCGTCCACCTGCTGGGAGGCCAGGAATCACTGCCAGGCCTTGGCAGGGATTTGGGGAGCTGATTTACAGAAAAAAGTCCTACTGGGAACCTGCACTATGAGAACGTCATCATTTGGGTACCCTCTGACATCTAGAGATTGTGCTTCCTGAAGCTACTTCCTATTGACCAGACTCCTAACTTCTGATGACGCAAAGGTACATCGCCCATGTCTGGAGCTTCTGTATTTGGAGTTGTGTGGCATGTTCAGCTCAGACCTATGTGTTCACTGGGGAGGTGGTGGCCCTAGCAAGCAAGTCTGGCTGGTTCAATACTCTGCTCTTTCTGTTCTCTGTGGCAAGCAGAAGGGTCATGCGGCTGTGTCTTGCTTCACATTTTGATCATCTCCTTTAGCAATTCAGATAATCTTTGGGAAGTTTTGGTTGGCTCAGGAAAAATAAAAACCTCTTTGTTGAAGAGCACTTGGCTAATTCATAGGACAGTAGGAGCTGGAAGAGACTTGATAACTGAGGGCACCATCAGCCACGGGGTCATCTGTAATCAAAATGCCGGGCAGGCAGGCAGGACCTGGAGCCATAATATCTGAGTACTGACCCCAATCCTCCATTTAGCAGCTGTGAGCTCCTGGAGGAGTCCTTTACCCTCTCAGTACTTTGTTTTATTTTCTGTAAAATAAGGAGGAAACTAATAGCAAACACTTACTGAAAAACACGAAAGTGTTTGTAATAATAAACAATTTTTTTTTTTTTTTTTTGAGACAGAGTCTCGCTCCGTTGCCCAGGCTGGAGTGCAGTAGCACGATCTTGGCTCACTGAAACCTTCACCTATTGGGTTCAGGTGATTCTCCTGCCTCAGCCTCCTGAATAGCTGGGATTACAGGTGCCCACCACCACATCTGGCTGATTTTTGGATTTTTTTTTTTTTTTAAGTAGAGACCAGGTTTTACCGCATTGGCCAGGCTGGTTTTGATCTCTTGACTTTGTGATCTGCCTACCTCAGCCTCCCAAAGTGCTGGATTACAAGCATGAGCCTCTGCACCCAGCCATAAACACTTTTAATAACGCTCTTATTAAACACAATAAAGCTCTTTCTTTATATAGACAAAATAATTAAATCCTTTCAACAACCCTAGTAACAAATTAGGGCAAACATGGTGACTTAAAACAACGGGAGTTTATTCCCTCACAGTTCTTGAGTACAGAAGTCAGAAACTGGGATGTCAGCAGGGCCGCACCCCTTCTGAGGGATCTAGGGAGAGTCCGTCATTACCTCTTCTGACTTCTGGTGGCTCCTGACATTCTTTGGCTTGTGACAGCATGACTCTGATCTCTGCTTTTGTGGCCTTCTGCCCTGCACCTCAATTCTCCCTTTCCTTTCTCTTAGGGACAGGAGTCATTGGACCTGGGCCTCACCCTCAATCCAGGATTATCTCTTGCTGAGATCCTAAACTCAATTCCATCTGCACATTCCATTTGCACCTATTTCCAAATAAAGCCCCATTCACAGGTTCCAGGGAGAAGGACTTGGAGATATCTTTTGGGGGGCACCCAATTTGGCTCCCACACCTATGAAATAGGTACTGCCATTATTCTCATTTTATAGGTGAGGAGACTGATCAAGGTCACAGATAGTAGGTGGCAAATCTGGAAGGGAAACCCAGGTGATCTAGCTCCAGAGTTTATTTTCTAAAATTACTCCTTTAAGCAAATGTTTACTGAGCCCGTATATAGCTAGGGGCACAATAGCGGAAACAAGAAAACAAACAAAGAAACACCACACCCCCAGCCTACTGAGGAAGGGCAAGGAGGTCAGTGTGCTTGAAGCAGAGTAAGGAGCGAGAGTGTGGCAGGAGCTGGAGGCAGAAGGTAATAGTGGCCAGATCCTACAGAACCCTCCAGTGACTTTGATGTTTAACTCAAGGGAGATGGGAAAGGGATATAGGGCTTTGAGTACAGAGTGACAGGATCTGTTTTGTTTTAAAAAGGCTGCAGTGTGACAACTAGGTTGACAATATTGTGGGTTGAAGGCATAAACAGGGAGACAGTTTGAAAGTTATTGCAATGATCTAGGGATGATATGCTGACAGCCTGGAGCAGAGAGGTGGGGGTGGAGGAGAAGTGGTCAGTGAACATTTGGAAGGAACAGCCAATAGGATTTGCTGACAAGTTGGTTGTGGACCTTGTGAAAAAGAAGACTCAGGGACGATGTCAAAATTTTTGACCTGAGCCCCTGGAAAGCTGGGGTTGACACTGACTCTCTTACTTACCTCCTAGGGTTCTTACAAAGAACCAGTTAGATAATAAACGGAAAGCCTGTGTGAACACCAAAGCTCTACCAAATGCTATTTTTTTTGTTATTACTATTATTGTTTTGTGAGCTGAAACTTTCCAGCTCTAGGTGGCCAGAAGGTACCTGACTGGGTTAAACCACCATCAAGAAAATCAGTGTCTCAATTACAGGAGAATATAATTAGCTCATTATAATTTTGATTTGTTCTTTTTTAAGTATCTCGCTCTCTTCCCTGCCCGTGTTGAGTACATATTTGAGATTCAAGAAGCCTCTCTCTCTCATAATGGACAAGACAACATCAATATAGACAGCCACTGAGAAAACAGTGGCAATTTTGAAATTATCTCTTGAGTTCCTTGTCATTGTATTTTTCAGAGCCATTGTGTTTAAGTGGAGGAGTTGCAGGCTCTTCACTCTGCACAGTGTGAGTGAAGCACACAATGGTAGACTGCTGTTCCCAAAGCAGTAAATTCACTCCCGCCCAAAACCCTTATCAATGTGACAGTTGCCTGATGATTTTTCTTCAAGAAGAGTAATGTGCCATATTGGATTCCTGAGTGCACTGGTGAATTTTCATTATTTCTTTGGTTCATTTATTCAAACAATTCACAGCTTTCATTCATAGGAGGTCACTGTTCTCATCTTCCCCATTTTACAGATAAAGAAAAGGAGGTTGGGAGAGGTGAAACTGACATGTTCAAGGCCACACAGCTGTTAAGAGGCTAAGCTAAGATTTGAAGCTCATCTGCCTCACTCCTAGGTGTAATCCCTCATACTCGACAGTACGTCCTCAAAGTATTGGTCTTACAGAAACTAACCTTTATTTTTGCCCAGGTTTTATTAACCTCAGTGAAGAGCTAGAATCATAGAGTGACTTTAATGAAGTATAGTTTTATTACTTTCAAATGTTATATAAATTACCAACTAAGATATAAAAGAGTGCAAATAATGAATATGAGGGGAGTTAATGAAAAAATTACAATTCATAATAAGCCTGCAGAACGCAAGTGCGTATCATAAACATAAAAGACCTTTAACATTACAGTAATTAATTGCTGGACTCAGAAGTTGCTGATGCATGAAAAGAATGCTTAATTTGGGAGTCCTAAATGTTACAAAAAGGATACTGATTTTGAAAGGATTTACCTTACCCACTGAGACTCTCAAAGTTGTCAGTAGCAGAGGTTATTTCAAACTATTTACTCAAAAAACACACAGATACTGTATCTGCTTTTCTATCAAAATCTGGGCGAGTAGAACCCAAATTAAAAAGCATTTATTGTACCTGTGATGTACTTATTGTATCTCTCATCAGCAGTTTTCAACTAAGCAGAAATGGAGCACCATCCACACCCTCTTGGTCTATTTTACTGTGGTTTATATGAGATTTCAAGACTTGCATTCCAACTGTATATGCTTAATCATACTTTGCACCATAAGAATTGGTTAGCGGTAGAAGGCAATCTCTGGTTTTGAGTCAAGACTTGCCACAGAGTCCTGGCTCTGTTACCTCCTAGCTGTGCAAATCTGGCCACATCCCTTAACCTCTCTGGGCTTCAGTTTTCTCTTCAGACATATTAAGATAATAAAAATACTTATATTACAGGACTATTTTGAGGATTTGAGCACTGTATATATGGAATGTCTATTATGGCAACTGGCATATCAAATAGTACTGAGTTAATGAAGTCTATTACTACAATTGAGCTATGCAACTCAACCACTTTACTTTAGAGAGGAGGAACTAATGTTTCAGGAGGTTAAAGTGACTGGCCCAAATCCATTGGGCTATTTAGGGACTCATATGGTATGGTATAAAAGCAGAATGAAGGTGTCCTGCCTGCAAGCTCAAGACCTCATCAACCATTATGTTAACACTGAAGAACATCTCCTCCTACATACCCGCCGTAAAACCTCACCATCTGGAACATATCAGTCAAGAAAGGCACTGCCTGTGAGAGGACGTGCTGAGATAGACAAAATCATGAATGCCCTGAATTTCCTAAAAACGCTGCCACCTGAGACTTAGGGAGGGAAGGACCCAGCCCCTAGCATTATGCATTTAAATTGGAACTTTCTCCATGACATGTGGTCAGCTCCCAAATGTACCAAACTCCAGGTCCTCTGTGTCCTTCACGATAAACTTGGCAAATGTGACTACTGAACCTGCTCGGGATCATCTGGTCAGAGCAGTGCCACGTTGCCTGCTCTGACCTGGTTTCATCTGAAGCTTGAAACTTTTCTAGAGGTCCAGCCCTCCATTCAACTTCCATTCTTTGCTGCCCTTTTTACCCATCTCCCTGCCTCCCACTGGATACCTGCCTCTCAGGGGTAAGCACCTACCAATGCAGTGTAAGTGGCCTGGAAACCTGTGGCCTTGCTGGGTTTGCTCCAATTCAACAGTAAATTTAGGAAAATAAAAGACAGTTCTGTATTACTAAACTTCCAGAACTTATCACCCCAGTAAGTAATATAGATTTATATGGAATTTGGCAACAGCTTAATACAAGCAAATGCATTAAATTCATTAGACATTCATCATCAGATCTAAAACATTCTCTAAATATCTCAGGAGTAATCAACTCCATCACTCCTTTGACAGCATTATTAAAAGAGAGAAATTTGTCTGAAAGATCTACTCAACTCTAGTCCTCTGAAACTTTCTCTGGAATCTCTTATTAAAATGAAACAAAACAACAGTAATAACAGAAACCTCAATGGAACTCAGGCTGACCGTGCATGGTCTGTGATGCTGCCCACTGCCATTCGTAAAAATCACACTCAGCCATTTTAAAATATCTCCCTCTTAGAACAATATGTTGTTTTTCAGTTTTTGGTCGGGCTTAGTTTGTTTGTCCTACTATGTCCTTTATGACATGCTGTTCAGGGTTCAGGAGAATGATATATTCTCAAAACCAGCACTCCATCCTCTTGGGTGACTATTTTTGTTAGGAAGTTTCAGGCTATACATAATGGAAAGAGGTGCACATGGTAAAGAATTCTTGGCCGGGCGCGGTGGCTCAAGCCTGTAATCCCAGCACTTTGGGAGGCCGAGGCGGGTGGATCACGAGGTCGAGAGATCAAGACCATCCTGGTCAACATGGTGAAACCCCGTCTCTACTAAAAATACAAAAAATTAGCTGGGCGTGGTGGCGCGTGCCTATAATCCCAGCTACTCAGGAGGCTGAGGCAGGAGAATTGCCTGAGCCCAGGAGGCGGAGGTTGCGGTGAGCCGAGATCGCGCCATTGCACTCCAGCCTGGGTAACAAGAGCGAAACTCTGTCTCAAAAAAAAAAAAAAAAAAAAAAAAAAGAATTCTTAGCTCACATAAGAAACTTAGCAATTTTCCAGACATGGACAATAGGCAGTATGGTACAATGCTTCCCAAGAGAAGAGAAACAAATCCTAGGTGAGCCCTACAATTGCCCTGCCTTACTGCCAGGAGAATTTCTAGGTTGTGGTGGAGGGAGGGAGAACCCTGGCTAAGTCGGCAATCTTCCCGAGATGAGGTGACAGAGTCAAAAATTCAGGAAGGCCAAAAATCAAGAATTCACAAGGCTGAGTATCCAAGAAGCACCAGAGACCTGCAGAGGGTTTTCTTCAGTCTTCCTGGAGTACTGATCACTGTGTAAGCAAGGAAACTACTAAGGCCAAAGAAAGGGCCACCACAGGCAGAATAATCTCCCCCAGATCCCACAAGGCTTGGAATACCACGTGTTCTATCAGGCAAGTGGACCAGCTTTGTAATAAACATTCCAGACTTAGTAGAGTGTTCAGAAGGGTATTGCTTCAGAAGTGGGGACAAATTCACCATAGAGGAGGACTGTCCTGGCCCCACCTAATAAAGTGTAAAAGCAAGGGTCTGAAGCAGAGGTCAGCAAACATTTTCTGTAAAGGGCCAGATAGTAAATATTTTATTAGGTGAGTGCAAAATAATTGCAGTATTTGCATTGTTGAAATTTGCCATTTGACATTTGGAATACCTTCTTAAATAAATGTGGTTATGTTATACATCTTTTTTTTTTTTTTTTTTTTTTCCAAGACAGAGTCTCACTCTGTTGCCCAGGCTGGAGTGCAATAGCTTGATCACAGCTCACTGCAACTTCCACCTCCAGGGTTCAAGAAATTCTCCTGCCTTAGACTCTTGAGTAGCTGGGGTCACAGGCATGTGCCTCCATGTAGACAGGGTATCAACATGTTGGCCAGGCTGGTCTTGAACTCCTGACCTCAAATGATCTGCCTGCCTCGGCCTCCCAAAGTGCTGGGATTACAGGCGTGAACCATCGCCCCTGGCTTTATGCATAATTTTAATGGGCATTTCTTGCTTTGTTTTTTGACTAATGACTTATTACTTGCTGTTTATTTTATATTTATTTTAGATAAAAGAAATGATGTTGGACAAAAAGCAAATTTCAGTGATTTTTCTTATTCCAGTTCAAAATGGGTTGTAAAGCAACAGAGACAACTCACAACATCAACAACACATTTGGCGCAGGAACTGCTAATGAACGTACAGTACAGTGGTGGTTCAAGAAATTTTGCCCCCCAAAGGAGGCAAGAGCCTTAAAGATGAGGATCATTGTGGCCAGCCATCGGAAGTTGATCATCAAAGCTGATCCTCTCACAACTACACAAGAAGTTGCTAAATAACTCAATGTCTACCATTCTATAGTTGTTTGGCATTTGAAGCAAATTGGAAAGGTGAAAAAGCTTGATAAGTGGGTGCTTCATAAGCTGAGCAAAGATTTTAAAAAAATCATTTTTTTGAAGTGTTGTCTACTGTTTTTCTATGCAACAACAATGAACCATTTCCCGATTGGATTGTGATGTGGGACTAAAAGTAGATTTTATACAACTGGTGATGACCAACTCAGTGGTTGGACTAGAAAGAAGCTCTAAAGCACTTCTCATAGCCAAATTTGCACCAAAGAAGGTCATGGTTGCTGTTTGGTGGTCTGCTGCCGGCCTGATCCACTGCAGCCTTCTGAATCCCGGCGAAACCATTACAGCTGAGAAGTCTGCTCAGCAAGTCTATGAGATGTGGCAAAAACTGCAACACCTGCAGCTGGCATTGGTCAACAGAAAGGGCTCAGTGCTTCTCCACAACCACACCTGATCGCATGTCATACAATCAATGCTTCAAAAGTTGAATGAATTGGATCATGAAGTTTTGCCTCAACCACCATGTTCATCTGACCTCTCACCAACTGACTACCGCTTCTTCAAGCATCTTGACAACTTATTGCAGGAAAAATGCTTCCACAACCAGCAAGATGCAGAAAATGCTTTCCAAGAGTTTGTCAAATCCCAAAGCACAGATTTTCACACTACAGAAACAAACAAGCTTATTTCTCATTGGCAAAAATGTGTTGATTGTAATGGTTCCTATCTTGATTAATAAAGATGTGTTTGAGCCTAGTTATAATGATTTAAAATTAACGACCCAAAACCACAACTACTTTTGCACCTAATAGAATGTATGGGCCACATGGCTTTTGTTTCAACTGTTTAAGTCTTCTGTGGTAATGCACCAGTAGCCACAGACAACATGTAAATGAATAGCTGTAGCTGGTGGCTGTGTTTCATTAAAACTTCATTTACAAAATCAGAAGTAGCCCGGATTTGTCAAGCAGAGTATCGTTTGCTGATCCTTGAGAGCACCCAAATTTTTTCTAAATAATTTAATTGCATTCCAGGACAAGGCCCCCAAACCCTTAAAGGAACTGAAAAAATGATAACATCCAACAACATAACATTCATAATGCCTGATAGCCAATCAAAAATTGTCAGGCATGCAAAAAACCAGAGAGCTATGACCCACAATGGGGGAAAAAAATCAGTCCACAGAAACAGACCTAAAAATAAAACAAATAATCAGATTAGTAGTCAAGAACATTAAAATGGCTGCGATGATCATGTATTATTTGCCCAAGAAGATAGAGGAAAGTGTTTGTGAGCATGCTAAGGAGACAATGGAAGACATTTAAAAAGACTCAAGGCAAAATTTTAGAGATGAAAAATATATCTCAGAGTAAAAGATACACTGGTTGGAATTAACAGCAGATTAGACACTGCAGAAGAAAAGATCGGTGACCTTAAAGACACAGTGACAAAAACTACCCGGAATGATACACAGAGTTAAAAGACAAAATAGAAATAATGGAGTGTCTGTGAGCTTTGGGGCAATATAAAAAGACCTAATATTCATGTGGTTGGATTCCTGGAAAAAGGGAAGGGAGAGAAAAATATTTGAAGAGATAATAGCCATGATTTTTCAAAATTTGATGAAAATGTAAATTCATATAGATACAAAGAAATCAATGAACTTCAAATATAAAAAAACATGGAGAAAACCACATCAAAGCACATCAAAACCAAATTGCTGAAAAGTAGTGATAAAGAGAAAAACTTAAATGAAGCCAGAAACAGACACATTACATGCAGAGGAACAAAGATAAAAATGAAAGTAGACGTCTCAGAAACAATGAAAGCCAGAAAACAGTGGCGTGATATCTTTAAAGTACTGAAAGAAAATAACTGTTAACCTAGAATTATATATCTGGTAAAAATACATTTCAATAACAAAAGTAAAGATTTTTTTTTTCAAATATACAAGTGATGACAGAATTCATCACCAGAAAACAATTACCACATGAAATACTGAAATAAGTCCTTTAAGCAGAAAATAAAATGATACCAGATGGAAGTTTGAATTTACATAAAGAATATGTGAGTAAATATAAAATATTTTTTCTTATTTTTAAAATCTCTTCAAAAGATTATGTCTAAAAAGTAGAAATAACAATGTGTTGTGGGGTTTATAGCATATGTAGAAGGAAAATGTATGACAAAAAAGATGGGGTGTGGGAGATGAAAGTATACTTTTGTAAGTTTCTGATACTATACATACAGCCCTATAACATTTGCTTGAATATAATGTGATAAGTTAAAGATTTATGCTGTAAGCCTTAGAACTGTAGTTCTAGGGGTGCTCCCTGGGGATATTTGTCACAATGTGGGGACAGGTATTACCCACATTTAGTGGGTAGATGCCAAGGATGCTGCTAAACACTCTGCAATGCACAGGACAAATCCTCACCCACCAACAAAGAATTATCTGGCTCAAAATGCCAATAGTGGCAGAGTTGAGAATCCCTGTTCTACAGCAACCACTAAACAGAAAGTGAAGAGACAGCACTAAGAAGTCAACAGGGGATATACAGTGGAGTCATAAAAAATAGTGCATCAATCTGAAAGAAGGCAGGACAAGTTAAATGGAAAAGAGAACAAAGACCAGATGGGGCAAAAGGAAAACAAATGAGCTGTCAGGTTTAAACCCAACAGCATCAATAATCACATTAAATACAATGGTCTGCACATCCCAATTAAGGGCAGAGATTGTTAGATTGTATTAAAAAATGCAAGACCCAACTATAGGCAAGACCTGACTTTAAGTTTAAAGATACAAAGATAAAAGTAAAAGGATGCTAACACTTAAAAAAGAAGCCTGGAGTGACTTTGTTAATATCAGACAAAGTAGATTTCAGAGCAAAGAATATGCATATTATAGGCAGAAAGTGATTCATCTCATAATGATAAAGACGTCAATTCACCAAAAAGATAATAATAATAAACATATATACACTTAACAACAGAGCCTCAAAATACATGAAACAAAAGCTGCTCAACTAAAAGAAAAAACAGACAAATCCACAATTACAGTTGGGGACACCCCTCGCTCAACAATGTATATAACACATAGACAGAAAATTGGTGAGGATATAGAAGACTTGGATAATACTCAGTGGTGAAAGGGTGAATGATTTTCCCCTAAGGTCAAGGACAAAGCAAGGACAAGACAAAGTGTCTGCTCTCACCACATGTGTTCAGCATTGCAGTGAACGTCCTAGCTAGTGCAACAAGACAAGAAAAACAAATAAAAGGTATACAAATTGGAAAGGAGGAAGTAAAACTGACTTTGTTCACAAATAATTGTCTACATAAACAATCTTAAAGAATTTACTGAAGTTAACAAAACTCATGAATTTGTTTAGTAAGGTTGGAGAATACATAATTGAAATATGAAAATCAATTGTGTTTCAAAATACTTAATTCGTTCACTATACAAATGATTGGAAATTAAAATAAAGAATTATTTACCATAGTATTATATTAAAAATAGGAAACAGGGATCTATTTTGATAAACTATATGTAACAGTCATACACTTAAAAACTACAAAATACTGCTGAGATAAATTAAATATTACATATATAAATACAAAGATGATATGCCATATGATTGATAGGAAGATTAAATATTGTTACAACATCAATTCTTACCCGATTGATTTATAGATTACATGAAACCCAGTGAAAATCTCAGCAGGATTTTTAAAAAATAGAAATTGACAAGCTGATATTAAAATTATATGGAAATATGAAGGACCTAGAATAGTCAATTTTGAAAAAGAACAATGTTGAAGGACTTATACTTTTAATAACCTTAGTGTAAACCATAATAATCAAGACTTTGTGGTATCATTATAAATATAGACATATAGATCAATGGAACAGAAAGGCCAGAAATTGATCTACATGAATAACATCAGAAGCCATTAAGGAAATGCAAATTAAAACCACAATGAGATGCCACTACACAAAGCACCCATTATAATGGCTAAAATGATAAAGATTGACCATCCCAAGTGTCAGGTAAGCGTTTAGAACTTCTGCACATGCTGGCAGGGATGTAAAATGGAAGAGTCACTTTGGAAAACAGTTTGGCAATTTCTTTAAAAGATAAGTGCACACCTACCAAAGGACCTACACATTCCACTTGTTAAGTATTTATCCAAGGGAAAGAAAGCATAAATTCATGCGAAGGCTTGTACATGGATGTTTATGACAGCTTTATTTGTAGGAGCCCCAAACTGGAAACAACCCACATTTCCATCAACATCCTAAAAGATGTTTTTAAGTGGTATACCTACACAATAGAAATATGTCTCAGCAACAAAAAGGAATAAACAATTGATACATGCAACAACATAGAGAGGTCTAAAAATTATTATCCTCAGTTAAAGAAGTCAGACAAGAAAGAGGCCACATTGCGTGATTCCATTCGTATACAATTCTAGAAATGGCCAGCTAATCTATACTGACAGAAAACGCTCAGTGGTTTCCTTGGTATGGAGATGGAAGGAAGAATGAATTACAAAGGGACATGGGGAAACTCTGTGGGGTTGGGAGTAATGGAATTTTTTTTTTTTTTTTTGAATTGTGTTGATGGGTTCACAGGTATATGTATTTGTCACAGCTCATTGGATTAAACACTTTAAACATGTGTATATCATTATATGGTGATTATACCTCAGTATGGCCATAAAATGTTAAAAGAAGAAGAAGGGTAGAAGGAGGAGGAGGAGGAGGAGAGGTAGAAGTACGAAGAGAGGAGGAAAAGGAGAGGCAGGAGAAGGAGCAGAAGGAGGAGGAGGAGGAGAACAAGGAGGAGGAGGGGGAGGAGAAGGAGGAGGAGGAGGAGGAGGAGGAGGAGGAGGAGGAGGAGGAGGAGGAGGAGGAGGAGGAGGAGGAGGAGGAGGAGGAGGAGGAGGAGGACGACAGTTTGACATCTCCTGCTGGACAGGCAGGGAGCTGGGAGGTGTGGCTGCTCTCAGATCCCACACCTCCTGACTTCAGCTATTCATCAGTTCAAATCTTGTGGGGAAGCAACGATGGTAGGCAAAAGTTGACTTCTTTATTATATAGGAAACTCATACTCTATCCAGTTTCATGACATGGTCTGTGACTTGATTTCAAGAGGATAAATTGGAAAGCTGCCTCTCTGATGCTATTTCTCATAAGTGCCCAGATGTTAGTTAATATTTTATAGGCTAAAAAGTAGTATCAAATTTTCTAATTAACATTTTCTTAGATAATAGAGCTGATATATTGTTGTAAAAATACATATTTTTTTTCCACCATGAGATTAAATATAGCTATTCTGGAATTGAGTGGAAAAAAATACCTCTGCCCATACATATTTTTACTTTTCCTGAACTGGCCATTGTTCAAGAAGGATTGCTCACCACCTGTGGTCTGGAGGGCAGAAGCTTGCTAAGCAACTGAATTGTTCACCCTGGGTTTCAGGAAAATGTTTAACCTGCTTGATAGAACTAACGGTTTGTAAAGTCCTTTAATGGCATCATTTACATGTTAATGTTCTAATGACAAAGGTGTTTTATCTGTTCATTTGAAGCAGGGAAACACTACTTGACTTGACTTAGAAGCCTTTGTTAACACATGATAAGTGTCAGCAAGTGATACAACTTTCCCCAGGATGAATCGGGAGATTAGGGACTTAGTTTGCCTTAGGTCCCTTTCTGCAAGACCTTCCTACTCTCTCGCAGCTGACTGCCTGAGAGATTAGTGCCCATAGGTCTTGAGCTGAATAATGAAGGTGGAAAGGAGTCTATGCTGCCTTAGGGCTGCCTGGGTGGTCAGAGTCTTTATATAGTGCTCCGCTCACATCCGTCTGGAGGCTTTACGGTTTTCCTGCACGTGGCTCCAGGCCTGGTATTTTTTTTTTTTTAATTTAGTGTGTGTGTGTGTGTGTGTGTGTGTGTGTGTGTGTCTGTGTGTGTGTGTGTAATTTTTTAATTTTTAAAAAATTTATTTATTTTACTTTAGGTGCATACTGTATCTGGCATTTCTCCCCATGTTATCCCTCCCTGCCCTCCCCTCCCTCCCTACCCCTGGCTGTCTCTCTCCTTATACTTAATGGCCAGCTTCTCTGTTGGAGGCCTGTCCTCGGTCTGCTGGAATCATCATCACGCTTCCACCATGATGAAACTCACCATGCAGAGAGCTGAAAGTACCTGAGAATTTACATCCCCCCTGGAGAGCAATCCTTAATCCATGGCTGACACATACAGCATGTGGAAGTACTCCAGCTCTCTGGCCACCTATCTGGGACAACTCTGAGGTCTGATCTAGACCTGGGGATCTTGTTACGATGCAGATTCTAATTCAGAGAGTCCAGGCTGGAGTGGACTGTAATTCTGACAAGCTCCCGCGTGGTCCCTGATGTTACTGGTCTAGGACCACACGTGGAGTCCCACGGGTCTACACTGTGTTGGGAACATCCCTGTGGGAGTATGTAGTTTCTGTGTCAGGGACTTTGCTTGGTTGCCTTCCTCGGATTGGCCATCTTCCAGGTTTCAATTCACTACTGGTCATCTCTGGGAATACTTCCTAGTACATCACTTTCACATGAATCCCTGTCTCAGGGTATTCTTCTGGGGAGCCTGCACTAAGATGCCAGATCGGCAGCACCTTGGCAGGGGGAGGGTGGTACTCAAGACACACTGTAACTGGGCACCAGCCTCCAGGGACCATCCATGCTCATCTGCCACTGCCTTCTCAAACCATCCTAGATGTGAGTCCCACCTGATTATCCATGAACTTTCCAAGCCCCCTGACTTATTGCTCATGCTTTTCCACAAATCTGAAATGACTGCTTTCACTGTTCTGCACACTGAAAAAACCCCCCATTTTTCAAGGCTTGTTTCTAATGCCATTCTGACCGAGAGGCCATTGCTGATCTCCGCATTCAAAAGTAGCTCCTCCTCTCTTGTGTTTTCCCGGCATGTTGCTTATGTCTTGGTTTCCCTGCCCAAATAATGGGTACACCAGTATTTGCCCTCGTTACTCTCAGAGATGTTGCGATGATCGAATGCCAGGTTAGAACTGAAATTGCTCACTAAGCTAGTATGATGATGATGATCATCATCATGTAGGAAAAATACAGCACCTGTGAACTTCCATATGCAGAGTTTTCTAAAATAAGGAATTACTTTTTCTTTTTAAAGATCTATACATGAAATCTTGGATTTGCAGCACTGGAATGTAAGGAACATATTGATTATGTATAACCCTCAGCCATTACATTTCCAGATTGGGAGATCAATCTGTTACTCCTAGATTAGGAATCTCTTGCTGTTGATTTACAATACTGCAGCCCAACTCTATCACACCCTGCAGAACTAAGACCACTGGCAAAGAGGGTCAATGCCATTGTTCTGGGGCTAAGACACATGATGTCACTGTTCTGGCATATCTCAGAGACACCCTCTGGGCCATCAGTTTCCCTCACCAGCACAGTGAGCTGCAAAGCCTATCACAATAAGCGAAGTGGGAAACTTTAGGGAAAGACAACAAGTTTAATGTTTGCTGCTTCTTAGGGAATGGTGACAGCACCCAGGCAGAAATATCTGGAGCTCAGCAGGATGTGTGAAGACTGGACTGAGAGAGGTAGGAGGTAGAAAGACGGGTGTGGGAACAAGCTAAGTCGGGCTCCTGGCTTGACACATTATTATTCAGCTGGCTTGCCTGAATTGTGACATATTATTTATTAAAATGGAAAGAAAATTTAAAAAGTGAGATGTCAGCCCCAACCCCAACCTCCCTGAGCATGGCAGCTGCACAAAGCAGCCTCTGCACAGCCTAAAAACTCAACATGACAGCAGTGTGGGGAAGAGAAAGTCGTCCCACCTATTGAGAATCATACAGACTTAGGGACAAGCACTCTATATCTGCATGACCTTGAACAAGTCCTCTACCCACTCTACACCTCAGGATTCTTACTATAAAACAGGGAAAATCACATATTAGAGGTCATTGTCAGGATTATGCATGGAAAAGCATTTTGACAAAATTCGATTGCGTTCTAACTGTTATTGTGAATGATGATCATGATGGTGACTGGGTTGAAATTGTACAGTTTTTTTTTTGGATCAAGTATAGTAATAATGGTTACTGGCCATCAACTCTTTCCTGTTAAGAAATAAACCCTGTCCTCAGGGAGTTTGCATCTTATTGGAGTACATAAACTTATAATCCATTAATTAAAACATATTATTTTGGGTCAGAGTATACATATGATCATCTTCACGGTACAGACAGGGAAACTGAGGATCAGAAGGTCAAATGGCTTGCCGAAGGTCATGCAGCTGAGAAGCAGGGTCATAGCCCTGACCTGGTTTTCTGACCCTTCACTCTACCTCCAGAATGGCTGCCCCTCCCCTCCTCACCCTCCTGGGTCATGATGTGGGCTGTGGCACTCCTGCTTACCTGTTGGGTGAGTCTGGACAGTCAAGGAATTTCTCTAAGCCTCAGTTTCCTCCTTTTGCCATTAAACCACAATGACTTTTGCACCAACATAACAAAAATGTGACACTTACACACCTCCTGTCTTTTTACACAAATTGCATGCCTACTGTGTGCCAGATATCTTGCCAGTCACCTTACATATATCAATGGTGTTAAGGAAGCAATGCTTACATGTCAGCTACCTGGTACAGAGTGGGTACTCAGCGAAAGGTCTGAGCAGGTTGAGTAGCTGATTTCATCATTCCTACAATTCCTTGTTAGCCTTCTTTTGAAAGCAGAACTTGGAGAGGTTAAACAACTGAATGGAGGTTACATAGCTATTAAAAGTTAGAACTCACATACAAATCCTCATGTGTTAAACTGCACCCTTTCCACCTTTTTAAAGTACATAAGATGATGATGATATGATGATGACCATTACTTATAGAAGAGTATCAAGGTAACGTACAGCAAAAGATGCTCCAGCCTCCTTTGGCCACCAAGAAGGATAAAAGTACATGGGGTTGCCTGTGAGGCGTCCTTGCAGTTATCTGCTGGGAGCCTCCCAAGAGCCCAGGCAGGAAGGTGAAGCCAACTGAAGAGTGTATATAGAATTACAATGACCTCTCCTGGTGGAAGCAACTTGCCATTGTCAGAGGCATGAAGCTCCAAGCGCAGGGCCAAGGACTCTGGGTCACGGCAATGGCACCTCTCACCTACTTATGTCTGATCAGGAAACACTGTTGGTGGTGGCAGTGCCTCATGTCAGGAGCAGCTCAAGTGCTAGGCATTCTCTGGGCTTCAGACAGCGAGGAACTGTGGAAGAGGCTAAAATTCCATTCTAGCAGGTGGGAAGTGGCTGGATATAAATATTTTAAGACAACAAATATGATTCAGAAGGCTAATTGGAACTTGCTGACACCACCAAGGGCTCCTCGCGGCATGACACACAGATGGGAGTAGGAATCTCCGCCTCGGCATTAGAACACATACTGTAAATACCATGGAGGAAGCTGTCTGTCCCCTCCAGGAACACACGTCTAAGTCCTCACTAGAAAGCTGGTGTGCAGGACAGGGAGAGGAAAGGTAGAGGAGAAGATGGACACTGACAGCAGTCTGGCTTTTTGTCTTGGATCTGTCTACCTTCCTGAGAAAGTCGCTTAACCTTTCTGAGCCTCCATTTCCTCATCTATAAAATGGGTAGAGAGTGAAAGTGGTAGTGGGCGGGGGTTAGACTCAGTGATCTTCAAATTGCCTTGCTCTCTCCCTGCTCTGGCATTGTGAGATTCCAGGAATCTCTATCCACCTCTTGGATTTCAGTTTTGGTTGTTGAGCAGCAAGATAGCTTAGGGGGTTTAGTGTCTGAACTCTGGAGCCCAACAACCTGAGTTCAAACATCAGCTCTACCTCTTACTGCATGATACTGGCAGTATTACCCCTATGTAAAGGCAAGAAGGGCCCTGCTCTTGGCCCCACACTTTTGAGGGTGTTTCTCCGATCGTCTTCCATCTGTACCCTTCCCTACAGGGAGCAAGAGGATGTGCCCACCAGGAATTCATATTCTCAAACTAGATCATACTCTAGACCCCTGGAATTCTCTACCTAATGACTCCAAGCTGGCTGCCAGGACCCAGATGGGCCTCACCTTTGGGTCTATCTTCTCTAGGGTGGACCATGGCATTGATGAGAGCACCCTCTCCTCCCTAGGGGTTGCAGTTTGACATGGAGTGTCCAGAGGTTGGGTGTGTGGGCTGAGGTATCCATGTACATATACAAAAAGTTCCTTACAGTTTAAGACACAGCTAAAATAGGACAATGGGGGTGAGCTGTGGGTCAGGGACCCCTCTCCCTGGGCCAGTGGTGCTGGTCTGGGATTTCTAAGAGTTGGAGAATTCTGAATTCTAACGAGGCTTTGCAGTCATTATGAAGGTCTAATTTTCAAGCAGAATGATAGAATGTAATTAATTTAACGAGTTGTTGGCTGGATTCAAAATTTGCAAATATTTAGACATGTGTTACACACACCTCCACTGGTACTTTAGTCCTGGTGCTCACAGTTAGCGGGGAACCTGGCCCCTGGGAATATTATTTAACCTTGTAATACTGGGTTTCCTCCTCTGTAAATCGGAAATAACATTAAAACTAACATCATAGGCTGTGCGTGGTGGTTCATGCCTGTAATCCCAGCACTTTGGGAGGCCAAGGCAGGTGGATCACTTGGCTCAGGAGCTTGAGACCAGCCTGAGCAAAATGGTGAAACCCCATTTCTACAAAAGATAAAAAAAAAAAAAATAGCTGGGTGTGGTGGCACGAATCTGTAGTCCTAGCCACTAGCGGGGCGGGGTGGGAGGATCCCTTGAGCTCAGGAGGTCCAGACTGCAGGGAGCTATGTTTGCACCATTGCACTCCAGACTGGGTAGCAATGTGAGATCCTGTTTCAAAAAAAAAGCAAAAAACAAACCTAACATCATAAAATTGTCGCATGGGTCAATCAGTTGACTCATGGAAACTAGTGCTATGCTCAATTCAGTAGAGCATTAGCTGTTGTTATTTTTCTGTCATTCAGACCTGGGATTATACCCACCAATGCCCTGGACACTTCTTGGTCTCCCACTGTAATGGTTTCAACCTGTCCTGCCACCCAGCACATGGTGACGGATCCAGGTAGCCTGAATACAACACTGCCTGGCATTCTGTTTCCTTTTGAGGTCACCTTCAGCCTGTGGGTAGTGCCCCCAGCCTCTGCCCTCTGCTGGGAGCTCTCCACCCCAGGGAAAAAAGGACTCATTACCTGTGTAGCTAACGCCAGCAAATGAGACATGTGCACCAAGCTGTTTACAGCAAAAGGAAATAGGCAAATAAGGTTTTTTCAAATGTCACTATCCCTGCTAGGGTAAAATGCAGGGAAGCTAAAATACACAATCTTCTTCTCAATAGCCAATAAATAAGTTTGAATTCAGGGATCAGGCCTTGGCCATGCCATTAACTGTCCTGCTTAGAGACCTGGCTCATGATAACAAGCCGGTGGGAAGAATTGCTCTTTCGATTTAACCTTGCTATCATTAAACAGCCTTCTGTAGTTTCTCTGATATGCTTATTTTATTTTTCCGACATCGTGCCAGTTAAAAGTAGGATAAATGATAAGTCTGTTAACGAATACCTCAGTTAATTTTATGGCAGAGATTGCAGAGCAGGGAGCAGGTGGGACAATTCCTGCACTGCAGGCTGATAACCATTTTGGGCATCAAACATTTATTAAGGACCAATAATAAAAGCCCTTGTGATGGTGTAATGGCTCATTCTAAATGTTTCCTGCTATTAAAATGAGCATTGATTTAAAAGACAATATTTGAATTCTATCCACAGCATGTCAAGGAAAGGACAACTGTGTCTGAGGCGTGAGAAGCACTCAGCCAACTTGTTTCATCATCAGATGCTCTGCAAATTGTGTGTGCTCTTGGCAGGTGGGAAAATATTTGCTAGGAAATGCTTCCTTAGGAGAGGTACCCACAGTGCAGGGTTCAAATCCTAGCTCCCCACATTTGGGCTGGGTGTCTTTGGACAGGATATACAAACTCTCTTAGCCTTTACTGGCTTCTGCATAAAATAGAGATATTCACAACTCTCATGCAGTGTGGTTTGGGAGGTTAAAGAAGTGATGTACATAAAATGATACAGCAGCATCAATAAATTTTAAGCTCCCTTCCCCTTTCCCTTAAGCTTGAACATGGCTCTGCTCTGAATAAACACATTTCTAGCTTCAGGAAAATTACTGTGCCATGAACAAAGTAGCAGGCTCAGAAATCGATGGGTTCCTCTCTCTTGTAAAGACTACTTCCTATGTCTACAATGATTGCCGCTCCCAACATGGATACATGTCACATGTCCATGTTAATCTTCTGATGGGTAATAAAGTGAACCCAATCATGACATTCACATGAGGACAGTCCTTCTGTAGCCTTGAGGACAAAGTCCACACAAACCAGCACTGCATCTGAGACATGTCTCCTGACTCCCTGTGCTCCCCATCCCCTGGAGCCTTGCCATGCCCCCTTGCTCTTCCGTGGGCACTTACTGTTCCAGTCCCATGCTCTGTCCCAGCTTCCTGCCTTTGCATACGCTGTTCCCTCTTCCTGGAGTAACTTCCACCACTTCTTCCTCAGCAACTCCTTTTACCCTTAAGGAAAGCTCAGGGATCCTCTCTAGAAGGAATTCAGGGTTAGCTTCCTCTAACTCCTAAGCTTCCCTCCACTAGCAATAACTGCATTGCACTTAAATGGCTTTATCTTCTTTCTTGGACTGAAGGCGAGTCTCTCATCTGTCTGTCAAGCAGCCATTACAGTGCCTGGCATTGAGTCAACATTTTATGAGTTTGTTGACTCAGCTCTCATTCCCTAGGAATGCTCGTCCAGTCTCAGAGATTTAAAAACAGTCTGTATGCTGAGGACTCGTGAATAAATCTGGCTTAGCCCACTCCCTTAACCACTACACACAAACACCCAACTGCCCACTTACAAATCTCACTTGGATGTTCAGGTCTGTCCAAAACTGAGCACCTGATGATCCTTCCCAAACCAGCTTCTCCAGTCCTTCTCTTCTTCACAGATGGAAGCTTCATCTTTCATTGTTCAGGCCAAAAGCTCTGGTGTTGTCCCTGTTACTTCCCTTACATTCTATATCTGGTCTGGCTGTGATTCTTTTGGCTCTAGCCTCAAAACAGATTTAGAATATGGCCCCTTCTCGTCACCCCCATATTCACCTTCATTATTGCAGTAGCTGCATATGGGCGAGCTCCTTGTTTGCTTTCACCCTTACCCCCTGCAGCTTATTCCCGGCACAGCAGTCAGAGTGATCCTGTGAAGTGATGTCACTCCTCTGCTCAGAACCCTCCACTGACTCTCCATCAGCCTCCGAGTGATGCCAGATTCCTGACCACGGTGACAAGGACCTACACCACCTGGCTTCTGCTACCTGCCAGGCTCATCTCCAGTGTTCTTTGGGAACCCCAGGTGAGCCCCAGCGCAGGGCCTTTGCACTGGCTGTTCCCTCTGTCTGGAATGTCCCTTTCCCAGAGCCACGTGTCTAGCTCCCTTCCTCGAGGTCTTTCCCAGATGCCACCTTCTTGGACAGACCTCCTCTGGCCATCTACCTAAAATTTCACCTCTTAACGCATATTCCCTTCTCCTGATTCATTTTTCTTCTTAGCACTTAGCATCATGCTATACGTTTTATTTTTGTATCTTGTTTATTTTCTATCTCCTCCAAGTAGTGAGGACATGGATGTTGGTCTGTGTGTTAAGTTCTGTGTCCTCTGAGCCTACAGCACTGCCCGATCCCAGCAGGTGGTCCATTAAACACTAGTTGGTTGGTTGAATGAATAAATGAATGAATGCCTCAGCAGCCCTCCAGTAGCCTGGAACTGAGGTGGGAGGTGAGACTCGACTCTGGAGGGGGGGGCCTTGTCTCTAGACCAGATTGAAGATTAGCTGAAACAGTGAAGAGGCAAAAGCAACTCTCCATGAGACACGCCCACCAATGCCACGTCAGTTTACCGTTGCCATGGCAATACCCAAAAGTTACCACCCCCTTTCATGGCAATGACCTGAAAGTTACCACCCCTTTTTAAGACATTTCTGAATAACCCACTCCTAAATTTGCATGTAATTAAAATGTGTATACATATGACCGCTGACCTGCCTCTGAGCTGCTACTCTGGGCACACTGCCTGTGGGGTATCCCTGCTTGGCAAGGAGCAGTACCTCTGCTGCTGCTGTCCATGGCCACATCAATAAAAGTTGCTGTCTAGGCTGGGCATGGTGGTTCACACCTGTAATTCCAGCACTTTGGGAAACTGAGGCAGGCAGCTCACTTGAGCCCAGGAGTTCGAGGCCAGCCTGGGCAACACAGTGAAACCCTGTCTCTAAAAAAATATGAAAAAACTTAGCTGGGCATGGTGATGCATACCTCTGGTCCCACTTACTCAGAAGGCTGAGCTGGGAGGATCACTTGGGCTCAGGGGGCGGGGGTTGCAGTGGACCAAGATCATGCCACTGTACTCTAACCTGGGCAACAGAGTGAGACTGTCTTGAAGAAAAAGAAAAAAAGAAAAGAAAAGAAAAGAAAAGAAAAGAAAAGGAAAGGAAAAAAAAGTGTTGTGTCACACTACTGTCTTGCCCTTGATTCCTTGAATTCTTTCCTGGGTAAAGCCAAGAATCCGTCTTGGGATAATCCCCAGTTTTGAGGCTCACCTGTCCTGCATCAGAACCAGCAGGTGGCACAAATGCCAGGAATCCTGATGGGCTCTGCAGTGAGCAGTGAGTAGTCTTTGGTCACATGAGCAATAATGGAGCTAACTCCCCACAGGGACAGCTGTGGGTTCATTGCACGTGGTGAGTCTGGGAGGGAGAAAATGGGCTGTTTGGGGTCACTGGGCTGCTAGAAGAAGGAATGTTTTTCTCTCTAGGGAAGATTTTGAATAGGATTTCAGAGCAGGAAGAAATTAAGTGTGAGATGGGGAGCAGTGTGTGTAGGGCTCAGAGACTTCATCCCCCTAGAGATTCTTTGCTCCATCTGGGTGCACAGTGTGGCCAGCAGGTGAGTGCCCCCTGTGGGAGGTCCATCATGGTGTGCAGCAGGGCTCCTGCTGAGCTTGGACTATGCACAAAATGTAAAGCAAGTGTGCACCCATTCTTCCATTAACTTATATATATATATTTAAGAATTAGGTAAGAGTTGCTATGGAGAGCAAATGTGATTTTAACACACACTTGCAGTTCATGCTATTATTTTCCTAAATAATGCAGGTGTCTACTTGGCTCCTTCCTGCTTTATTTAGCTTAATCCTTTCATCTGGATCTTGCTCCCTAATGGGTAGGGGTGACCTTCATTGGCCTCTCTCTACCCTGGGGGTGGTTCATGTCCTTCAGGGGTGGGTGATGGATAGGTTCTGCCTTTGTTTTTGTCTAGGGACCTACCCTGTTCCATGGACACAGAGGACAGAGCTGGGTACTCACTCCTCTGTGTCCTGCTCACACAGCACTTCAAAAATCAGAGAGAAAAAAAAGCAGCAGGATAGCCCTATGAGTCAGTGAGAAAGGTGGCACGTAGGGTCTACTGCAGTGAGCTTAGAAAATGTGCAGGTGCTAAAGCAGAGACACATTGGCCCCTTTTGGCTAAAGACCTAGGAGCCTACAGCCCCTTCCTTCCTCACCCATAGCTCCACTAATGCCTGTGTTATGCGGTGTTAGAATTCATGTCTGAGAAGCAGCCTGAGGGCAGGGATCACATCCAGTGGATTTTTGTAGCTCCGAAGCTTAGTCCTGCATCTGGTATGTAACAATGCATCTCTGTGTATAAGCATGTGCTTTTTGAAATCTTACGTTGTGAGGCATTCTGGGTAGCAATAGCTCTGATCCAGCCAGTCTCGGGTTCCACCCTGGGTCCAGCTCACAAAGTTGGAGGATTGACTGGAGCCCTCATGAGAAGAAACTGGATCTCTGCAGAATGATGCAAAGAAATGTTTTCCTTCTCTCCCCATGTGCCCATTCTCATTAACAAAGGAGGGAACTTCCTCCAGCACTTCCGCCCTCTTGCAGTGCTGAGGCTGAAGCATCCATTCATTTGCTCCCCTTTTTTCCCACTCAACTGGGGTGAGATGCTAATATGATGGGGGAATGACCATCACTGGCCTCTTTATTCTGGGGGATGGCAATGTCATTAAGGAGTGGGTGATGGACTCTACCTTTATTATTTTTCTGGGATCTGCCCTGTACCTACTACAGGCTCACTCCTCTAGTCCCTGCTCATATACGCTGAGCACGCTGGGGTGGGATCCTGGCTGCAGGTGACTTGTCACTCTCTCTCTCTCTCTCTCTGAGTATGTGGGGCAGGCCAGTGTCTAGCTGAGTAGGGTTTTCACAATGTGACCACCCTGGGCAAGGTCCAAGTTCTAAGTTAGGGGAGAGGGTTATTGGATACCCATTTCAGCCTTAGGTAAGTCATGTTCCCTAATCTGGCTCATGCCAAAGCCCTGCATTTTGGGAGGTATTAAATATATACCTGGCCTGGAATCAAGCTGATATTTGGCTGGCATCTAGCTTGTGATCCTTGTGTCTATTTTCTAATGGTCAGACCTGGTGGAGTGAGGCTCAGGTTCCCTTTCCCTCTGAGAATTGGGCCTTCACAGAGACCTGCACCCATGTTTTCCCTCACCAATGTGGGGTCTATTAATTCTGGTTATTGTCTGGTCTTTTGTCTCATGAATAGCAAAATCCCCTCCAGGCATTCCCCACCTGTCCCTCCCTTGTACAGGTCACTATGTTCTTGTTACCTGCAGGCTCAGCCCATGTCTAGCTGCTAAGTCAGCGAGAGGTCAGCCTGGCAGGGTATGAGGAGCCCTTCATGCCATCTGGGCAGGATGAGAAGACCAGCTGCTGCCACCCCTGAGAGTCAGGCAGGGAGACAGCCTGTTGTGGAATTTGTTGTGTCTACTGCTTGATATCCATTTCACCCTCCTGGTAGCTAGTCCCCAGTTTCCCTCTTGAGGGCTTGCCTGCCCCACCTCTACCCCTCTCATGTGCTGCCCATGAAGCCGATTCTACCCAGACTCCAAAAGTGGTACCCACGAGTAAACCACACTGACCAGTACATTTCATCCTCCAGCCAAGTTGGTGCAGACATGAGCACGTGACCCAAGTTAGGCCAATTACAGCCAATGAAACTCAATTCTAGTAGATGTGTGTACACATGTGTGCATATATGTGTGAAGATGTACATGTCCACTCTTAGAGAAGTGGGCTTTCATTTCCACTAGTTGTGAAGCTGAAAGGATGCATAATTGGTAATTTTTAGCAGCCGTCATGAAGAGACAGAAGGGCCAAGAATGAAGCCAACACTGGGGAAGCAGGGCCAGATGGAGAGAGACAAACCTTATCCAGGTGACAGCCTTTGATCCCTGGGTTGAGCCATGCCTGAAGGCAGAACAGTCCACTAGAATGGACTACTCCATTGCATGACCTGATAAGGTCTCTTGTTTACTTAAGAAAGTTCGACTGGCATTTTCTCACTTGCAACCAAAAGTGTCCTCACCAATAACATTCACTTTTTTCTGGGCCACACAGACTCCCTAATATCTCATTCTGAGACCACAGTTTGGATCTGGCAACCAGAGTGCACATAGTTACACGTAAACAGAGAGCTCAACACTAAATTATGATTGATGTTTCAAATCAAACACTCTCAGGTCAGGATGGGAGACGAGTTTCCAGGAAGCAGGGTCTGTAATGAAACCCACCAGAGTCATAAAAATGCAGGACGGCCACGGGAGGCCGCCTGGAGACTCAAATCTAGACGACAGGAAGAGAGCTAAATTTTAGTACTTCTTTGTTCTCAAAACGGGAGCATCATACTTCCCGCGAAACAGAAATGTTGCCACCTGATCACCATGCAGCAGCCCTTCTACTCTAATTCTTGCTCTGTGGGGTCTGCAGTTTTCTCTCTCTGTCTTTGGTGATCAACTAGAACCCCCACTGGAGAGGGAGCTGGCCCCACAGGCCAGATGCCCGGCTGGGCTCTCTCACCAGTCCTCAAAGCCACCCCTGTGTGTCCCTTGCGTCACCTGATTCTGAGAACAGCACAGACAACAAGCCCCTGCCTTGTGCCCCTTGGAAATGCTGCCAGCCTGGATCAGTAATTCCAAAATATGTTCTGGGGGAACACTGGTCTTTTTGGATGCTCTCTGAGGGGACAAAAAGGTTTTCAGTTTTAGAAATTGATAAAGCCCTGTACATATATATATCCCCTTTGGAGATCCACCTGCAAATTTACTTGTCAAAGGTTCTAATGAGCATTGCCATAAAGGTTCAACATATCATAATTTAGCCTTTTCAGGCAGATTTGACTATGGAACAAACACTTTTTTTGGCCATAGGTATAATACCTATAACAACCTGAACATACTTGGGGAAATGCTTGACTAGAATTTGCAGGCATTCCTTGAAACTGGCAATTTGCATAAACGGCCTTTTGCTGGAGGCAGCCGGCCATTCAGTTCTGGTCGGGTCCTGACACCTCTGTTTTGCCTGGTGATACAACATCATGTCTTCCCTCCAGAGCTCCCGGCATACTGCATACAGTTTCTTGGCATAAGGTTCCCTCGCTGCTGGTGGTGGGAGATAATTAGATTGGGCTGACAACATTCATTCTTCTCTGGGCCACACAGACCCCCTAATACCGCATCCTGAGACCACAGTTTGGATCTGGCAACCACAGTGCACATAGTTACATGTAAACAGAGAGCTCGACACTAAATTATGATTGATGTTTCAAATCAAATGCTCTCAGGGTCAGGATGGGAGATGAGTTTCCAGGAAGCAGGGCCTGTAATGAAACCCACCAGAGTCATAAAAATGCGGGACGGCCACAGGAGGCCGCCTGGAGACTCAAGCCTAGACGACAAGAAGAGAGCTAAATTTTAATATTTTTTTGCTCCCAAAACAGCAGCATTATACTTCCCGTGAAACAGAAATGCTTGCTTGGTATTGCCTGGTAACTCCTTGGGACCCATTTGGTGACAAGGTTGAAGGAGCCAGCTGGCCCAGATGTGATTAGTTCTGGGATTGGAGGGAGGGTGGAGGAGGGAAGGATACCTTCTGTTGGCTGCTCTGCATTCATGATCCTTTTCAATCTTCCTAAAATCCAGTGTGGTAAGCAGTGTCTCTCTTTGGCTGGGGAGGAAACCAAGATCCAGAAGCATGAAGCCTTTGGACTAATGAAGGCATTGGGATTTGAACCAAGGTCAACCCAAGCCAAAAGCCATGCCCAGAAAGGGATGTCTTACTGACGAATTATGAGTATAGACCTCTCAGATGTGGTTGTCCTGAGACTCTCCTTGGATAGGGTTGTCTTCCCCTTTCTATCCCCAGACAAGCATTTGGCTGTGTGTTCAGACTGAGGCAGAGTATCCTTCCATGGCCCTGGTCTCTGATTGAGGAAGGGAGGCTCTGAAGGGATACAAAATAAACTGGATACAGGGTGAAGTTCTAGGGTTATCCAGACATCCACAGACTGGAGAAGCTGTTTATAAACTGATCCTGGAGGAGTTACTGGAGATCAAAATTGTCATAAGATCAGCAGGCTGGTTTGCCCCTAGGAAACATCAACATTTTTATTCGATTTTTTTTTTTCTTTTCTGGAGATGGAGTTTTGCTCTTGTTGCCCAGGCTGGAGTACAATGGCATAGTCTCGGCTTATTGCAACCTCTGCCTCATGGGTTCAAGTGATTTTCCTGCCTCAGCCTCCCCAGTAGCTGGGATTACAGGCACGTACCACCATGCCCAGCTAGTTTTGTATTTTTAGTAAACATAGGGTTTCTCCATGTTGGTCAGGCTAGTCTCGAACTTCTGACCTCAGGTGATCCACCTGCCTCGGCCTCCCAAAGTACTGGGATTACAGGCACAGGCTACCACGCCCAGCTGATTTTTGAGTATCCCCACAATGGTCATTCCAAGGTGGCAGTGGAGAGCTCACAGGATGGCGAGCCATAAGATCCTCCTTCTGGCTCTGTCCCTTCCTAGCAGCATCACTCCCCTACCCTCTCTTTGAGCCTAGGTTTCCTCATCTGTCAATTATATTTAGTAATTCCTGCCCTGCCCATTTTACAATGACAATGGATGTGGCTTTTGATTAAATGCAACCAGGATTTACTGAGCATTAACTATGTGCCAGGCACCCTACTCAGTCTGAGAAGAGGAGCTTATAGAGGAGAATTGCACAATATCCCTGTCCTCAAGAGATTCATTTAGTGCAAAGAGGATGGATGGAAGTGGGGAATGGTGCTTTATATTTCAATAGCATCCTAGCAGTTTCTCATTCTTTGTTTCATTTAAAGCATTGATGGCTGTCTGAAGTAAGCAGAACAAATCTTCTTATTCTCATTTGACAGATAGAAGAAAGTAAGGTTGCGGCAAGTAAAGTCGCTTGCTGAGTGATGATAATAACATCTAAAGTCTATACCCACAATTCATTTGCACAGGGTTTTCATATGTGTCATGTCATCAAATCTTCAAAACATCCCTATGTGGTAGGCCTTATTACTATTAGACCTGTATTGTAGACAAGAAAAGAAACAGGACCAGATTGTCGGTTCCTGGAGAGAAGAAACCAGACCATCTTCATCTATGTATTCTTAGCACCAAGAATGGCATGAAGCAATAAAAGCGGCTTGTAGCAGATGCTTTCAGTGTCCTGCCCAAACTGCCTTGGACTTAACCATTTTAGTGCACACTGGCCGCATTTCCAACCATGGGCACCTGCATTTCTTTATCCAAGGGCTCTCTCTGACAGCCAAGAGCCCTTGTGGGCCTGAAGTATCAAAAAGCAGGTGCTCCTCAGGAGTTGCCCTCCACCAAAGACCCCTTCACCCTTCAGCTGGGAAAACTCCAAGTGCATGCTCTGCCCTGGCTCCTGGAGATCCCAGTGGGATTAAGTCCCCATGGCCCATGGTGCTGACTTGATTAATAATGTATCTGGTTTGGGTTTTCTTACCTGTCTAATTTCCTTGTTTCTCTATCTGTATTTATTGGGATCATCTCCCAAATAAACTACTCGTCCTATTTTCAGGGTCTGCTTCTAGAGGAGCCAGACTAAAATTTTTCTTGGGCAAAAGCATGAATAAATGAATGCATGAACATAGCCAATGTCCTTGGACTGAGTTTCCTGAATCCTTTGACCTCATTGGCTGCTTACTTCCTCTGTTTTCCAACATCACATCATCTGCTGACCTAACTGACCAGTCACAGCCAGTAATGGATTATGGGGTGAGTGGACAAGTGAATGGGTAAGTGAGAGACTGTGTCCTATCCCCTGACCCCCTGACTGGCGAAGGTAGAGGGAAGGGTGTTGGTTATAAGCCTTGATGTGCTTGTTTCATGGGGACTGAAGTGGGATTGGGAAGGTATATCTTACCCACTGGTGTTGGTGTGAAGATGCAGAGGAAACATACTACAAATCTATTATTGAAGGGCTCGCTCAGGATAAAGTCAAGAATGTGATTCTAGGTGAGGTAATCAATCTACGATGCTTAGATCCCCTCCCCTGGCCACCTACTTCTCCTAGAACAGAATCCAAGCTCCTTACTCAGGCCTCGCCACCCTCTCCAGCCCATCCCAGATTCGGTGCCGCAGTCCTAACATCTTCTGCTCCCTGAATACTTGGAGCACATCCCTCCCTTGGGACACCTTCATCTTTGCTGGCACTTTGCCTGGAATGCTCTTTCCCTCAGAGCTTTGCTGGGCTTCCTTTTTCTGTTTCCTTTAGGTTTCAGATTCAAAGTGGCCTCCTTAGAGGTTGGTTTGCTGACCAACAAACTCAGCCACTCCCTATCTCATCACCTTATTCTATTTTTATCATAAAATTTGTATTGGCAGAATATTTGCTCATTATTATTATTATATGTATTACTATTATTAACTTGTTCCCTATCTAAAACGCAGTATCTATGAAAGACATGGTCAGTCTTGTTGATTGATGGAGTCTTAGCACTCAGAACAGGGCCTGGCACATAGCAGATGCTCAATAAATATCTGTTGAATGAAAGAATGAAGGGTAAGTTAAGGAGACGACAGTGATGGGCAGAGGTGTGGAGGCGTTCCAGTTGCCCCTGGTGTTAACTTGATTAATAGTGTACTTGTTTTTGGTTACTTTCCTTCCCTGTCTCATTTCCCGACTTTCTCTATCTGTGTTTCCAGGGCCAGTGCATTTGACTGCCTTTTGGTGCTCTGGTGTGTATTTATTTGGACCAGCTTGCTGTCTTTAAAGGGACTGTATGAGTTGGTGGCAGGTTATGTGAATGATCCAAGATTGATCTTAGAGGGAAGAGAGCCAGAATCCAAACCTCAAAGCCCATGAAGCCCAGGCTCTTAACTGCCATCCTACATGGCATCCGTTAGGGTTTACTTGCTACCCCTGAAAGAAGACTTTCTGACCCTTTCTCCCAGTCTTCTGCCATGTCACAGAGATAGAGGCTATTATTCTTGTTGCTGGGATATTTAAAACTTTATACATTGTTCCAGTTTTGTCTTTTGTCAACTTACGAGCAGGTCTATAGGTCAGCCATACAAATAACTTGCCCTTGTGGGGAAAAAAACCCCATGTTGCTTCAAAAAAAGTCCCACCTTAAAGCCTCTAGACCATGGCTTTTCAGTCTCAGCACTATTGACATTTATAGCCAGATAATTCTTTGTGACGGGGGACTGTCCTGTGCATTTTAGGATATTTAGCAGCATCCCTGACCTCTATCCACCAGATGCCACTAGCTCCCCCAATTTATGACAGACATGTCTCCAGGTACTGCCAATTGTCCCCTGGGGGACAAAACTCCCACCATCTAAGCACCAATGCCTTGAGCTATAGGAGGGCAGGTGCCGTGTTTGTTTTGCTTATGATTGGATCCTTAGTGCCTGGCCCAAGTTAAGTGTCCCATAAATATTTGGGCAAAAGCATGAATAAATGAGTGAATAGTGAATGAATAAATGAATGCATGAATGTAGCCAATGTCCCTGGACTGAGTTTCCTGAATCCCTTGACCTCATTGGCTGCTTACTTCCTCTGTTTTCCAACATCATGTCATCCGCTGACCTAACTGACCCGTCACAGCCAGGCTCTGGTATAATTATTCATCTCGCTTCTCATTAACTATGTCCAAATAGGCAAAGACTCCTGACTTGGTTCATTTTGGCCTTGAGCACATAATCCCGAAACCTCTAACTTTAACCCTGAAGTGGAAGAGGGAAAAGAGGCAGAGTGCAGGCATGTCAGCAGCAAGTTCCCATATCCACTGTGGGTCATTTCCAGACTCTGGGATCCAACCAACGAAGAAAGTTTCTGAGCAGCCACCTTCTCCACATCTCCCACGTTTCCCTACCTCACAGACACCAGCGGAGCCAGTACCCGTCAGGAAACATTACTCTGTATAATGAAGCAACTGTACTCAAATCCCAAAAAAGAAAATGGGAGGCTTCTATGAGACTTTAAGCTGCTCAAGTTCACTCAGCCTCAGCTAATGAAAACATAAGCTGCCTCTGAGCTAAGCCTACTTCCTCACGTGGTCCAGTAAATATCTTAATATCTCCAGATTCCTTCCTGCCTTCTAAATTGTGTGCATCACATCTGACATTTGCGAGTTATCTATGATGTCTGCAAGATTAAGCCACCATGAAAACTCTCCATCTGCACTCTCATCCCCTCCACCCCCCAACCCAGATTGCCAGGCTGAGCTAGAATGCCTGAGACTGTGAAAGCTCAGCCCATATGGGTGAGACTGGAGGCCAGCTGCAGACCTTTCAGGGTGCAATTCACCCCCATTTCTATTTGCATTGCACATGCTGAGGGATTTAATTTCATTTCAAGTCCTGGCTGAGTGAGCACCTTCTACTTAGCAGGGAATGTGGGGGCAGACAAGGAGGAGGGAGGTTTGGCCCTGCCCTCCAAGGGAAGGCCTCACCTTTCATAACAAAGGCCACACCCGTCGTGGGCCAGGCCCTGCCTAGATGCTCCATACATACCTTACCAGGAATTCCTCAAAATGAAACAGGCATGGCCGGGTACCCTTGTTTCCCAATTGAGAGACTAGTGGACATTGAGTCAGTCATAAAGCTACTTAGAAGGATTTAACTCAGGCTAGAGTCTTTCTAGTGCCAGAATGTGGCTTTTCAGACTTTGACCAGGACGACAGACATTTGATGACTTAGCTGTCTGCTACAAGGCAGGATGGAAGAAATGCCAAATAAAGGTATAAGCAATGCCCTGTCAGGTACAGAGAAAGAGGGGATTAATTCGCATGGAGGACTTAATGAGTCCAGGCTAGAGGAACAGAGAGGATTTTCAGCAGTGGAAAATGGGACCATTCCGGGGGTGACGGATAGGGTGTGTGACAGCAAAGAAGTGTGTGGCCCTTCGGCAGACTAAGGGGTTTGTGGAGAGAGTTGTTAGTTGAGGGGTGGGGCTGAAGGTGGTGCAGCTGTGTGCTGGACCCAGCTTGCATAAGCTCAGGAGAGCTGTGCTGCCCTTTCCCAAATTGTTGTTTGGTGACATCATGTCTATGGCTTCAAGTCAGCCATGGAAGGGGCATTTACACCATGGAAATGAGTATTTAGGACTCCTCCCCTCCCTGAAAGCTAGTTGTTAAACATTAACCAGCACATGCTGGGTACTGGGGGACATCATCACCAAGCTGACCCCAGGGATCCGAGTCTCAATCAACAGCAGGTTGATAATGTTACTGATGAAGACAAGGGCTCCAGGAAGTTGAGGCTGGTGGTTAGAAATTCAGATCTGTAGTTTAGAAAACCAGAGATGAGGCTGGGCGTGGTGGCTCATGCCTGTAATCCCAGCACTTTGGGAGGCCAAGGTGGGCAGATCACCTGAGGTCAGGAGTTCGAGACCAGCCTGACCAATATGATGAAACCCCATCTCTACTAAAAATACAAAAATTAGCCGGGCATGGTGGCATGCACTTGTAATCCCAGCTACTTAGGAGGCTGAGACAGGACAATCACTTGAACCCAGGAGGCAGAGGTTGTAGTGAGCTGAGATCATGGCATTGCACTCTATCTACCCTGGGCAATAAGGCAAAACTCCATCTCAAAAAAACAAACAAACAAAAACAAAACCAGAGATGACTGGTTCCCTTCCCTTTACTTTTTATTTCACAAAACTGAAAATGCCCTATCTGAGTAAAGATAGGATAAAGTGAACATCTCTTAAATGAAAAAAAAAAAAAAAAAAAAAAAAAAAAAAAAAAAAATCAAACTGAAGATCTGACCTGCTGGGGATTCTCAGCAGGGAAACAGGCAGAGCCGGCAGCCCGTTCATCTATTCCCAATATTGCATTATCTCAGACTCACTTACTCAGAATTCTCTCACCGCAGATCAGTGCTTTGCCTCCTCCATTACTAGCTAATCCAAATGGACCTGGTGCTAACTTAATTTCCAGGATAATGGAGTCCTGATCTGTTTGCACAATTGGCTCTTGCATGCCGACAGTATTTGCTGAATCCTTAAAATCAGTGAGGCTGCGCCAGACCATCAGATCCTCCTTCCCAGTGAAGACCGGTTCCAGGATCCCCCTAGTGCCTGGCTGCCCGTATTGAACACCCACGGTGCCCCAGCTCCAATGCTGGGTGCGTGGCATGGAACCTACCTGATTCTCACTATGGCCCAGGAAGGGTGACTTCCATTTTAAAGAACAGGAAACAAGAGTCTCGGGAAGGCTGGAACTTTGCCCAAAGTCACACAGCTAGCAAGCACCAGAGCTAGGATTGGAATCCCTCTCTGTATCTAAGGCTCCTACTCTTCGAATTACGCTTTGTTACTATGTGTGGTAGGCTGGATAATTGTCTCCAAAGATATCCACATCCTAATCCCTGGAATCTGTGAATATTACCTTATAAGGCAAAAGAAACCTGGCAAATAATCACATGATTAAGTTAAGCTCCTTGAGATAAAGAGATTATTTTGGATTATCTGGGCGATCCCAACGTAATCCCGAGGGTCCTTGTAAGAGGGAGGCAGAAGGAAATATGACCACAGAAGAGGAGACGGCACCATGATGATGGAAGCACAGACTGGAGTGATGTGGCCACAAACCAAGGAATGTGGCGGCCACCAGAAGCCGGAGGAGGAAGGAATGAATTCTCCCTGGGAGCCTTCGAAAGGGGCCAGCTCTGCTCACCCCTTGATTTTAGCCCTGCAAGACTCATTTCAGACTTCTGGCCTCCAGAACTGTAAGAGAATAAATTTCTCTTGTTTTAAGCCACTAAGCTCATGAGAGCAGCAATAGGAAACTCACACACTTTCCAAGGCAAGAGGAAAAGAAATGAATCAAGACATCAATGTGAGAAAGGAATGGGGTATGAGAAGCATGTGTCAAGGGCAAGAAAGGAATGGGCTGGCCTGCAGGTGTCCTTGGCTCTCTCTAAGCACAAAAGATCTAAGCAGGGGCCTCTGCTCCTTTCCCTTTCCCTTAATCCCACTCATCCTAGCCACACCTACTTCAATTTGAACCAATGCAATCTATAATTAGGACAAACATTCCTTTGCCCCCAGATGGAAGAGAAGGAGGCAGCTGAGTGACAGAGGCCAGCACAGGCTCAGGCACCTGCATTCTGTCTCAGCCCTGCCAGCCACTTGCTCTGTGATCTTGGATAAAACACTTTATTTCTCTGAACTTCTGCAAGAGTCGCGACTTCTCAGATCTCGCCCCCAGATTTTTATATCTGTGTGCTAAGCAAATTAATCGTATAAACACAGTTTGGGTAGAATACTGAGCCCATCAAAAGAGCATCCAAAACACACTCTGTGCAGACTATTTGCATTTAGCTTTTATGCAAGCCGGTCTTGAGGCTTCTTGTGTAGGCCTCTCAAAGCTGAAGGCTGGATAACCATCCCTCAGGCAGAAGCTCCAGTGCACGTTAATTTGGGAAGATTTCTCTGGCTGCCAGGGCACGAGGTGGGCATAGACTGGTCCTAAGAACTGAAGGTGGAAAAACAACAACAACAACAAAAAACAACCTTGCTTGGAAAGACCAGAAACAAATCTTGGAGGTCTGCAAACCTGAAGGCTTTGAAGATAAGCTTGCAGGAACGAGAGGGGATGGCAGTTTCAGGGAAGGGAAGGCAATGATGGTGGGTTCAGCAGTGGGTGTGCTAAGTGGCCAGAACTGTCAGAATTATCATGGGCCTGTTCTTCTAGCCATTGGAGGCTGGGTCTTGCTTGCAGCAGTGATGAGAAAGGCCTGGGAGTGAAGCTTAGTGGTTATAGCATGGCTTAACTGAAAGACCATGACCTAGGTTTCTGATGGCTTAGGCCCTAGTTCAAGTCCCGTTACCATCATCCTGGGGTCTCTAAGTATCATAAATATTTCAACTTTAGCTTTCTGATCTGCCGATGGGTGATAAGAGCTCTGTGGAGCTGGTGAGCTCCCCTTCTATCTCCCTGCCAGGCTGGGTGTCAATCTCACTGATCCTTAGTTTGCATCTCTGGAAAATGGGGTTACTCATCAGAAGGTTGATGGAAGGTTTAATGAGACAGGATATGCAGGTGGTGCAAGCCCTGGAATGCAGATTTTCTTCCTGGCCCCTGTGGGCATTCTCACAATTTGAGAGAGTAACAAGATATGATCAATAACAGAGGTGAGTGTGCTACTGCTATTCTTTCTGAGACGGGCTGAGCCTATGTGGCAGGTGACTCTTGAGGGGATAACATGCATGCCTCCCTGAGCACACCTCGTTGTTGTTCTGCCAAATGCGGGGTCAAGTTCTTGTCCATCTCTCATGCCCGGGGTAAGCATGACATGCACAATGATTGGGACTTAAATGGCAAAAAGCCTGCTATCCAAGCTCAGAAACATCCCAGGCTCCCATCCGAGGCCTCTGCCAGCAGCTCTGGGCACCCAGCAATAAATTAGAGTGTCAGCATGATATGGGGTCAGGTGCTACATCCAGCCAAAACTATGCCCTCTTACTTGCACCCCTGGCTGTCTCCTCCCCAAGACACTACTCTTTTTCAGATACATAATACAAGGTTGGGCTGATGGCCTGAAGGTTGACTTCTCAGTGACTGTGCCCTGCTGGGCCGACTTCTAAGGGGATAGGCGAATCTGCTCATTCTCTCCATCCTCTGAGGCTGGCAGAGCTGTGTATGTGTGGATGGGAGTGGTGCATTAGAGCTCCCTGGCACCAGGCTCTTAAATCTACCCCTTCATCCTTGAGTGGGTGCTGGTTATGGTGCCAGGGAAGCATACCATCACCTTCCACTTCAAAGCCTAAAACAGAGCACTTCAAGCTTTTCTGTACGTATGAGCTACTTGGAGATCTCGTTGAAATGCAGATTCTGATGTGATAGGTCCGAAGTGACCTGAAACTGTGCATTTGTAACAAGTTCCCAGGTGATGCTGAGGCTGTTGATCCCAGAGTCGCGGGGACTTATGGGGGCACCTGGAGGCAATGACAGAAACTGCAAGGCTCAGGAAGGGAACTAAAATTTCATGTCTGCTGCATGCCAGCTGCTGTGCTAGGTGGGTGAACGTAGCTACCTTCTTAATCCTCCCAACAGACTTGCAAAGAAGGGATTAGGATCCTAATTTCACAGATCAGGGAACAGAAGCCCAGGAGCTACAGACATACGCCCAGAGTCACACAGCTGGCAAAAGGAGGCAGGGATTGAGTTCTTGCGTCTGGCTCATGCTCACTTTCTCTGCTAAGAGGCTTCCCTATACATGAAGATGAAGCCCTGTCGCAATTCACAAATGAGGAAATACACTGAGTAAGTAAACATACAGAAGATGCTTGGTCTCACACTCTTCATCCAAAATGAAAAGCAGAAGAGTGTGAAATGATCTCTCACCAGTCAAAATAGAACAGATATTTTTAAAGAATGATTGCATGTGAGGAAAGGTATGGTAAAATGGGGATTCTCATACGATTCTGGGGAGAGGGTAAATTTGGGCAACTGATTGGAAAACAGATGGCACCTATCAAACGCCTTAAAAATGTTCCTGTTCAGTAATTATGCTTTTGGGAAACTATCCTAAAAAGCCTTGAAATTATGTATTCCAGCACTATCCAGGATAAAGAAGTAGTAGAAACAATTTAAATATCTGACAGTAGAAGAATGAGATGTAATTATGAAACATCCACACAATGGAGTTTTATGTAGTCATTGAATTATGTGTATGTAATACCATGAAAATGTTAATGTTATAAAGGAAAAAAGTGGCTTGCAAAATGATACGCAGAGAATAATCTAAAATTGATGTTTAAAAAATCTAAAACATGAAGCCTCGGCAGAGAAAAAGGCCTGAAAGAAATTAAACCAGTATATCAGTGGTTAGGTTTTGTTTCTGGAATTACAAATCATGTTTTAAATATATTTCACCAAATGTTTTAAATATACATGTGACTTTTAAAGTGATTTTTTTTTAAAAAAAGTCCTTTCAAATAAAGTTAGATCTACAGCACTTACCCAAACTGAAAGTCAAATGTACATACACTAAAATTCCATGAACGATTCCTATTTTCTCATTGAATCACATGATAATTTCAGGAGACAAGTGACCTTCACTTCTGATTGACCATTGATTGGCAGCAGTTTCTCTGTCCTCAGCTTCTATGATTATTAGGTTGGTGCATCAACCTAATAAATAAGTCATAATGTCTAAGTGAAAACTCTGATGTCATCGAGGGAGTGATACATTAACGAAACTGTATGAGGGATAATCCATTCATTCAGCTGGCTGTGCCCTATGGAAGCTGAGATGGAAGGCAGTTTGCAAGTGGCTCACAGTCTGGAAGGGGAGAGAAGCCAATCAACTCCTGTATTCTGGAGGGAGCAGGCTTTTGGGGCTGATCAGCACAGAGTGTGCTGAAGGGGACTCAGAAGATAATATGTCCTAAATGACAAGGAGGTGTTAGGTAAGGAAAGGACAGGAAGCTGCTCCAAGCAGTGCTTGCAAAGCCCTGAACGGGAGACATTGAGAACATGCTGGTTTCCAGGAGCCACCCCAAAGTGTGGCCTGGCATAAGGGTGTATGCTTGGGGGAGGGAAGAAATGAGTTGGGAATGGCTGGGATCATCAGGGACTATAGCTGCCATGTGGTGGGGTTTGCATTTTATTTGGAAGGTGATTGGGAGCCCCAAGAGGGTTTTAAAGAGGAGAGGATCATGACAGAATTAGACTTTAAGAAAGATCACTCTGGCAAAAGAGTGGAGGTGAGACGGCAGGTGGTTCAACTGACAGTGTGGGTGGGTGTAGAGAGAACCAGTCAGGGGGCTGTTTCAATAATTGAGATGAGAAACAATGAGGAGGTGGCCATGGGGATAGAGAGGCAGAGGGGAGGGAGTGTTAGTGGTAAATCTGTAGCTACAGGTCTTGAAAATTAATGGGATGTGGAGGGTTAGGGAGAGGGAGGAACTCCCAGTGACCGTCAGAATATTTGTAATTGCTAAGTTATATGTTTTTGCAGGCTCGAATGTTACAGTAAATTAAAGGGTAGTTTGAGTGAACAAAATAAAATTGATACGCAATCTTTCAGGAGACTATATATATTACATTATATACATATATATACAATGTAAGTGCATCCACTGACCAAATGCCCATATCTTAATCCATGAGCACTTGTAAAGATGCAGAGGCCAACTCCTTTCTGGAGCCTCTGGAAGGTTCCCAGCTAGCATTTTGTGCCTTTCCATTGGAGAGTAAAGTCAAGACTTTGGCTTAGTGTGATGAGAGCCCCTACTCCTGGACAGCAAAAGGCACTGCTTTCTAGAGGTATTTGCTTTTGACGGATGGTTACCCCAAATAGATGTGGGATTTGGAGGGTGTCGAGCGAGGGGGCTACCAAAGTACAGTGGTTTCTGGGAAGCTCTCAGGGACGTAAGGCTGAGCTTCTTTCTGCAGGAGACCTTCCCTCAAAAGACAGAAGGGAATCGTGATATTGTGATTTGCTTTTGTATATTTGTGAAATGCACACACACACACACACACCCCCGCACATGCAAACACACACACATGCGCACATGCACACGCACACACACGCACACGCACACACACGCACACACACGCACCCATTTTGCAGATGAGGCGCTGCATGATTGCATAGTCTTTCTCCAATCATGACAAACGTTATGGCTGAGCCAGCCCAGAGCCTGAGTCTTTGGCTCTTGAATACTTGTCCTTTCCCATAGGCTGTGCTGAACACCTTTAAACATTCTGTGTCCACCACTCCCCTGGAGTAGCACCTTGTAAGCCAAAGAAAGGAATTGGCAGCTGGGGTTGTAGGAAGAGCCCAGACTAACCCCAGACAGAGATGAATCCAGGTTCCTTCTCTTCCTGGTGACCTTGGGCTTGTCCTGTTTGAACTTCAGGTTTCTTCTCTACAAATCAGGGATAATAGCATCACCTTGTAAGCCTGTGAGGATTAGATGAGATAATGCAGGTAAAGTGCCCAGTACATGGTAGGTACTCCATGCCTGTTTCTTCTGTTATCTTTCTCTGCAGAGACTTTTAGAGCAGGGAGGCTTTCCGTCTGGTCCATGGGTGTGCTAAGTAGCAGCTCCCCTCTGGCTCTTGAGAAAAGAGACCCAAGAGACAGGTCTAGCTCTGTCTGGCATTCCACACTGTGCACAGAAGCCCTCTTGAGGTAACCCAGCCCTGTGATATTTCTGTATAGTAGTATGGTAATTTCTGCAGCAAAACCTCCCGTAACGGCAAAGACAAAGTCTTCTTTGCTACATAATGTAATTCATGCTTCTAAATGTTTTTATTTAAAATAAATTGGCCGTGCTGTTGACTCTGGCACAGACCGTGGGCTGTGTTCTCAGTCTGCCCCTTTGCAGAGCAACGGCTGCCTCGGAGTGAAGTTCACGTCCCATCCCTGGGAATCTAGGAGACTGGCGGGGGCCGGGCTGGAAGTGGCTTCCTGATGCTGTGGGGCAGGCCCAGGTCTGGGGTGCAGAGAATTGGGCTTGACACGTGCTCCCCACTGCTTTTGGGAAAGTCCTCTGACCGTTCTGCTCAGCTGACAGCCTGTGTTCTATTCCTCTGAGCATTCTCAAGTCAAGCCCAGTGCCAGGCACAGTGGAACTCAAAGTCTGTTGGGTGAATGAGTCTCCACTTCACCTTCCCTAAGAGGTGGGCAGTAACTCCTGCCTTGAAGGACTGTCGTAGAGATGCAGAAGAGAATATGCCAAAGGCTGTGCCTGGTGCAGAGTAGATGCCTATTATGTGGCAGCATCCGTTTTCATTCTTATTATTATAAGTTGAGCACTGCTGGGGTGGGGGTGGGAGCGGGAGCAAAGCTCTATCCTCTGGTTTGTGGCAGCAGCATGCCTCACACACAGTAGGTGTTCAGTCATTGATAGTGGACTGAAACACCCATTTTCCCTTCGGCCTCCAGCAGGGACGTAAATCCCATCAGGTTGTTGCTCAGTGCTTATCAGGTTGTTGCTCAGTGCTTCTCTCCTCCCTCCTCCGCCCCTCTACTCTCCTCTCCTCATCACTTCACCTCTTCAGGGGACACAGTGGTAACCGGGGGCTACTATATTTGATGACTCAGGATCAGCCACGCATGTTTTCCAACCCCACCCGTGGCAGGGAGAGCCAAACTGGGCCGGGCAAATTATTTTTGGTATTTTCTCCAGCTATTCTGATCTCTAACATTTTGCAGTGGGTGGTTAGAGCTGGTGATTTTCCTTTCTTTTGTGCCAACGAGACCAGAATAAACAGCATAGGGTGAGTCACTTCAGATTCTTAGCGCTTCAATTACTTAAAAACTCCAGGGCCTGATGAAGCTTAGAATGTCACCTTCTCCAGAACAGCCACAAGCAGATGGGAAATGTTCCATATTCTAAGTAGTTGATGGCTTCCCGGCACAGGAAATCTGCTACTAGCTAGCTACTAGCAACCAGAGAGAAGAGGCAGAAAGGCAAACTGGTATTCAGAAGGCAGCCCCATCGATGCCAAGCACGTTACACATATTAGTTCATATCTTACTTCATTTAATCTTCACAATGACCTGATGAAGTAATACACTTAATGCCTATGAGGTAATAAATAACAGCCCCCATATATATTTCCTGCCTCCTTGGTAGACATCAGGTCCACTCTCAGCATGTTACATCCATTATCTCCTTGAAGCCTTCCAGCAGTCCAAGCCAGTCATTGCTGTCTCCTCTTCATAGATGAGAACACCAAGCTCGGACCAGCAAATAGGAGAAGCAAAATTGAAACTGAGTCTTTCTGCCTTTAAAGCCCATAGTCTTAAGCCCCTGCATTTCCCAGACTGTGTCCTGAGGGACTCTGGGATCTTCCGAGATGCTCGTGGGTGTAATCAGAGATGGGGGGGGGGGAGGAAGGTTCGGTGGTTCAAATGGCATGGGAATTTTGGCTTGCCTAAAATCCTGCTACCAGAGTGGGCACACAGGTGCCTTCGGAAGGGCTCTGGGTGGTCTCTGTAGAGCCTAGCCATGTCTCTGACTTGCTCGATCATGCAGCCATTTGTTCATTCCCGGGATGCTCATCCCCATCTCAGGGTTGGCTGGGCTGTGGGGAGAAGGGTCATGGACATGCCACACCGTTCCCTGCTTCCCTGCCAGAGGACCCACAGAACAGTGCAGATGTCCCCTGGAGGTTAAGTCTCCAGGGGAAATATTCAATCAAGAAAAGGCAGCATTAAAAAAATTACTGTTATGAAAAAGGAACGTCATTTTCTTGACTACCCCTGCTAACATCTAACAGTCCTGCTAATGTCTCATATGGCACTGTTAGTGGAACAGACACAAAGAGATCCCCTACTTTAACTCTAGAATAGAGACCAGAGCCTTTGCCCCACCCCTGGTTATCTTTCAGCCTCTGTTTACATGCCTCCAGGGACAGGGAGCTGGCTACCTCACAAAGCATCCTGTGCTACCTAGAAAACAGCTGTTGGAAAGGCCCTCCTTCTATTGACATGAAATATGCTTCCAGCAATTCCTGCACAGTGCCTCGTTTTGCCTCTGAGAGCTCTAAAAAAGTGTGAAGGCCACTGTTACTTCCTTCAGAGTCTCCTGTTCTCCTTGCTAAACATCCCCACCCCATCCATGTGGTTTCCAGCCCCCTAGGAGAAGTGAATACACCTGGAAAGGACAGGGGCCTTTCCAGGTGTATTCATTTCTCCCAAGGGGCTGGAAGCTTTGTCTCCAAATCCTGGATCTCCTAACAATTATAGCATCTGAATGACCTTGGGCAATTCATTTTATTTCCCTAAGTTTCAGTGTCTTTATCAACGACACACACACACACACACACACACAAACACACACACACACACACACACACACACACACACATATATATATATATATATATATATATATATATATATGGTAGAATTTTTTGAGGATTAAATAAGATAATGTGTACAAAGCACCCAGCCTAATTCATGGTCAATACATGTTACTGATCTTGCCTCTCCATCTCTCCACTTCCTCTACCTTTCTAGTCCTCTCCACTGTAGAAGCATGTTACTATCCCCTATGAGAGGCTTAAAAAATTACAGATGTAGGGCTGGGGCAGTGGCTCATGTCTACATTCCTAGCACTTTGGGAGGCCAAGGTGGGAAGATTGCTTGATCCCAGGAGTTTGAGACCAGCCTGGGCAAAATGGTGATACCTTGTCTCTGAAAACAAAAAATTCAAAAATTAGTTGGGCATGGTGGTTCATGCCTGTAGTCCCAGCTACTCTGGAGGCTGACTTACACCATTGCACTCCAGCCTGGGCCACAGAATGAGAACTTGTCTAAAAATATAAAAAAAAAAAAAAAAAAAAGAAAAAAAAGAAAAGGATTCCAGGTGTAGGCAGACCCTTGGAGTAGACAGTACCTTCAATTCTGTCATTCGAGAAGCCAGTTCTAGGCCTGGCTCTGCTGTAAATCCAAATGCGATCGGGGCCAAGTCACTTTTGCACTTTGGGTTTCTGCTTCCTACATCTGAAGAACAACTCTACCATTCTGGGGTGTTTGTGGATGTTCAAATACCCTTCCAAATTACAAAAAAATAAAATTATAAAATCCAGCAAATGATCTGACTTTCAGAAACAATGGCATAAAACATTTTTACCCCAAGCAAAAGAGGTGGAATTTTTAAGGACCAGGAACCAGTGTGACTGTTTTTTTTCTTTCCTGACTGACTTAATCATTTGAGTTTTTCTTCAATTGATCTCAGAATAATGAGAAATCTAACAGATGAGAGTTGTTTAAAGATTTCAGGCTTCTAAGTTCCGCTTCTACCTGGCACTGACAAGAAAACTAAAGTTGTTTAAGATGCTTATTTTAAAGAGGACCCAACGAAATGAATTCATTCCTTTTATATTGGACTTTGTAAAAGAGCCATAATGTGTATTATGAAGAATTTACTAATTGGGCTTTTTTTTTAGATCAAAGAGTTTAATTTTTGTTTGAGCTTTAAAATGCATTCATTGTACAGGAAAATCATAAGATATGTCTTTTTCTGAAAGTTCACCTTAAAGATAATTATTTAGAATTCAGATTAATTGGTTCATGAAAACAAAGTTATAAATGGTGGTCAGATTCCCCTGCTAGCCTGATAGATGTTTATTGAAACCATTCATAGCTATTGATCATGTATACTTCCCCTTTGATTGGTTTGCATTTTTTTATGGTCACCGTCCTCTGTGGTCCTCCCATCATGGTTCAGGGCTCCATTTTGAATGGAGTGTGTTTGGGAAGGCTATCCTGGAAACCTAACTATTCCCTAGGATAGGTGGGTTCTCTGTAGTGCCACAAAGAGAGTATGGTGGCCTGATATTTGGGATGCTTTCTGTAGTTAAAAGGGATCATGGTCACTGGGGGAGTTCTTGTGCCCTTAGTCACAACTCATGGCTTTCCATCCACCCCAGCAATAGTTAAGCAACAAAACTGATGAATAGTTAAATACAATGTAATATATTCACACAGTGGAATATTATTTAACAATGAAAAAATGAAGTCCTGATACATGCTACAACATAGAGGAATCTTGAAAACATTATGCTAAGTGAAAGAAGTCAGACACCAAAGGTCACATGTATGATTCTACTTACAGGAAATGTCCGGAAGAGGCCAATCTACAGAGACAGAAAGTAGATTAATGAATACTTAGGGCTGGAGATAATGGGCAGTGACAGTAATGGGTATGGGTTTATTTAGCAGGGGGGTGCTCTAAAATTCTGTTATTGTGATAGATGCAGGTCCTTGTGTATGTTACTAAAAAACATCGAATGGCACACTTTAAATGGGTGAATTGGCAAGCAAATTATCACTCAATAAAGCTGTTTTTTAAAAACAGAATTAACCAAAACAATTAAGAAGATATTTGTCTCTTTGCTTTGCTCCAACAAGAACTTTCTCCACTCCCCTGGCTTAATGCTGACCTGCTGTTCACATAAATAAACAGAAATGTTTGTAGCATGGGGACTTGTAATGTAGTCAAATATTTATACGTTTTTTAAGAGAGAGCATCTTGTGCAAAATATTATCCAATAAAACTACAGTCTAGCAGTACTCAGTCAATCAATCAATCATTCATTCATTCCTGCAGCAAACTTTTCCTGACTACCTAGTCTATACTAGATAGCCAGTTCACATCAGGAATCCAGGTTCACATAAGGGAAAACAATTCTAACCAGGAGCCCAGTTTCTCACCAGGTAGATGTTTTCTCACTAAGGAATCAGGTTCCTATCAGGCAGCCGGGTTCATGCTAGGAAATCAGATTCTCATCAGAGAGCTACGTTCAGAAAAACACTTTGATGTACTAAAAGCCCTAATTAGCCCTATTTTAGATGCCAACCTATTCTCGCAGAACTGAATCAAAACACAATCATCCCCTTCCCCTTTGTGAGTGTGTGTGCGTGTGTCTTTTTGTTGTCGTTGTTGAGATGGAGTTTTGCTCTGTCACCCAGGCTGGAGTGCAGTGGTGTGATCTTGACTCACTGCAACCTCTGCCTCCCAGGTTCAAGTGATTCTCCTGTTTCAGCCTTCCGAGTAGCTGGGATTACAGATGTGTGCAACCACACCCAGCTAATTTTTGTATTTTTAGTAGAGATGGGGTTTCACCTTGTTGGCCAGGCTGGTCTTGAACTCCTGACCTCAAACAATACACCTGCCTCGGCCTCCCAAAGTGCTGGGATTACGGGAGCAAGCCACCACACCTGGCCCCCTCTTTTCTATCGTATGTTCCTTAAGAGTAGATTAGTTTTTTTTTTTTAAAGGAATAGTCAACAAGCATCCAAACATTTGAGGTTATCAACCAAATTAATTAGTGTACTTTGTAAAAAGAGTTCCAGCATGGCTTCAAAAAGGGAATCTGACTGGTGCATTTAAATATTTTCTTATAGAATATTTGGTATTAAACCAAAGGGCTTTGAGACCAAGGAGTCTGAAATAGAAGTGTTAAGGTCACCACCATTAGGGCTCTCTCAGAAATGGGGTGGCAGTATTGCAAGTGAAGTACAGCACCCCAAATCTTACTAGGACCTCCTCTGTGCCAGTTGCTTTGCTAGGACCTAGGTGGGGCTGGGATCATGAATAGTAGAGACTTAGACTCTGTCTTAGAGGGACAGAGTTTGCTGGGAAGAAGATGAGTCAAAGGGCAATGAAGTTCTGGTCACAGACACCAGATCTTTGCGCATGACATTAGAAAGGACAGGGACCTGCAGGCACCTCCATTTGTTTCTTTTCAAGAATTTTACTAACAGACCAGCTTCTGGGAAAGGTCTCCCATTGAGGCTTGGACACGTTGTCTCAATATGGAAAACAACTTCAAATGCAAGCCAAGAACACGGGGTCAGGTGCTGTGCGTGTAAGCCTGGCAAATCCTATCATAAAACCAATGGGGCTGTGTTAGAATTGGTGTTCTCCCTCTGTCTTGTGTTAATTGTTATGCATTTGCTTTCTGGGCTTTGAATTATTCATGAGGCCAGATATAAACTATGATGATTATTGGTAATCTCCAGCTGTGGCACCTGAATGTGCAGAGGTGCCACATCTGTTTCCAAAAATATGGGCTGGGCTAAGGAACTTAGTGGGCTTTGCGGGAGCAGAAGGTGGCAGGGAGGAGTGGGGAGTCGTCAGAGGAGTGAGATCAGGAGGAGAAAGATAAAGAGATGCTGCTCTCAGAGAATGTGGAAGTGTGTCGATAAACAAGTTGGCTGAAATATAGGGAGCAAAAGTATGGACCCAACTAGAAGGAGGAGATGGATAAATATCAAATGGATGAATGAAAGAATGAATGTATACATGCTGAAACGGGGAGGAGGGGAGGAAACTAGCCTTTGTTAAGTGCCTCCTTTGAGTCATTGTATTGAATTCTCACTGCCATTCAAAAAGGCAAGGAGGAAGTGGACACACACCTTGTTTCATTTAATCCTCATGACTTATGATAGGGCATTTGCATCACTGCTTGACAGTGTTGGAAGCTGGGGCTGCAGAAGAGGCTTGCAGTTGATCAGCGATTAGTGGGGACCTCAGATCATGTTGCCCCATGCCCACTGGCCAGACACGATTTTGGGGATAGGTTGGCAAAACTATATGTATCAAGTACTGTTGGCAGGGTAGGAGGAGAGTGATCTAATGCCTTCCCTCCTGGGAGAAGGAGTCACTCTACAGAGAATGCTGCCAGAGTGAGCGCCCAGTCCCTTGGACACAGTGATGGGGAGCTGATAGACGCCACTTGTCTCTCTATCCACCCTCATCTCTGCTGCTCCTTGGGAGACCTGACATAGAAAAGGTACCTCCTGAGTGTGAACAGGTCAGCCTTTTTGGGAGGGCAGCTCAGCATTCTATCAAAATGAAAAACACCTGATGCCTTTGATTCAGCAATCCTGGGAAAGAGTTGCATATGTTGAAAATCAAGGCTGTGCTGTGGCAGTGTTTGTTATAGCAAGGAAAAACAACCCAAGAGTGCATCAACAGGGGATGGTTCAGTACAACGCTCTGTACAGAGAGGCAAGATACTGATCCCAGCTCTGCCATTTTCTATCTGTGTGATTGTAGTAAGTTACTAACATTTCTGAGTCTCAGTTTTCTCATCTATAAAATGGGGATGATAATAGTAACCTCCTCACAGGGTTACTGCAAGGATTAATACATGTAAAGTGCTTAGAACAGTATCTGTCACCTAGTCAGAAGTTAGAAAGTTTGAGTAATTAACAATGCCCCAAAAACATGAAGTCATGAAGAAGACTAAGCCCTCTGAGACCTAGGCTTTGCCCTCTGGCCAGGTGGTTAGCTAGTCATTTCTGCTCCCTAGGGGTCGCTGACCCCATGGAAGTTAAGGGGGCTGGGACTGTGCCCTAATCTTACAGGTCAGAAAGTGAAAAGTATCACCAGTCCAGTACAGCTCTGAGCAACCAGCCAAAGCTAGGGTGGAAGCCAAACTACGCAGGCAGTCTACCCGGCTCCAGGGGCTAAGGCAACACTGGCCACAGCCTTCGGTCTCAGCCAGCAGCAGCCAGGAAAGGTGAGGAGATATTGGAATTTGTGCTCTGGCACCAAAGGGGACCAGGGAAAAGACATTTCCTTAGCTCCGTCACTAGTATGGTCACTCACAACCTTCCTGCCATCATCACATTAGATTTTTTCTTTCCTCTTTCATTCTTTTTCACTTATTTATCAAAAATTGTTAATCTCCTACCATGTGCCAGGCAGTATCATAAAGCTTCTAGGCACTCAGAGACAAAGACTCCTATCTTTTAAGGCACTTGTGGTCTACCAGGAAAGACAGGCAAGTAAACGAATAATTACAGTCCCTGTGGTGTGAACGCCACACAAGAACATCATCTGCTTTGTTTATCATTGGTTTCCAGCCTTAGGAAGTGCCTAGTAAGTAGTAAGCTCATGCTAATATTTCCGGGACAGATACGCACAATAACATAATGTGCATAATGTGTACACAGTACGGAAGTGCTACATGGCAACTCTGTTACGGAGGCAAGAAAGTCTTAGAAAATGAGGTATAAACAGGGTTTTGGAAGATGAATAGGAGTTTGTTAGGTCAACGGTCTGCAGTGTAAGATGCCGATAACATAGCTAAAATTATAATTTTGAGGCCATGGAAAATCACTTTGGTGTTTCTTTTCAAATTAATGAAGGCAAAAGCCAGCAGGGAAAAGATGTGAGTATCTCTCCTCTCCTTGACCCCCACACCACATCCTGTCACTCTGGTCATTTTCTTCATGAACCTTGGTCCAATTATATATAATCCACTCATCTGCTTATGTGTTGTCTGGTTCTCTGTCTCTCCAGCTCTTATAACAGTGTCTGGTTCATAGTTAATATTCAATAAATGCTCGTTGAGTAAATTAATAAATGGGAAAAGGAAGAGAAGGAAGGGTGGGCCCTAAGTATCTACAGTCAGGGGGCTCTTTCCCTGCCTGGGTAGGTCTGGGCAGTGCTGTCTAACAAAAGCCTCATATACAACTTCAAATTTTCTAGTAGTCCTTAAAAAAAGCAAAAAGAAATGATAAAATTAATTAATATTGTATTTTTTTCATGCAACACATCCAAAGTAATGTAACTTCAACATGTAATCAATGTACAAAAATTATTGAGATTTATGTCTCAATAATGTTATTGAAAAAAAGGTCAATAACTTTTCTTCAAGCCTTTGAAATCCAGTGTGTTATTGCATTTAGAGTGCATCTCAGTTAGGATCGACCACAGTTCAAGTATGCAGTAGCCACACGTGGCCAGTGGCTGCCATATTGGCAGTGACGCCCAAGGCCTCCACTGTTGCCCAGCAGGGCAGGCCTGTGCTTGGCAAATAACTTGCCACCCTGGTTGGAGTGGCACTGGAGGATGTGTGATGAAATCGGAATAAACTGTTTTAGAATCGTGTCATTTACCCTTTCGCCCCCTGTCTGTGTGGCCACCCTGGTATGCCACCTCTTCTTGCCCCTGGCATATGGAGACATTCCCAGGCCCCTCCTGCCCACAGCTACAGTACCTGTTTCTCTCTTGTGCTCTCACCTTCAGCTTGGGGAGCATTTAGCATTTCCACAGTGCATTTGCATTGATTGAGTGTGACAGTGAGACCCAGTTCTTTTAGCTGTTTAAAATATTGGGACAAAGGGGAGTGAGGAACTGTGAAGCAGGGACACCTGGATGTTGTTAGACCTCTTCAACTGTCCTTTTCAAAGTGACCCTGACCTCCAGGCCTTGTGGCTAAGGAGCAGGTGGAAAGTACCACAGGCCACAGTACTTAAGCCATTGCAGGCACTGTTCTAAGAGCTCTGCGTTTATATTACCTTGTAGAAGATGTGCCAACGACCCAAACTGATAGGCGTTCTTACTGACCGCATCTAACAGACAAAGAAACTGAAGCACAAAGGTGTTACACAATTTGCTCCAGGATTCACGGCTAATGAGAGGCCAGCCCAGGATTTGAGCTCAGGCTATCTTGCTCCAGAGTCCGTGCCCTTACCTGCTGAGCTACAGGAAAGGTGCCTATGTGACGCCCTGGGAACTAGGAAGAGACAGAGATCACTTCTCGCTGCAGGGGGAGAGATGAGAGAGGCTGGGGTCCAGCAGGTAGGTGGGAACTTTGAACCGGGACTTGGAGGAATCTACAGAAATGACAGGGAGAGTTTACTCCACATGGGGTCTTTGCTTCTCTCCTCTGAGGCACTCTCAGTGTTGTCGGCACTTGGACAGAGCTAGAAAGCCCCCTGTGCTGCCCCATTATTTGAGAATCATTTCAAAACCCAGATAGAATGAGAGCTTAACGGGTATGAAATCTCCTTTCGGGGTGATAAAACGCTCTGCAACTAGACAGTGGTGATGGTTGCAGAACACTGAATGTGTGCTAAGGGCTACTGAATTGAACACTTGAAAAAGGTCAAAACGGTGAATTTTATGCGACGTAAATGTTACCACAATTGATAAAAAAGAAGACGGTAAGAGCAGATGCAACCTTCTCCAGGAAGAAGGAAGAAAGCAAAGCCCATGAGAAGATGAGGTTGCAGGTCCTCCCAAGGAGGCAGGTCTATCTGTGAGACTGTGTGTCACATCCACGTGCGCATGGAACATCCACATGCGCATGGAACATCCACGTGGTATGAGTGCGTGACACCCACGAGACGTGATATAGCCACACGATACATATCTCACTCACTGTCCTAACGAGAAATCAAGTCAGTCTGAAAACCTCTAACATGAGAGAGTGATTGTGTATCACTCGGGAGAGAGCGTGGGTGACAAGTCAGCCAGGCTGCATCAAGTGCGCATGAGCTGGAGTCAAATGTTGACGTCAGCCTCCTGCCAGTTACACTCTACATGTACTTCCACTATCCTTCCCTGCACTGGAGCCAAGGCCTGTTGGATCCAGAAATTCTTTCCATTCCCCCCACCCCACCCCGGCCTCATGCCTCTATCCTTTCAGGAGGAAGCAAGGACACAAAGGTGACACACCTGTATCCCACATTCCTCCCTATCCTCTTGGAGCTGGATCTCAGAGATGCTAAGGCAGAAGCCAAGACACTTGCACGGGGATCCTGAACTGAGGTTAGGGAAGAGAAAGGTACCCAGCTATGCTCAGAAAGTTTCATCCAGAAGATGAGCTGTTTAGGAAGTGGGGCACAACTAGCCTTGACATTTCCCTTGAGACTGGAAATACGGGAACACCAGAGACTGTCAAAAGTGGGTTGGTTTAGACAAATTGCCTAACTTCTCTGAGAATGGAAAGAGGCACACCAAGCAAGAGGAGAGCTGAGATGGGGTAGGGGATAGGAAAAGCAGGAGGAAAATGTAATGAAAATGGAACAGAGCTGATAAGCCCTACGGAAATTACAAATAGCGTTCCCGGCTTATTCAGGGTCCACTGGTTCAATCATTCATTTGTGTGTTTACTTAACAAGCACCACTGCACTGAGAGCTATGGAAGGGTCTGAGGACAGACATGAGGAATGTGGTCTGAGTATGGAGACAGGTAGAATCCAGGGGGACAAGTGTCCTAGCCGATGTCTGCATAGGCTACACGCAGGGCAGGGAGAACGGGAAGTGTTTCCACCTGTGGGAGGATGCTCTCAGGCAAGACTTCATGGAAGAGAAAATGCCTGAGTTGGACCTTGAAAGGCAGGTGTGTTTTTCCATGCAAAAGGGAGAGGGAAGATATAGTGTGAAGAACATTCTGGCAGGGGAACAGGGTGAGTGCACACATGGAGATGTGAAACAGCATAGCTCATTTCGGGAACTGAAATACGGCCGGAGCATGGGACGTGTGGGAGCCAATAAATAGAGGTCTCCTTGTTGCTGGTCTAGCTGGCTGACCTTGGAACAAGCTGCTTTTCCAGTTTTGAGCATGTCTCCATCTGTACAATGAGGGAATCAGATTAGATGTTTCTCAGGGGGTTTTCCAGCCCTGGCTGCTCCTGGAGGTAGTGAGCTCCCCATCAACCAATGTATTCAAGTGGAGAGTAGGCAACCACTGATGGGATGCTGGCCTTTGACAGGCATTTGAACTATATGACCTTGAAGGTCCTTGCCAGCTGTGAGCTACCCTGATTTTGGGATTCTGGGGCCCAGATGGGGCCTGTGGGTTGCGCTAGGACGCCAAGGATGGTTGTACAGGACATCTGTTTCCTCCCCTGTGTCCTAGGCGAGACCCCTGCTGTTTCATGAAAGTCTGATGTACATACATGGGCTGGCCATTGAATGATTCATTTTCTGGGGTGAGGCACAGGACTACCCTCCACTTAGCCTAATAAATGGTTAGAAGCCCCCACGAGGTCAAAAGCTGGCAGCTGGCCACTCTAAAGTGATAGAAGCCAGCTGTGGGCTCTGACCTCTGCTATATTAACTCAATATGTATTGGAACCTTTACTTTGCTGGGCTCAGAAGCTGCTCTGGTGAGACTGTCACTCTTTGGCAGAAGCCGATGCTCAGTGACAGGTAATAAACTACCCAGGAGAAAAGGAAGGTGACATAGCTCCCTGACATGCCCACCAGCCAGAGACTACAACCAAGGGCAACACCTGCCACCCCTTTTGTCTTGGTCACTGCTCGCTCTGGTGGCAGAATCAGAGGTAAGTGGTATGAAGGTACAGAGTAGGGGTGTGGACTTGGGGGGCCAGACTTCCAGCTCAGCTCTGCCACTTCCTCATCTGGGGAAGCTCTGGGTGAAGCCATGTCTTCTCCATAAGGTTCCGTTTTCCTTGCTGTAAAATGGGGATAATCATGACTATGTACGAAATAAAATAATGTACCAAATAAAATAATGGGTTCAGTATTGAGTGAGCTGTCATACAGTGTGGATGCCGGGCTGGGGTTAATGCAGAGGCTCCCACTTCTAGGTGATGTGCAACGAAAATATGTTCTATATGGTTTCAATATATGAGTCTTTAAAAACGTTACTGATCTGTAAATGACTTTGCAGGAATATATCTCTCATCTAAACCACAGAGCCAGGTTTTTGCTAATCTACCCATTTCTTGCATAGCGAAATTGTAGATGGCCATCCTTCCATACTCTGAGGAATTTGCAGAACCAAAGAAACTGACTTTGTGACAGCCAAGCGGGGTCACTCAGGCTACTTCCCTGGAAGGCCAGTAGTGTTCCTTCCACAGCCAGTCAAAGAAGCCATGGGTATGCTGGCAAAGGCTTTGGAGTCAGGCAGGCTTGGGGACTCATTCTAGCTTTGCCACTTACTTGGCTATGTGACTGATGAATTTTATTGTCTAAGACATAACTCCATTATCTGTAAAATGGGAAATGATACTGACAATCTTATAGCATTGTGGGGATTAACAATGATGATATGAAGTATCTAGTATTAATAAAGAGTATGCCACATCCTATTCAGGCTGTGCCCGGGATTTTGCACCATGAGATATTAACAGAGAGCAGCCAAACAGCATCAGCCTGAGTCTGCCATGTGAGCCCAGAGACTCAGTTGGTTCCCATGTGAAAATGCATCTTCCAATCATCAGTACCAATGAAATAGTTATCAAATGCTTGCCACCAGCTCAATGCTGGGTGTCCTGTGCTTGGAGGAGAGAAACAGAGAACCTTTTTCTGTTAAACAGAGGAAGAACTAATGAGCTGCCCAGTTTTGGGAGTCTGAGACAGGGCTCTCTTGTTCTTAGGGAGCTGAGCATCGAGGTGCAAAGAGCTGGGCAAAGGAGTTGTCTCAGGATCAACCTGTGTGCAAACTATGCTGCCCAGCATGAGGGGAGAGGACTGGCACCAGGCACCTTCTTGCTCTCAGGGTCAGGACATGGCATCAGCTAGCTAGCCCTTCAGAGTTAATGTATTCCCATGCCTCGCAGGCCTAGTTCTGCTATCTGTGGGACTTGGCACCCCTTGGGGAGGGAATTCCAGGTTGTGGGTACTTAGAGTCTGGTCTGGGGGAGGTGGAATGCTCATGGGCATGGCTCAAGAACTGCTCACTCTATATAGAGGTGCATGGCTGGATGGGGGCCAGAATGGGGCCCTCTGAAGCATGGGTCTGGGACCTACGGTGTCTGGTTGCCCCCAGCTCATGCCAGCATTCTTTCCTCATGGCTAGACTCTGTTGCCCTGTCCCCAAGGCACTTGCTAAAGTCCCATCCCAGATTTGATGGGCCACCACTGCTGATCCCAACCTCCAAACTGAGCCTGAGATATGGGCTTTGACACCCATCAGATGGAGGCCTGATGGGTCCCCTTAGACACTGTGATCAGGGTCTTGGCACTGCCCTCAGACCCCATTATTTCTCAGGCCTAGAGAAATAGGCCTGGGCAGAGGAGTGGCTTCCCAACCTGCTTCTCTGGTTAGGATAAAATCTTGCTGCAGCATTTTTCAACAATGGAGTCTTGTACTTTGCTGGCATCACTCTGCAAATCCCTAATAAAAATGTTTGCTCAAAATTGAGATGAGCAATGGGGAGGGGGAGAGCAGGGAGCCTGGGGGTAAGAGTCAGGACACCTGGGTGATACCCAACGTTGCCACTAATTTTTTTTTTTTATCATGATTAAACACATCAATTAAAGTGTAACATTTTAACTGTTTTTAAATGTATAATTCAGTGTCACTTTTTAAAAATAAGAAACCCCATTTTGCTCTGTCACCAAGGCTAGAGTGGCACAATCATGGTTCACTGCAGCCTTGAACTCCTGGGCTCAAGTGATCCTCCCACCTCAGTGTCCTGAGGAGCTAGGACTACAGGTGTGCACCACCATGCCTGGCTAACTTACTTATGTAATTTTATTTTTTGTATTTTGTAGAGATGGGAGTCTTGCTATGTTTCCCAGGCTGGTCTAGAACTTGTGGATTCAAGTAATACTCCCGCCTCAGCATCTCAAGTATCTGGGATCATATGGGTGAGCCACTATGCCTAGCTAGTGTCACTTAGCTTTTCTTTTCTTTTTTGACAGTCTTGCTCTGTCACCCAGGCTTGAGTACAATGGTGCCATCTCGGCTCACTGCAACCTCTGCCTCCCAGGTTCAAGCGATTCTCCACCTCAGCCTCCTAAGTAGCTGGCACTACAGGTGTATGCCACCACGCCCAGCTAATTTTTGTATTTTTAGTAGAGACAAGGATTTTCCATATTGGCCAGGCTGGTCTCAAACTCCTGACCTTGTGAGGCCTCGGCCTCCCAAAGTGCTGGGATTACAAGCGTGAGCCACTGTGCCCGGCCGCCACTTGTTTTTTCTAAAAAACCCTCTAGTGTCCTCTCCTCTGTATTCATTCATTAGTTTTCTTTTCATCCAACAAATATTTATTGTCTACGTTATCTCCAGCACCATATTAGATACTTGATCGGTGCTCTGTGCTTCACAGTTCATGCTAACACACTCCTGAAAGGCATTTGGAACACTATTAAGCACCTTGTGATGAACTGAATGTTTGCCTCCTCTCCCTCAAGTCATATGTTGAATCCCTGCCTCCCAAAGTGATGGTATTTGGAGGTGGGGCCCTTGGGGGATAACTAAATTTAGGGTTAGGTCATGAGGGTGGGACTCTCATGATAGGAATAGTTTCTTTATAAGAGGAGGGAGAGGGAGACTCCCTTTACCCCTGCCATGCAAGTTCAGAGTGAGAAGGAGGCCCTTTGCAAGCCAGGAGAAGAGGCCTCACCAGGAACTGAATTGGCCAAAATGGCTCCTTGATCTTGGATTTCCCAATCTCCAGATCTGTGAGAGAATAAATTTCTGTAGGTAAGACATCCAGTCTATGGTAGGGCAGCCCAAGTATGGTATGAAATAGTGTGGTGTGGTGTGATGTGGTGTGCTATGGTATGGTATAGTATGGCAGCCCAAGAAAACTAAGACACGCCTCAAACATTTATAAACAGCATCTAAATATACTTTGTTTTGTATTTATGCTTTAGAAATATTTTCACTAAAACCTCAGGCTACAAATTTCGCTTGTTGAGTTCATGTAAAATGTCCATTCTACAATCCAAACGGCAAAGCCATCCTCATTGTCAGGCCAATCAGCCAGTTTGGACTCTTTTTCAGCCAAAAAGTCTGACTTTTTTTCAATTCACATAAACCATTAATATGCATCTCTGTGGCCACTTCTGAACGCTAAGAGAGGTGAGAGATGGACACAGGTAAGGTAGAGCCCTTGGCACCTGGCTGCCCCTTCAGTGGTGCTTGTATTGTGCTTTGTCCTGGGGATCTTCTTCCTCTGGAGCAATGCATTCTTGTATGTCCCTTTGGGAGAGGCCCACCCCTCAGGGCAATGTCCCCTAGAGGGGCAAGGCCTGCTCTTCACTTGTGAAGGGAAGAGGGCTTTGGAAGGGAGACCTGAGAAGGCCTGTCCTGGCAGACTCCAGCCACGTGTCCTGGAGACCACGTGGAAACTGACAATCTGGGAATGGATGCTTTGACCACTTTCTGTGCCTGTGCACCACTTGGAAAGTCCTCACATACCCTCAGCGGTCTGGGTAGGCTGTCAACTTCATCTGTTGAAGACAGCTACACGAGATGATTCCCAAAGCTCCCTTCTAACATTCTAGGATTTGACATCTTGAGCCAAAGCCTCTGTTGAGGCTCTACCTAAATCCCAAATCCTTCTCTTCCCAACCCCCACCCTACCTGGCTGCTCGACGGTGCCCTCATGCCCTGGGAGGCTTTCCCTCTAGAAATAGAAAACTCGCGCACTACACCGCCGTGTGTGTCACTCTCTCCTGAGTTGAATTCTACTATCTGACCCAATTCACATACACATGAACTCTTTCCAGAATTTAAAGACTGAAATGACACTTGAGGTCATGGAATTGGAGATACACAGACACAGACACACACACACACACACACACACACACACACACACACGGCAGAAGCAGTCATTCAGGCATACTCTCCACTACAAAAGTCTGCACATCTTCCTTTCAACTGGCTTTTTTCTGAACGGTATCAGGCTGGGTGGATGTAGGTCACACATGCTGTGTAGGCCGACACGGCTTTCACAATAACGATGAGAAGGAGGTCTCAAATCCCAATGTCAAATGACTTGAGGAGCTAGCTCTTTAAAAAGAACCCCTCATTCTACAGAAACACATACACAGAGACATATAAACAGACACACACACACACACAGACACACGCCCCATTATTTTATTTGATAAAGCAGAGAGTCAAGAGAAACCCCCGGTGCACACGTTTACCGAGTGCTGCTTCTGTACTCTTGGTTTCCTTTAGGCGGGACAGCCCTGCTGAGCCCTGGATACTGTATTGTAAAAGGAAAAGTAGGTCATGGTCACAGGCTCTCAGTCCTCAGCACAAATCAGTTTCAGGGAGATAAAACCTGTCACCCACAAGGAAGTAGGCACATGGGCGCCCACATGGCCACCCTGCCTTCTTCTCTAAGGTTGAGACAGAGCCCATGTTCCTGGGGAATGCATTTTATTACAACCACCAGAATGCCCGGAGCGATTTTTTTTCTTTGAAGTTAGCAGCTTTTTAAAGGAAGGTGAAGTTCGTAAAAAGCCATGGATGTTATACAACTACACCATCCATCTTTTATGAGGTTCGGGGCAGGCTGAACACCTCCTTGTAATTACTAAAAGTGGGGGCCCCGGAGGCCACCAGCTCCTACTAGGTTTCTCAACTTCTCTGTGCCTTAGGAAAAGCCTTGGCTATGTGGCTCTGGCTGGGCCCCTGCCACATCCGGCTTGGTGGAAGGCTGGCCTGGTGGCTTATGGGTAATGTGTGGAAGTGCAGTGGCAGACCCTGTGGTGGGAGGTGGGTGATTTCAGAGTGGACTTGGTCTCTGCCCACAGACACTCAGCTCCCCTATCTCCAGGGTATGAGGAAGGACCCAGTTTTGGATGCTATTTGTCTTAGTTGGTTCAGGCTGCAATAACAAAAGTACCTTAGCCTGTGTGGCTTAAACAATAAACATTTACTGCCCACAGTTCTGGAGGCTGGGAAGTCCAAGATCAACGCACCAGCAGGTTCCTTGAGGGTCTGCTTCCAGGTTCCTAAATAGCACCTTCTTGCTGTACCCTCACATGGTGTCAATGGGAAAAGGAACTCTCTGAGGTCTCTTTTATAAGGGTAATAATCCTTTTTTTTTTTTTTTTTGAGATAGAATCTTGCCGGGTTGCCCGGGCTGGAGTGCAGTGACATGATCTTGGCTCACTGCAACTTCTGCCTCCCAGGTTCAAACGATTCTCCTGCCTCAGCCTCCTGAGTAGTTGGGATTAGAGGTGCCCAACACCGTGCCCAGCTAACTTTTGTAGTTTTAATAGAGATAGGGTTTCACCATATTGGCCAGGCTGGTCTCGAACTCCTGACTTCATGATCTGCCCGCCTTGGCCTCCCAAAGTGCTGGGATTACAAGTGTGAGCCACCATGTCCAACAAGGGTAATAATCCTAATTGTGATGGCTCCACCCTATAACCTAATCACCTCCCAAAGGCTTTCGTCTCCCAATATCATCACACTGAGGGTTAGGTTTCAACATAGACATTTTGGGGAGGGGGACAACAAACGTTCAGACCATAGCACTATGCATGGCCCTGAGTTCCCCTGTGGGATCAGGCTAAGTCCAGACAGGCAACTGCAGCCGCCTCCTTACTGGTCTTCTCCTGCTTCCTTTGCTCCCTCTCTCCCACAGGCATGTGGCTCTGGTCCCATTTTACTTCTTCACCACTGCACTTTCCTGTAGCCCTCTGTTCTGGAAAACAAGGTTCACTGCTGGACCCTGGGGCATGAGACGTAAGACACACACAGCCAGAGATGTAGGCAGCCACAGTTGCTCACACATCATTCCCAGGAATAACCATACACAAAGGAAAAACCACACTGGGCCTGTGTACCAGCTCCCTCCCGCTTCCCAGGGTCAGGTAGTCCATTTCAACAGGGCAACCCACACAGAGGGCTCCACTTGTGGCCTCCCTGGGGAGCTGATGTGGGAGGGAGCTCTCTGTTGCTGGCAGTGTTCTAGACCAGGCCAGAGCAGAGCTGAGCCAGGATGACTCATGCATGGGCTGGGAATTGGTGCCTTCCAGCTCTGAGAGTTCCTGCTCTAATTCTTCCTCAAATCATTTTTGTAATGAGTCAGGGCATAAGTACAAATTATTTAAACATAAGTGGTTATCGGGGGGGAGTGGTGTGCAAACTAGGAAAGCCCGTGGGTGACCACAGCTCAGCTCCCTCAGGGAACAGATGCCAGCCAGGCTTCTCAGTGAGTGTTCAGAGGAGCCCTCGGTGCTGCCCTGCCTGTGCCTCTCCAAAAGGAACCTGCCCTGGGCAGGCCCAGCCTTGGCCTCCATGTAGGAGGAACTCTTCTTTGGTGCCAGATGGAGATGAATTTTGTCGCAGGATGGATCAGACCCAGAGTCACACCCATAACTCCTTCATTCAGTGATGAGATTTGGGGCTTTTTGAGTTGATGATATTTAGATGAGATTTTAGACTTAGAGGTGACGGGTGCTAGAAGGGGTTAAGACTTCTGGGGATGTTAGTATGAATGTATTTTGCATGTAGGAAGGATTTGAAATTTTGGAAGGCAAAAGGGTGGGCTGTAGTGGGTTCAGTGGTGTCTCTTCAAAATTCATGTCCACCTGGAACCTCGGAATGTGACCCTATTTAAAATTAGGGTCTCTCTTTTTCTTTTTTGAACAGGGTCTTGCTCTTGCTCTGCGTTGCCCAGGCTGGAGTGCAATGGCACAACCACAGCTCACTGCAACCTTGAACTCTTGGGCTCAAGTGATCCACCTGCCTCAGCCTTCTGAGTAGCTGCGATGACAGGTGCATGCTGCCACACCCAGCTAATTTTTGTTTCTATAAACATAGGGTCTTGCTATGTTGCCCTGGTTGATCTTGAACACCTGAACCCGTGATCTGCCTGCCTCAGCCTTCCAAAGTGTAGGGATTACAGATGCATGCTACCATGCCCGGCTGGAAAATAGGGTCTTTAGAGATGTAATTAGTTAAGGATTTTGAGACAAAATGATCCTGGATTTCGAGTGAGCTCTAAATTCAATGACCGGGTATCTTTCTAAGAGAAAACAGAGGAAGATTTGGACACAGAAAGAAATGGGCCATGCGTTGATAGAGGAAGAAATTGCAATTATACCACCTCGTACAACTCAAGGAACTCCTGCAGCTACCAGAAGCTGGAGGAGGCAAGGCAGAAGTCTTCCTTAGAGCCTTCAGAGGAAGCATGAGCCTGCCAACACCTTGATTTTGGACTCCTGGTACCAAAATGTGAGACAATAAATTTCTGATGTTTTAAGCCACAGGTTTTGTGGCAATTTGTTATAGCAGCCCTAAGACAGGGAGGTGATGGGTTCACAGGCATGCCAGGGATACGACGCACAGACACGTGAGTGTGTGGTGGTGTGTACTTGTAGTCCCATTTTGATACAGGGACATGAAGAGTTCACAGGCATGACAAGGACAGTGCTGCTGAGAAGTCCATCATCCAGCCAGGCCACAGAGCACCATCAGAGCCAGAAGAAGCTATTACTTGGTGTCCAAAAAAGTCCCAAGTGGAGGTTAGTGAGGCATAAACTGAGTGCTACCTAGGGCTGGGCCTGAGGTTGCAGAGTGGAGGCCACAGCAGGGTTTGTGGTGGGTATTGTGCTCTCCGCAATTAGGTAGACCAGGCGTCCCCAAACTACGGCCCACGGGCCGCATGAGGCCCCCTGAGGCCATTTATCCGGCCCCCCACCGCACTTCAGGAAGGGGCACCTCTTTCATTGGTGGTCAGTGAGAGGAGCACAGTATGTGGCGGCCCTCCAACGGTCTGAGGGATAGTGAACTGGCCCCCTGTGTAAAAAGTTTGGGGACGCCTGAGGTAGACATTGCCTATTAGTAGATATATTTTGTTTTGTTTTTGAAATGGAGTTTCCCGCTTGTTGCCCAGGCTGGAGTGCAAAGATGTGAGCTTGGCTCACTGTAACCTCCGCCTCCTGGGTTCAGGCGATTCTCCTGCCTTAGCCTTCTGAGTAGCTGGGATTACAGGCATGTGCCACCATGCCCAGTTAATTTTTTATTTTTAGTAGAGATGAGATTTCTCCATGTTGGTCAGGATAGTCTTGAACTCCTGACCTCAGGTGATCCACCCACCTCAGCCTCCCAAAGTGCTGGGATTGCAGGTGTAAGCCACCGCACCCACCCTTAGTAGATGTTTGGCCCTGGGCAAATTCTCAGTTTGCAAATCTGTACAATAAATGCAATGTATCTACCCAGCAGGGTTGAGGCAGGATTAAATAAGGTATGCAATTGACACAGGGTGGGTATTACACTGTTAGCCTCAGCCCATGCTTTCGGCTGGCTAATGCTGATGCTAACGGCCATGGCAGGGGTAAGTCCATGCCTTCTGAGAGTCAGTGTCCTCATGTAGCCATCACTCTTGCTGCATCTCTAATAAGCAGGTCCTGTGCCTTACACTATGGTCAAGGACTTCTCATACAATATCTCACTCAATCCTCCCCATCGAACTGGGAGCTATTGTTATCTCATTTGACAAATGAGGAACCTGGGGCAATGAAAGCTCATGTAATTAGGATTCAAACCCTCCGAAGCCAGAGCCACTCAGCACTGTAATAAAGGTGGCTGTTGTTTTCAAGATCACGGTTTTGTTTTCGTTTTTGTTAAAAGCACCATTCCTCTACCTGATTTCATTACCATTCGGGCCTGAAGTCATGTGGTGGTGAAGGATCCCGCAGGTGAAATCGCAGAGGCTGTGCTGGAGAAACCCTGTGGGAGCTGCACGATGGCACTGCCAGACTTTTGGACTATGAGGCTGCTCCTTGGATTTACTCACCCGGAGAGACGGGGAGGCTCTGGGACGCCAGGGAGGCTGGCAGCGTGGCCCAGGGCAATGCTGAGGCTTTGGCTGCAGCGAGCTGCTTTCTTACTGGCCTCCTTGCATCCTCTGTTGCTGCCCTCTGGGCTATTCCTGACATTAGAGCCAGCAAATGTAACATGCTGCTGCTCTGCTCAAAACTTGCCAGTGTCTCCCGTTTCATGCCTAGTAAAGCTGCATGCCTACGACAGCCTGCCATCTCTATGAGATGTGACCTCACCTCCTTTTCCATCTCCTGCCTGGTCCCCTCTGGCCAGACTCTCTTCCCTGATGTTGCTGAACACACAGGGCCCACTCCTGCCTCAGGGCCTTTGCATTTGCTGTTCTCTCTGCTTGGAATATTTTCCCTAACACCGCTCCCCTAACCAATAGCCACAAGTCTCAAGAGTGCCCTTTATTAGAGTCTTTACTTGGCCGGGAACGGTGGCTCATGCCTATAATCACTTCAGGTCAGGTGTTCGAGACCAGCCTGGCCAACATGGTGAAACCCCATATCCACTGAAAATATAAAAATTACCCAGGCATGGTGGCCTGTGCCTGTAGTCCCAGCTACTCAGGAGGCTGAGGCAGGAAAATCACTTGAACCTGAGAGGTGGAGGTTGTAGTGAGCCAGGATGGCACCACTGCACTTCAGCCTGGGTGACAGAGTGAGACCCTATCTCAAAAAAAAAAAAAAAAAAAGAAAAAAAAAGTTGTTGCTCAAATATGAACCCTTTCCTAAGAGCTCTAATTAAAATTGTAATCCCCCAGCCCCAGAAATCCCTGCTCCCCTTTCCTGCTCTGGTTTTCTACATAACACTGATTCCATCCGATAGTCTGTATGTTTCATTTATGTATTTATTTGCCCCTATGTCCCTTATAGTTTAAGTGAAAACTCTGCAGGACAGAGAATTTGTTTCTTGTCTGTTTTGCTTTCTGCCATACACTCTGATGCCTAGAACACTGGCACACAGTAAGTGTTCAATAACTTTGTCAAATGAATGAATAAATAAATGAGGATTCTTAAGATTGTACAGGGTAATTGGTCTGGGTGCTCAGTCAGTGCTACTAGCCTTCTTACCCTGCCTCCCCATAAAAAAGTGATTATAAATTTAGAAGAAAGTTTGCTGAGATCTGGGTAGAGCCATAGGGACATTTGCAAACCACCCTAAATTCAAATATTGGGTGGTATTCGGTGTCTGTTTACAGTCAGCACTGTGCTTGCTCCCTGCATAAGTTTTCTCCTTTCTAGATTCCAGGCCTTCGCACATGCTGTTCTTAAATGTCCCTTCCTCCAGGAAGCCTACCCTGACTTCCCAAGACTAGGTTAGGCCTCCCTTATCCTTCTTTCCCTCGACCCTGCCCCAGCACAGCATTGTTCTGTATCTGCCAGTTGACTTGCCTGTCTATCCTACTAGACTGTAGGATAAAAGCGAGATTTAGATCTGGCACGTAGTAGGTACACAGTAAAGGGTTGTTGGATGAGTTTGCAACCCAGAAGCCAAAAACCTTCCCAAATGGACACAGCCTAAGATAGTTGATCTGGATGCTTTGGGCTTATGGGTGCTGGTCCCATCCCGGCCCTGACTTGAGTCTACAGAGTGAGGGATGCCCCTAAGTTGTTTTGGTGGGGCACAGATGGCTATCACAAAAACACTGCCTCCCCTACTTCCCTCCCAAGATGGAGGTCCCAGGCCTGAGCAGTTTTGCACGTCAAACCTGCGTTACCTACACACTGTTTTTGGATCCCAGCTCATTCCAGAGGATTTCTTTCAGGCCTGCAATTGCTGGTGCTCCTCCTTCCAGACCCTCCAGCCAAAGGCTGCCTTTTGTCGAGGTTGGATAGAGAAAAGCTTCTCGAAGAAAGCAGCCTGCCAGAGAGATGGGAGATGCTTGGGTGCTAGGCAACTGGTCAGAAAGCAAATATTGGCCTCATCTCGAGGGACCCTCTGCAGCTCAGACCTGGAGTTCTTTGTCTGGATGAGAGTTTGCTATTTAACTAGATTCTCCACCTGATGTCTGTGGGGCCATAACAGGCAATGAGAGGCTGTTAGCATCCCCTAACCCAGGCAGCCAGGAGCGGGAAGGCGCTGTAGCACTGGAGGGTAGGGTGTGTCTCCCATATCCCCCACCTATGGGGTCTTGCCCTGCTAGTTCTTGCTCCACTCCCTCTGGGTGTCTTCCACCGTAAATCAAGATGCTCTTAGGGACATATTCCCTGTCCTCTCCACAGCCCTTCCAAGAAAAAAAAAAAAAAAAAAGAAAAAAACCCAAAACCCTCAAAAGCAGGACTGTGGCAGGCATATCTGGTGTTTTTAGCTCTTCAGATAATTGTACCGTTTCTGGAATGCCTGCTCCATACTACAAATGAGGCACTGGTATGTGCATGATCTCACTTATCACCCAGACCTACCCTGTAACAGATCTCCTTTTACAGATGAGGACACTGAAGCCCAGGCAGCTTAAGGGCAGGGTTCACGGTCACACAGCTAGTCAGGGGCAGAATTGTGTTAAATCCAGGTCTTCTTCATCCCAGTTTCTTCAGAATCAAACCATGCTGTTTTTCTTACATGCCACCCTATCTTACAAACGGGTTAACTGAGTATCGGGTAGTTTATTGAGACTTACAGGATATTGGTTCTTGAGCAGAGGTAGATCCAGGAAAACACAAGCAAATAAATAAGCAACTTGACCCTAGTGAAGGAGACGCCGCCTCTTCCTTTGCTGTTTCACTCACGTGGTGGAATCTCCGTTCATGCAATATTCAGCTTTTCCCCTCAATCCCCTTCCTTCTCTGTTCTCACCACATGGGGAAAGCTGCTCCAGCCCTGTGCTGCCTATGATTGCAGAGGGAGTCCATAGAATTCTAGCATTCAGTATTAGGTTAGGAAGATCATTTCCTCACAGAAATAAGCCATACCTCATAGAGACTTATTCATCGGAAAGATAACATTTTGGCCTGTATCCCATTTTATCTCTTCTTATTTTTCAAATGGTTCCCAACCTGGGCAGGAAAGAGGACTGTATTTTGGGGCATTCTTGAAGATTGCAACAATCCTGTGGCCTAATTCCACTGGATTCTACCCAGGACACATGCTCTAAGAGCCCACCATGCACACAGATTATGCCTCTGCTATTGGAGATATCTAAGGAATGTGTGGTCCCTGTCCTCCTGGGCTTTACAGACAAGCTGGGGACACACAGCCAAGGCAAGCCACAAAATGCATCTGGCAATTCTAAGGCAGTGTGCTGGAACACACTCATGATGCTAGTGGGCAATCGTGGAGTGATCCGCTTAAATCAATATTCCAGTTGAGAGTTGCTATATATAAATGGAAAACCCAATCACAAAATATTGTAGTACAGTAATAAGTATTCTGCACTTTAACTCTGAGTCTATACAAAAGAGGATTTATTCTTTCATCAGTGAATCAGAAAGTCTTCCATGGTCTTTCAGAAATTTAGGAAAATCACAATTGCTTGTGCTTTATAGCCCAGCACTATGCCCAGTTCTTTCCTAGTTAATCTTCAGTGCAACCCTGGACAGATGATATTAGTATCTCCATTTCACAGATAAACAAAACGAGGCTCTGAGGACTTCAATAACTTCTCGAGATGACTTAAATAGGATTTAAACTTAGTCTGTGTGGTTCCACAGCCAAGTCCATCCTAGCACTCCTTGCTGCCTCTCGATAAACATAAGAACCTTAAGCCCTTGACATTCATAAGGGTCATCCTGAGACACGTCTGGGAGTTTCCAATTTACAAATTCCACTTTAGTGTATAATCACCTCCATAAAACACCTATTTTTCTTGCTGAGGCCCATCCCTTCTCAGTCCTCCTTACACTTGACCTACTTTCGTTTCCAGCAATGGTGGTGAAGGTTCTTTCCAGGGAACTCTGCTCACTTTGTGGAGGTTGTTGTGCAGGGAAGGTGGGCAGGGAGTAAGAGGGCTGGAACAAGAGGTGAATGCTGGACTGCCTGCTTGGTTTACCTGCAAGCCACATCCCCACTCCTGTGTACCAGCCCAGCTCGCTGGAGCACATGGCAGAAATCAGAAGCGCATGCCACGTCTGTTGCTGTGGTCTGATGGACATGATCCACTGGTTAAAACACGTGTGTGCACACGCCTTCCATGCTCCCACATCCCTGCATTCGAGGCAGAGATACTACTCCTGGGAAAGGCTCTTCCCAAAAGTCCAGCAGCTGATGGCAGAGCTTCTCAGAGCATGAAGTCGGACATTGATGGACGCAATGTTTTCTTAATAACTATGTATTTTATAACGATTACTAGAATAAGTGTAACTAGCACATCAAACCCTGATTTCACAGATAATATGACTGTTCTTCCATCAATAGCAATGACATGCAGTTTTCTCTGAAAATAGATGGAAGTAAACAAAATGAGTCAGCTCAAAGGAAAATACATAGTCAATAATAGGACTGCAGTAGTTGACAAACCTTGGCAATGGCAAAAACCCTGAGGTGGTCTGTGGGTGATTGAGGTTGGGGGCACCATGGCTGCCGGCGTATGGCATTAGTAGGTGATGGGGAAACATGGGTAGAGAGGAAACCTGAGGCCAGTTCCCAGGGGTACTTGGAGCTTCAAAGAAGGGAAGTCTTTTGTTCTGGCTGGTAGACAGGAGGAAAAAAAAATCCAAGCCTCTTTTGCTATTAGTAATTATGTGTGGAATAGACTGTGTGTGATGTTGAGGGAATTCAACATACAGGAAAGATCCCTTCAGGAAGAATTAAACACATCTTCTTTGAAGACGTGAATATTAAAAACAGGGCCCATTCTTGCTATGATCAAACACACTTCTAGGGCTTTTTCTTCACTTAAAAATACTTCTTAGTATGAAAAATTTCAAACAAGTACAAGTAGAAAGAATAGTATGAAGAATTCCATATACCCATCTCCAGCTTTTCCCTGATCGTTTTTAATCCTCTGAAAGAAGGACCATTTAACTGGGAGCTGGGAAAAGCGAGTGCTAGCTTGGCTCTGCCACAAATTGGCTGTGTGACCTTAAGAAAGTCACTTAACCTCTCTGAGCCTCTGTTTTCCCCTTTGTCCATCCTGGGATGAACTCTATCTCCTAGAAGACCCTTGTCCCCCAGCTCACTTCTATAAGCTCATGAGGTAGCAGTAAGTGCACATTGCTAAGCTAAATGTGGTGCCGAGGGAATTAAACTGGTAAGGTCTGTTCTTTCATTCTTTGAAATGAAAGAATAGAATATTATTTCCTGGGGAGACAGCCTAAGGAAGTGTGGGGACATGCTAAGTGATCCTGTTAGAATAGATGAAGTCAAATACTTTGAGCTATGTCTCCATCTGAAGCAAAAAGTTACGCAGTAATACTGGCTTTACATCGGCAGTATTTGGAGACCACTGTGTATTCACACTGGAAAGGCAGGTTAGGTGAGCATCCACTGACTTGAGAAGACCACATAGGCAATCAGACTGGAAAATGAGGCCCCTAGGAAGTGCATGCAATCCTGCTTTACATCATTTGGTGATCTTTTTGGTTGAATTAATCAGATCACTGTTTACATGAGCCAACACATAAAATGCTTAGCAAAGTGCCTAGAATAATATGTATTAGATATAACTTCTATGATTTCTATTTTCTATGCAGATGTTTGACTAAAGGGTTTATGGAGACACAAAGCTCACACACAATCAGCTTTGGTAACAAAGGGACAAACAAAGGCAAGATAATCTACTTTGCCGCAAGAATCTATGCTCTCAATCAGCACCCACTCAGCAGCTGTCATTCCCTAAGACTGGTTTGTCCTGGCCACTCCTTGCCACCCATGACACCCTTGGCTCTTAGAGGATCCTTGCATATAGGGTATTGTGCTTTCAACACACAGCCTTCATCATTGAGGACAAGGTGTGGTCTGACCACTAACCCTGGCTGCCTTTCTCACTGGTTTAGCACCTCTGCTTGGGAGAATGCAGAGGTACATGCTGGCAGTAAGAAGAACAGGACAGGGAGTGGGTAGCTCTGAGTTCTGCTCTTGGGACTGCCACCGTGTGGTCATGGGCAAGACCCACCTCTCAGCACTCTTGGTCTCATCCACATAACAAAAGCATTAAATTGGGTCATGTGGGGATATTGTTAGCATTAACATAATCTATTTTGTAATAATGATTACATAACGATTATATTAATATAGACCGTAACACCATCACTATAACAATCTACAACAACCATCACATGCATTACAAAGACTCCCCAGTGGCCTTGGCTCCTGGGACAGCTCATCATAGTTCTAGTTACTCCTTAAACACACTTTCACAGGGTTAGATCCTGAGACACAAGGCTGCTGTCTTTGAAAACCTCATAATGGAACGGAAGAGACGAGGAAAAGATCAATTAAAGTGCAGCAGGAGCTATTATGGAAATAGGAACAGGTGCTTGGGGAGTCCAGAGGAGGCTGCTAGGATCCTAAAGGGGCTGGAATTTCAGCTTATCTTTGGGTTAAACATCTGCTCTTCCATCTTGAGTCAATATGGAATTTTCATTCATTCAACAACTGTTGGTTGAGCTCCCATTGAGCCCCGGGCACTGTGCTGGCTGTCTGTGAGAGCTCAGCATACAAAGTCTATGGCCTCTTGGAATTACTATGAAGAGGCAGACAGTACACAAATAAACTAAAATGTGGGTTGCCAATTCTATACAGAGCTATGAAGAAACCTCAGGAAAGACGTTCAGGAATGACGGGGACTGATAGGCCTTAGAGACCTGGGGCTCCTCCTTGAGGTGGTGGCCACTAAGCTGGGATTCTCTATGTGAGGAGTTGGGAGAGCATCAGAGGGTAATGGAAACAAACCTCAAGGAACTGGGACGTCAAGTGTCAAGACCACTGAGAGTGAGAGATGAGGCCAGAGGCGAAGGCGGGTGCCAGAGCGTGCAGGCCTCATAAGGAGTTTGGGAGAAAGCACTAATGGGGGAAGGCAGGGAGCGAACTGATTTACCAATTTTTAAAAGCACTCCAGGCCAGGCACCATGGTTCATGCCTGTAATCCCACAAGACAGGAGGATTGCTTGAGGCCAAGAAAGAGTTCGAGACCAGTCTGGGCAACATAGTGAGACCCTGCCTCTACTCAAAAGGTCACTCTGGATTCCTGGTAGAAGATGAAACACAGGGAACCCTGTGAATTTGGAAATGCCAGTTTGGAGGTATACCCTCCAGGCAGGAAGTCACAGTAGCAGTCAAGATGGAGCTGGGTGGGTGGGCCCAGGATAGGTACTGAAGGTGGGTGGAGTTGGCCTAATTGGCTGGTGGATAAGATGCGGTGGTCGGGAGAAGGGAGAGGGAGAAATAAAGAGTGACTCCCAGGTTCCTGGCTCAAGGTACAGGGCAGATGGAGGTGCTGTTTTCAGAGAGGGCGAAGGCAGGGAGAGAAACAGAACACTTCTGGATCACAGGCTTCCCTGAGGATGAAATGACACGATGTGTAAAGAGCGCCTAGCACACAGTGTGCACTCCATAAACGCCGACTCCTTCATCCCCTTCCTGTGTTTAACACGAACTTCAATGCAGTAGGGCAACTTTAATAAAATGCAGGCAGGCCTGGCAGCCAGACCAGTAGACAGAATGGGGTTGGGGAGCTTCCTGGCAAACCATAGGCACTGTGCCAGAAAGCCTTGCAAGGGCGTGGTGGGGCTCACCCCTGCTCAGCAGGAAATAAGAATTCCTCCTGATCTGGGTGCAAGTGAATTCAGCCAGTAAGGCTGTCAAAAAACAATTGCCTAAATGAGCAAGTGCATTGTGCCTTACTGTTTACAAAACACTTTTGACGTACATATCCCTTTTGACTCCTACAGTCACGTAGAAGCAGAGCCATAATTCCAATTTCAGGGAGAGGGAAGCTCAGGCTTAGAGTGCATTAGGGACTTGCTGAATCTCACACAGTGAGTTGGCGGTTGACCCCAGCCTTTCTAACTCTCACTGAGGGTTCCTCAGCACAGCCAGTTTGTCCATCAGTCACTGACAAAAGCCCTAGGAGGTTTTTAAGAGCCAATAACAAGAAGAAAATTGGATCTGAAAAAGATGTAGTTAGCTCCAGTATACAAAAAGAAAAGGGCAGGAAGGAAATAAATAAATGTTTGTTACATGTTCACCACATGTCAACTTCATGCCATAACAACTTCACTCATTGTTCCACAGAGCATCTAATAATATTTCATTACATTTGAAAATAATGTGTGAGCCACATTCTCCTCACTCTGCAAGAATTCCAGAGTATATGGGATGCGTGTTCCGAAATCATAGCCAGTGGTGAAGTAGTTGGTGAGCCAATTTCCAGTTAAATAACTGCAAAGGCAGAATTTTAAAATCCTCTTAAAGTATTTTATGGCAAAATGTTATATTTTTTTGTGAAATAAGGAGTCCTTTTTATCGTGTTTGATACAAAGTGAGGTGTGGTTTCAAATACATACAAATGTCGAGGGCCTGAGAGATCTTAGGTGTCCAGCTGGCAGCTCTTCAGCTCTCCTTTGGGTCTCTTTTCCAAGTTTATTTGGTTTTCATGAAACTTTGTGAATCCAAAAAAAAAAAGAAAAAAAAAAAAAAAAAGAAAACCACCTAAAATTGTCTCTGGTTTTAACCTACCATCATTTTTGGAGGAAACGTTTCTAGGAGACAGAGACAAGGGACAAAAAGAACACAGTAGCTTCCAGAAAATCAAGGTGGAGAGAGACTGCCCATGTCTACTGTCAGCCAGGAGGCCAGGAGAGAAGTGACCCAGCAGAGGGAGCTTCCTGGAGCAGGAGTGAGTTGGCTAAGCTTCAGTTTTATAGATCATGCATGCACTCATTTTTCTGAGCATCTCCTCTGTGCCAGGTGCTGCTTTAGGTACTTGGAATAAATCAGTGGGCACAGGAGGCAGAGGTCCCTCTGTCTCAGGGAGCTTAGACTCTGAAGAATATGTGTACATGGAGTGGGAGAGACAGGCAGAAAACAATAAACATAATATGTAAGAGAGTGAAACAGCATGTTTGAAGGTGATGGAAGACCATGAGAAAGCAGAGGTGGGTGAGTAGAATGGGGATGCCAGGGGAAGAGGGGTGTGGTTTGCAGCTGAAACTGGGTGGCCATGCTTGGCCTCACTGAGAAGGTGAGATCAGACTTGACTCAACTTTCCAGACTGCAAAGTGGTAAAGAAGAGAACCTTGTGGATATCTTGGGAAAGAGCATTCCAGGCAGAGTGACCAGCCAGTGCAAAGACCCTGAGGTGGCGGTATGCCCAGACCATTCAAGGAATAGTGAGGAGGCCAGTGTGGGTGGAGTGGCTGAGTACGTGATAGTGAAATAGATCAGGTCAGTAATGTGGGCAAGAGCATTTAGCCACTGTGATGCCTGCAGCTTTTCGCTGAATGAGGGAGGGAGCCACTGGGGCTTTTGAACAAATCATTAAAGTGATCTTATGGATGTTTAAAATAACATCATAACGATTGACTGTAGGGGAGCGCATTAGTTTCTTGTGGCTATTACTATAAGCTGGATGGCTCAAAACAACAGGAATTTATTCTCTCAAAGTTCTAGAGGCCACAGATCCAGAATTTGTTTCACTGAGCTGGAACAAATGTGGGTTCAGTGCATCAGGAGGTCCACACTCTCTCTGGAGGCTCCAAAGGAGAATCTGTTCCTTGTTTCTTCCAGCCTCCAGTGGCTCTGGCATTCTTGGCTTGCAGCCACATCACTCTCATCCATCTCCGTCTCTGTGGTCACATCTTCCTCTTCTCTGTACGTGTCAATTCTCCCTCTTCTGCTGCTATGAACAGCTGTGATATTTAGCGCCTACCTGTATAATCTTAGATGGTCTCTCCATCTCAAGTTCCTGACTAAATCACTCCTGCAAAGAGTCTTTTTTCCCAAGTAAGGCAACACTTACATCTTCCTGGAACTGGTACTTGGTATTTTTGGAGGCCATGACCCAGCCTCCTACAGGGGAAAGGGTAGAAGTAGAAAGTCCTGCCAGGAGCCTTCTGGAGTCATCCAGGTAATGCATGGTGATGGTTTAGACGGGATGGGAACAGTGCAGGCTGTGAGACATGGCTGGATTCTCAACATATTTGAAAGGTAAGGCCAACAGGATTTCCTGACAGACAGGAGGTGGGGTGAGAGAGAAAGAGAAGGGTAAAGACTGAACACAAGGTTTTTCACCTGAACGACTGCAAGGATGAAGATGTCCTCACTGAGATACAGAAGACTGTGGGTGGAATAGGTTTCGGGACTAAGAACAAGAGCTCAGTTTTAGATGTGGGGGCGGGGTGAGATGTCTAAACATCCACACAGAGATGTTGAGTAGGTGGCTGGGGAGAAGAGCCCAGGGTTTGGGAGAAAGAGTTAGGCTGGAGATTTTAATAGTGGAGTGTTGGCACCGAGATAGTACTCACAGCCAGGCGACTGGATGAGATGAGCAAGGGAGCAAGTATATAGAGAGAAGGGAATTAAAGACCAAGCCCTGAGGTCCTCCAACACTAGGAGGCTGGGGAGAAGAGGAGTCTCTATGGGAGTCAGCTCTGAGACAGAAGAAGGACAAGGACAGGGCCCTGTCTGGGAATCCAAGTGAATAGCCACGTCAATGACAGGTGGTATAATATGGCCTTCATGGCAAGACTGAAATCTCAGTCAGGGCTGCAGCCCTGCCTTCTAACTGTCCTTCCCTTTGGGCACATCTGGCAGGTGTCTGCTCACTCTGGAGGCCTCTCGCAGCCCCCAGGCCCCAAAGCATAGCTTTATGCAGTGGCTGCATAAACCTTAGTTCCACCAAATGCAGGGTACGTGGTGAAACCATTCACTCTACAGGTCGTGGAAGCTGCCGGCTCTCAGGATTCAGACATCATAGGCTTGGGATTTACTGGCCTGTTAGTTTGTAGCTAGGGAGGTGAGATCATGGCGGGAGGAGAAGATGGTCTCAGAAAAGTGAGTGGGGGCCAATCCAGAAGGTATGGGGGTCTGAGTTCACAGGCTAGGAAGTCAGGAAACAAAGAAGCCACTGGGAATCAGGGATTCCTGGGGCCAGACACTTCTAGGGAGTAATACTATGTCGATCTTAGGCAAACTTATTCTCTCTAAGCCTCAGTTTCCTTATTTGTAAAATGGGTCTATAAATACCTGCTTCTCAGTAAAGTAATATACTGTGTTTAAGCTACCAGGCACACTATAGGTGCTCAAAGAATTTTGGTCATTTTCCTTGTGTTGATTTGAAACTACTTGAATTAGTCCTGACATAATACTCAGCCAAATGGAGATGCCCATTTTTAGAGGAGCTGGGGGTGTGAGTGGCCACAGCCAGGACCCTGTTCCTAGTATGGGGCTATAGCCCAGCCCAGCACTTCGCTACCATCTTGCAAATGTGTGTCCAGCAGGGCCAGGGGAGATCATGCCACTGGCTCCCAGAAAATATTACCTCTGGACTCAAAAAATGTTCTCTGAGTGGAACAAGAAGAAGCCTGGGCTGTGAGTTCTGCCCCCCGTCCTGTCGTGCTTAGCTCATGCACCATGTTCTTGGGCAGATCACTGCGCCCCTGTAAGCTTCGTGAATTCAATTTGTAAGATGAGGGGTTTGAACTACATTGGTCATTTTCATATTTTTGCTTTGTAGGAAAAGGTTCTTAAAGAGAAAAGCCTTGCATAGAACCCTAATGTTTTAAACAAATGAAAGATGCCCTGATTACAGTAGGGAGGGAGTCCTGGGAGTCCTGGGAGTCCTTATCTCCCCCAGGGTGCTCAAGGAGCCTCTATGGAACCCTACAACCCTAAGGAACAGACTTAGAAAAATTCTGACTAAAGGCAAAAATTGTGCCTCTGATTTTAAAGCAATATGTAATCGGTGTTAGATGGATTGGTGCTGATGAATATGTATTTCAAATGGTTATGTGCAAAAACATATTTATATGTATACTTTATTTCCATTTTAAACCTGCAGATAGCAGGCCAAATTCTTTATGTTTTATGCTTACTTGTTACTTTCCTGATGTCAAATTCACTGCACAGTTATATTCAAAGAAGGAATTGACTTAGTATTTGTAGTAAATTAAAACTGCTTTGACTATGAGAGACAGACAGACAGATCCTGGGCTAAATATTTCTAAGTTCTTTCATAGCTCAGAATGTTGTTTTTCAATAGTTAGGGTAGAAAAGAGTTAAAACCAGCTTTAGTTGAACACCTATTATGTACCAGCTACCATCTTTTTTTTTTTTTTTTTTTTTTTTTTTTTTTTTTTTTTTTTTTGACAGGGTCTTACGCTGTTGCTCAGGTTGCAGTGCAGTGACACAATCATAGCTCACTGCAACTTTGAGCTCCTGGCTTAAGAGATCCTCCCACCTCAGCTTCCTAAGTAACTGGGACTACAGGTGTATGCCACCATGCCTGGCTAATGTTTTATTTTTGTGGAAACAAGGTCTTGATATGTTGACCAGGTCTTGAACTCCTGGCCTCAAGTGATCTTCCCACCTTGGCCTCCTAAAGTGCAGGGATTATAAGCATGAGCCACCACACTGACCCCAGGTACCATCTTATATTTTATTTTAGTTCATGTTTTGACCAGTGTCATGAGGGTGCGAGTACCATTTTGCCCACTTTGCTTATGGGGAAACTGAAGCTCAGATAGGTTAAAGTGACTTACTCAATGTCATACAGCTAATAGATGATAGTTTCAGGATTCAAACTCAGATCTGTATGCAAAGACTATGCTCTTCCCACCCACTGTTGTTTCTAAAAGCAAAAAGTCCCTTTGATTTCAGGAGATAGTCATTGAATTGTACTAAGAATGATCCCTTGTATTGATCGGTAAGTTCTTGGTGCAGCTCCAGCTTTCCCATCTACATTACTCATGCTGAACTCCCATAGACCCTGTGAAGTAAGCAGGCCAGGTACTATCAAATCCATTTTTCACATAGGAAAATTGAGGTTTGGAGAGATGGAGTGACTTGCCTAAGGTTGTGCAGAGCATGAAGAACTGGGGCCTGGGTATTCCCTCCTGAACCTTCTCCCAATCAAGAGTGTGGGCCATAAACCATAGGGCTATCTTGTCCAGATAGTTCATGCCTCCCTTCTTTAGGAGAACTCATTTCATTTTCAAACTGCACCCAGTTCTTTCATCGCTGCAGCTTTTTCATTTATTAGGCGTTCAATTTCCCTCACATTCATCATTTATTTGCTCCTGGTTTTCATTTTTTAAGAGGTGAAGGAAATGCAAATTAGCAAATGAATGTCATGTATAATACAGCCGGCCCTGCTACAAACAGCTTTTGTTACAGTCCACTCCGTTCTAGGACAAATTGATCTACAAGTACCCGAAACACCTCTCTGGATGTGTTGACACAGACCCAGCCCAGAGACCAGATTTTCTGCTGATGGCCTGCCAAGGAAAGGACACGGGCAAAAGTGTGCTTTTGTTTGGTCTGCCATTCCCAGGGTCAATATGTTGAGTAACATCTTCAGCATTGTTTTCCTGAGCCGTAGAAAAGTGTGTGCCCAGCCCTGCGATGGGTGCCCAGCCCTGCGATGGGTGCACAGGCTCTCCAGTGCTATTCACATAGTGCAGCTTGGGGCAGCCCCCTTCATTCTTGGCCTTAGTTCTTGAACTACCTGACCTTGTGTGTTCCTTGCACTTGACTGTTTCTTGGCAATTCTAGCTGGAGTTCTGCCCCTCGTCCTTCTATTATGCCTTTGCCCAGCATCTTTGGCTGATTATGTGTTCTCTTCCCCTCATCCAAGACCTTGGCTTTTCACTGGGCTATTGCCACAACTCTCCATTTTAGCAACACACTCACAGACTGCCTTGGCCTCTCAGATTGATGGAGTACTGTCCTATCTTCTATCCCATGCCTCTATCAGGTGTGATTTGTTCTTGTGGGTGAAACCCAGATCCACCTGGATCCCCAGGGGTGAAATGTATGTGAAGCTCCAATAGAAATAACATTTGCCATTCATTGCATGCTGGACACCATGTTAATGCCTTTGTTTGCTAGGTATCATCTCAGTCAGTACTCACACTCCTGTAAGATAGTTATCACAGTAGTCCCACTCTATAGATGAAGAAACAGGGAAGGTGTACACACAGCTCACGGGAGACAGAGCTGGAGTTCAAATGCAGGTCCATGTGTTTTCAGCTGTGTGCAACACTGCCTCCCAGCTAATATGAACAGCTTCAGGAATTCAAGACCAAACATATATTACTGACTGTGGTTTCTAGCTAGATTTTAGTCATGAGTATACACAAACACAATCATGTATGCATGCACATATATGCACATCACCCCTCATTTGTCTCTCTGGGAGTTATAGGAGCTAGAACAGAGCTGAAAATGAAAAATGACCACCAGGTCAGTATTATTAATGCTTTGTGGAAAACATTCCACTTCCAAACAATTAGGTTGATGGATTTTCTTGTATCTCTTTTCTTTTTTCCTACTTATTACTACAGATGTTTATAAGAAGAAACAAAATTTCTGCGTCTGTAGCATTGACTAGCATTTGCTGGCAGATAGGATCCTCTCTGGATGGTCTAGGCAGTCAGAGGCAGAAGGAGGATTTGCAGATATGAGTGACCATCTGACTCCTGAGACTCAAGACTCTGGTTTTCATGAAAAGAAGAGGAAAGTGAGGATCTGATTTTAAAAGGAGGAGTTATAAAATAAAATAAATTAATATCTAGTCTCTTCTTTGAAGAGCCTTGGATTTTCCAAGTGTAAAATGTGGTAGTGGCTTGATCTTGGTGGATGTTCCTGCCCCATAATGCCAAGATCAGACTGCGGATAATTAGGTGAGGAAGCATCCTCCAACTCACCCAGGCTCTGTACAATTAAACCATCTGCTGAGTTCTATAATTCTGTGGGTTTCTAGGATCTTCTTTCCTCTTAATTTTTTTTTCTTTTTTGTGAACTACAGGTCACCAGGGGTAGCTGTAGAAGAGAGGAATCTATTTTGATCCAAGTTTTCTAAAACCATTTCCATCAAACTGCGAGTGGTTTCATTAACAGGCACTCTGGAGCTCGGAGGTGAAGTCCACCAGCTAAGAACATCAGAACTGCCCAGAGGCTCAGGCAACTATTCCAGAGGTGGCCCTGGGCTGCTGAGGAGAGCCAGGTGGATTTTTAGGATGTGAATCTCAAAAGTCAGGGAACACTGTCCAGGAGTTTCTATCAGACCTATAATCCTCTCTCTACCTCCAGTTGTGCCTCCCCTGTCCTTGTCCTCATACTGTCACCAACATGATCATCTTAAAATGCATATCTCAGACATGATCATACCATCTTGTCTCAGATAAAATCCTTCAGTAGGGACAGAAGTGAAGTTCTTTAATCTAGCTGAAGCCTTTCCAAGAACGATCTACCTCTGCTACCCCAAACCCATGTGCCGGCATCATGAAGCCTCATGCAGGCTTTGGATGCACCCAGCTTCCTCTTACACCCAGGTTTCTGCCCATACTATTTCTTATGCCTGGTACACCTATTTCCCTTCTTCTCCATCTGGTTGACTTCTATACATCCTTCAGAGCTTTGCCAAGGTATCAGCTCCTTCATGAAGCCTTCCCTGATTGTCTCTCCCACTTTGTAGGCATGTAAAACCTAACCTAACTTAAAATTTGTTTTAATTACCTCTAAGATTAGTATTTTAAAAAGATATTTGATCCATGGGAATAATGCTCACTTTGTAACAGTAAGTCAAGAGAACAGGATGCAAGAAAACATGCTGAAAGTTCTCATTTTTGTTAACTAATCCTCACACAGACATGTGCGTGGGCACACAGCAAACAGATCCAAAGAACATATATCAGGGTGCTAGCAGTGATTGTCACTGGTTGGGGAGTTACAAGCAATTTTTATTCTCTTCTTTTACATTTACAAATCATCTACATTTTGTCTGATCAGGCAAAATGTTATTTAGAAATAAGTAGTTTTTTTTATTTGTTTGTTGTTTTTTTTTTTTTGAAACAGAGTCTTACTCTGTTGCCCAGGCTGGAGTGCAGTGGCACAATCTTGGCTCACTGCAACCTCCACCTCCTGGGTTCAAGTGTTTCTCCTGTCTCAGCCTCCTGAGTAGCTGGAACTACAGGTGTGCACCACCACACCCAGCTAATTTTTGTAATTTTAGTAGAGGCAGGGTTTCACTATGTTGGCCAGGCTGGTCTCAAACTCCTCACCTCAAATGATCCACTCACCTTGGCCTCCCAAAGTGCTGGTATTGTAGGTATGAGCCGCCATGCTTGGCCGGAAAGAAATAGTTTTGCTGAATATTGTATGTGAATGTAAAGAAATTGGTTAGATCTCTGTCTGCTGACATGTGATAAGGTAAAATGGGTAAGCTTTAGACTAATGTGTATAGTTTCTGATTAAAAACACACAAATAGGTGACTATATGCTTATACATGTGTCAACAAGGAGTATGCGTTGGAAATGCTCACATCAGGCAGGTAACACTGGTTACATCAGGAGGAGGGGGGATTGGAGGAACAGGCGGGGTGGAGGAGTTGGATAATTTACTCTACCTTTATTGATCTTTGCAGTGTTTTATTTCACTTGCCACTGTAAGCATGTGTCACTGTGGTAAATTCTCAAGAATCAAATAGAGAACAAAAGGCTCTAAATAGCAAGGATGAACCCAGGTGTTTCTGATTAGTAATAGAAGATTTCAGGCACATCAGAATGTCATCTCCAAACTTGATTTTCTGGACACTTCACTAGAGTAACTTGTTAACTCTTTTAGTTTGGACATTATCTAAAACTTAGGGAAAAGCTGAAAGAATACTATAAAAAATAGTACAAAGAACACCAATATACTCTCTACCCAAGTTCCCTCTTACTAATATCTCCCTCCACTTGCCTTATTGTCTATTCTTCAGTACAGTAATGTCTAATTCACACTGGGAAAAAACGCATTACAGATTCACACATCACTATTTACGCCAGACTAATTGCCATGGATTTGAGTGGTCACTTTAAAAAATACTATTTCTTAGGCCGGGCGTGGTGGCTCATGCCTGTAATCCCAGCACTTTGGGAGGCCGAGGCGGGTGGATCACGAGGTCAAGAGATAGAGACCATCCTGGTCAACATGGTGAAACTCTGTCTCTACTAAAAATACAAAAATTAGCTGGGCATGGTGGCGTGCACCTGTAGTCCCAGCTACTCAGGAGGCTGAGGCAGGAGAATTGCTTGAATCCAGGAGGCGGAGGTTGTGGTGAGCCGAGATCATGCCATTGCACTCCAGCCTGGGTAACAAGAGCGAAACTCCGTCTCAAAAAAAAAAAAAAAAAAAACAAAAAAAAAAAACCAACCATTTCTTAAGCTACAGATATGCTGCATGTGTACAAAAAAACCATAGAGATAAGATTATTTTTTGAAAACTGAATACCATCCAAGCGTCTGTCCACAGAGATTAGTAAAATACCTGATATTAAGCCTATGTAAGGACTTGTTATAGAGCAATCAAAAAACAATATGAATTTGTGTGAGATGATATCAAATAGGTCTGAGATACATGATGTAAAAAATACAGAACAAAATGTGTAGAATATGAACCTAATGTGCAAAGAAAAAAAGATATATGCTAGAAAGAGACATAAGAAATGGTTGGTTTACTTTTAGAAAGAGTGCTGGGGTCTTTTTATTATACTTTCTATTGCATACTTTTTTTTACACTCTGCATTTTAAAAACCATGTACATGTATGACTTTCCTGATAATAAAGAAATGAATTGGCATAGAAAATTCGGCTGTAAGAGAAAAGCTGTTTACCAGTTCCTTTTGGTTTTGGAATATGGAAGGAGACCATTTCCCCTCCCCAGTGGGTTTGCTGGGAGGTGATGGGCAGACTGAAGTCCCCTGAGGAGTCATCTCCCAAGCAGCAACTCTCCCTACTCCCTAAAGCAGGTGCAGGTGCAGAGATGGTGGGCTGCCAGGCCCCGGGGCGTAATCTAGCCCACAGATGTGCTACCTACCATCCCAGAGTGCTCTGAAATTTGTGTCCGCATTGAAAAACATGGAGTGATTTTACATAATACATTCAGATTCCTGGCCTATCTGCAGAAATCTGGCAGAACCAGGGCTGCATCTGTAAGCACAACTGTGGGCAGCAGCCAGGTAGGTATGAGCTGCCTTTAGCAAGTGAGGACGCCTCACTGACCAGGTGCCCTCCTTTACAAAGCCCACTAGGAACTGACTCCCCTGCTCCGATGTCTCACGGGTGAGGTCCTGCCACCTGATGGAAGGGGGATTTGAGCATCTCTCCACTGCAGTCTCTCAAACAATATTTTCTACTGTAGCCTGTCCAAGCATATCCTAAGAAATTCCACAGTAGGAGGAGGGCTGTTATCTCACATATTTAGTATATAGGTGAAGTGGCGGTGGCTCAGAGAGGTGAGGTAACTTTCTAAGGTCACACGGCAAGTTAGTCTCAGGGGCAGGACAAGAGCCTAGAGTGCCAATTTCCCACCCCAGTGCACGTTCCTCTGTTTTATGTGGCCTCCCACAGACTGGCTCCCAGATTGGATGATGACTGAGAGTTGGGGGCTGGACGTTCCATGCAAACCACCTAGCCCTCCCTCCTCAGGCACCATTTCCTGAGCAAGGCAGGTGTGGTCTAGGTCCTACGCCATCCAGAGAACACAGGTACAACAGCAATGACAACCACTGCTTCCTTCACAGCACACGTGTCCCAAGAGGCAGGATAGGCGAGAGGTGGCTTTAGTACTTCCTAGCTGGGTAACCTTAGGCAAGTTATTTGTCTCTCTGTTCTTATGTTTTCTTGCTTGCTACGTGGAGATTATATTATAATAATACCTTCCACCTCGTAGGATTGTTTTCAGCATTAACTACATTCGTGTGTGCAAAGTGCTTAAACCATTTCTGGCACATCGTAAGTGCTCTATAAACAGAAGTGAATACGACTTTTATATGACAGGAACCATGCTGAGCATTTTGCTTGCTTTATCTTAGCCTTCCCAACTATAGTCAGGTAGGTGTCATTCATGTGCATTCATTAATTTGTGGCATTCACAGCATTCATTAATTCAACAGATCTGTAGGAGTATCTAGTTATGCTGGGCACTGCCCTTGGTGTTGGGGATATGGGGTCAAGAATGCTGAAAGCTTACGTTTCTGCCTTCTTGAAGCTTACATTCTATTGTATTGAGGGCCAGGCGGACACAGAGAGTAATCTATTAGTTAATCAAGAGTCAGGAGTCATCCATGCTGTGGAGTAAAATAACACAGAGTAAAGGACAGAGAAGGAGGATAGGTAGGGAGTTGAGTAATTTTGGGCCATGTAGTAAGGGAAGGCTGCTCCCGTGAAGTGCGTTGAAGCAGAGATCTAAATGACGTGAGGGAGCGAGGAGGCTGATGAACACAGGAGGAATGCTCCTGGAAGAGGGAAGGAAGTGTACAGTGGTCCTGAGGTGTTAGTAAAGGTGGGTTGGTTGTCTAGAATGTTTGTGGAGCCCAGAGGAGGTCTGAGTGGCTGCAACCAGGAGCAAGAGGGAGTAGAGCCCAGACACAGGGCAGAGAGGAAGTCAAAAACTGTCATATACAGTGTTCTCTGATTTGTAGAAGAAACCAAAGCTCAGTGAAGTAAAATAACTTCCCCAGAAGTGACTCAGCTAGTAAGTGGTAGATCAAGGGATTTGAACCCAAGACTTCAAGGCATTTGCTCCTAACCACTAGGATACATCACCTTAACATGCACAGTGGAGGCCTAGACATGCACTCATAGCTGTCCCAGGTGGTCCTGCTCCAAACCATCTGCTGGGAAATTACACACAGAGTAAGGAGTAAGGCATAGTGAGAGAGTGAGGCTGTGTGTGGGGTGAGGAGTGGGGAACAGCAGAAAGGAAGGGGTTCCCTTTCTTCTGGCCTACTCATATTCACCTTAGCAGGTTCATGCAGCCACTCTGGGTAATGGTGAAGGCTCAGGGTTTATATGAAAACTGGCATTTGTCTAAAACTTGTCAGTTCTTGGGGCATCTCAGAACTGACAGTTTTAAAACACCAAAGGCACTTTACAAAAATAAAAATAGCACATTTCTAAATGCAATATCCTCTTTGGTAATGATATATTAGGCCTCCATCGCTGGTGGCATTATCTTGTACAGCGATATATTGCACTGTTACAATTCATGCCATCATTCTGCAAGACCAGGGCCATAAAACCCGGTAATTTATAATAGAATCTTGTAAACCTATGTATTATACATGTGCAGATATCATTGCCTGGCATTCCACATGAAGTAACCACTTGGTTCAGAAGTCAGGGCCAAACGACCTCCCACCACCCATTCCTTAAATATAGGGCTCACCAGACAAGGCGAGGTGTGCATATCATTGCCAGACTCCCCTTTCTGAACAGTAAATTAAGCATCAGGCTGTGTCTTGGTGGTAGAGGAAAATAAAGATACCAAAACAGCAAGATGTGTTGGAAAGAAGAGACAGTGACAGCCTGAAGACTTAATCATTTATTTTATGACGCTCCTTGCCCATATGATCACACAATCCCTAGTAGGTGTCATGCACCCAGCTAGGAATGGAGATGAAAGTAAGATGCATTCCTCCTTCTGGTCTCATGTTTCTCAAGCCTTAATGTGTATTCACATCACCTGGGAATACTGCTGGATTATAGACACTGGGCTCTAACCGCAGAATGCCCTGGTTCATGGGTCTGGAGCCTGAGACTTTGCATGTCTAATGAGTTCCCAGGGGAGGCTGATGCTGCTGGTCCTGCTTTGAGACATTCTGCTCCAGGTGACTTTGGGAGACTATATATGAAAAATGCTGAGGGATGTTAGCCGAGTGCAGTGGCGCATGACCGTAGTCCCAGCTACTCGAGGGGCTGAGGTAGGAGGATCGCTTGAGCCCAGGGAGTTCGAAGCTGCAGTGAGCTATGATCATACTACTGCACTCCAGCTTGGGCAGCAAAGTGAGACCCTGTCTCTAAAAAAGAAAATCGCAGATGGAGAAATGATCCACCCCAGTGAACACAGACAGGGGCAGATCTGTGGATAAAGCCCGGCCTCCTGGCTCTCGAGTTCAGGATTCTTTCAACGGGCCACACTGCCTGTGTCCCGGCTTTGTCTCCAAATGCTCTCCAACCACAAAAGTAGCAACGGAGGTGGGGTGGGGGGGCGGACCACAAGGATGGGAACCAGACGTGTGCAGCTCACAGCAGAACCTGTGGGCACATTAACTCTGCAGGGGCCGTTGGAGTACTCAGCGGAGGCCACTCTGAGCTTCCTAGGGCTCCCCTGAAGGTAGGACAGAATCATCTAATGGCTTCTTGAAGGGAAAATGATGGTCTGATGGTTTTTTTCCTACTGAACCTCATCACCTCCAGCAGCCACAGGACGGATTGCAGCCGCCAGGGGGTTGGGGAATACGAGGGCTTTGCTGTATTGCAAGGCAGAACACTTTTTCTTGAGAGGTCTTAATGACTTACGGGATCAAAGGTAGTAAGCGGGGATGCTATGCCTGGCTGAGCCCTGCAGGCCAGAGATGCTGTGATAGTCACCGCTCTCCAACCCAGTGCTGAATCCCCATGCCTGCTTCCTTGGGACAGCCCTCGTCCCTTCCCAGAAGTGACCTTCTCACCACACCCCTTGCTGACTGGCTCCTCACACAGTGCAGGTCCTGGCCCCAGTGCGTCTGCATGTAAATGAGCTGGAGACGACCAAACGCTGGCCTCCCACTGCCACGTAGCATGATTGCAGACCCTTTATTGCCAGGAGATTGCTCTTTGATAGGAACCACCTCTTCAGAACCCTTTTAAGCCTCTCCGACAAACATTTTGATTTCATTCCTATTGCCCTGACCCAACTGCAAACTCTTGCACTCCTGATTTGACTACAGACTTGGAAATAAATATCCCAGTGTGTCTGCCCTAACCAAAGGACTATTGATACCAAGTAGCAGATCCATTTGTGACCCAAATAGTGTCCTGGTTTGCCATCACTAATTTCAGAAATGTGGTTTCCAGCATTACAACCTCTCCAGACTAGCTTTTTGCCTCTTACTTCCCAGCTTGGTTATCAGAATTTCTACCTCCCCTCTGGAGCAAGATAGGACTCTCACAATGAACACTGTCTCCCATCTTCCCCTCATTACCCACTCACAACATCATTAATTCTAATCCTCCTGTTGTTCATGGATTCAGCAGCTGTTTTCTGAGCTGCTATGTGTTCCTGGTGTTGGGTGCTGCTCCTTGTCCTCATGGAGCTTCCAGGGAGATAGGTGAAACCGCAAGGGAACAGGGAACCATGCTTTGTCATGTGCCCCTGGTGATCTGGAGAAAGTCAGTTAAGTTTTGATGAGTGACATGCTCTGGTTTCTGTCCCCAAGGAGTTCTTATGAGAGGAGGAAACAGCCACACATCCAATTCTTTGCAGTAATCATAACAGCTGAGATGCACACAGCACTGACTGTGTCTAAGGGCTGTATATATGCCAGCTCATTTAGGACCCATAACTGTCCTTGGGGGTTAATGCTATGATTACATGAGCCACACTACAGAGGAGGAAACTGAGGCACAGAGAAGTGACTTGCAAGCAGTGGAGCTGGAATGTGAACTCAGGAAATCTGCTCCAGAGTCTATGCTTTCAACCCTGCAATTCCAGTCACGACGAGGTGAATGTGGGGGTGCTGGCTGCCTTCACTCCAGAAATGTCTCCTATCCCAGAGGAAGCCATCTGGCCTGCCTAGTCCCTCTCGGCCTCTATCTGGGTACTGTGGTCTCTCACTGTCACTGAAATGTGACTACTGGGGCCAGAAGATGCCTCTGTGGGGCTTGGGGCCCGCTCCAGGGCAGTGTCTGGAGATAGGAGTAATGAAGGGTAGCTGGCACATGACTGGGTTGTTAGGCTGGGGACTGAAGGGTGCTTCCTTTGAACAGTTTGTGCTCAGTGCTGGCCATGTGGGCTCTGCTGAGCCATGAAAATGTCTGGTCCTTCCAATGTTGCCTGGATGACCACCTGTCCCTGGAAACAGGTTTACCAAAACTCACCTGCTTGCTGCAAAATTCACTGCCCCTCCACACCCCCAAGGATCTCTTTTCTGTTCTTTCTGTAATCTTCCTATGAATAGGAAGGAGAGAAAATTAAAGAAGGGAATGAGGAGAGGAAGAAAGGGAAGGAGGGGAAGGAAAGGAGGAAGGAAGGAAGGAAGGAGAGAGGGAGAGAAGGAAGAAGAAAGGAAAAAAGGAGGGATTAAGAGAAGGAGGGAAGGAAGGAAGGGAGGTAGAAAGAGAGGGAAGGAGGCAAGGGATGGAAGGGAGGGAAGGAAGAAAGAGAAATATATAGTCTGTAATTGCTCAAATGCCTATAGTATGATTCTCTCAGCCTGTTATTCAAGGCCCACCATATTCTGGGCCCCAACCACTTTCCAGTCCTACCTATCAAAATTTCCCAAAGGGTCATTCACACATAATCCATGTGTCCAATAAGGGACAGATACTCTGCTAGACTGTGGTTAAACTTTGTTGAGTGTGACAGATGGTTCTTATCCTCTTAGGGCTGATCAACATTAAACTAATAAAAACACAAATAAACATGCAATCACACATCGTGCTGAGGGCTAGAATAAAGTACTATGACAGGGAAAAGGAGGGTCAGAATGTGGCGAACATCCCCAAGAAGCAGGTGTAGTGAAAGCCTTACCCATGTGTAGATGAGGGGTGTTGAAATGAGGGTTTAAGGCTGCTGTGGAATGAGGGATAGACATGCCACGTCTCAGCCAGGCAGGTGGTGCCCAGGGCTATTGCAAAAAGACGCAAGAAGACTTGAAAGAAATTCATGGATGTTTGCTCTGTAAATGAGCTCTTTAGAGGAATGTAATGGATGCTGCTTCATTCATTAACTGGACTGTGAGCTCCCTGAGGGAAGGGCAACTGTTTGTTATTCATCTGAGCATTTTCTGGCCCTAGCTAAGAGCTTAGTATTAATTTATTCGTATGTACACAGGCTGGTTGCAAAAAGACAAGCCCTGGACCTCTACAGCAGCAGGTGCTGGGGGAAGTGTGTTTATGCTACACGCTCTGCACGCTCTGCCCGCTGTCCCTCTAGGCTGTGAGGACAATGCATCTTAGAAAGGACCACTATCTGCTTACTCTCACCATGGGCTGTGGGTCCGGGCTGTGAGGCCATGGGCCTATTACAGGCTGCAATGATGTGTTTTTAATGTTTTGATTAGTAAACTAAGCTTTTCTCCCAAGAAAACGTTGGGCATAAATTCTAAATGTGAAATAGACAAAAGCAGAGATGCTGGCTGGTGCTGAGCAGGGGAGGAGGCACTGGAGTCCCATCCATCTATAGCAGCTGCTCCTCCGCTAGGTGCTTCTGACAAATCCTAACTTTGACCTCCTCTGGGGACGGGGCCTCCCCTTTGTGCCCCGATGAAGACCGCTGTGCTTGCTCCTGCCCTGCCTGGGGTCTGGCCTTCAGTGAAGTTCGTTTCAGAATGGAGAGTTGGTGTTCTGCAGCAGGAGCAAGTGTGCCTTCATTACCTGGCCTGGGTGTGTCTGGGCTGCACAGATCTGGGCATTTGAAAGGCAGGCACACCTGCTGCAGAGCTTGGTCTCTCCCCATTCTGCTTACAAGGGGAATTCTTAAAGCATGGAAGCATGGTTCCCGGCTCCTCTCCATGTTCCTCTTCTGCATGGGACGTAGGGTGGAGCCTGGTGAGTCTCACGTGATACTGGCTAAGCATCAATAGGTCCCCAAGTTGCAGGGCAGGGAGCCTGGGAATGGATGGGTGGTGGCAAGTGGAGGGAAGAGAAAGAGTTTTGGGCTGGCATCTCAATCTGCCTCCTGCCAGCTGTGTGACATTGGGCAAGTGACTGAACCAATCTGGGCCTTTCTTTCTGCGTCTATAAAGCCCGCGCCACAAAGTTATTGTGATGGTTGAGTGAGACAGTGTGAGTGCATTTGATCAACAGAGGCACAAGGTGTATGCCAGGCAGCATGACATCCGTCAAACACTTTACAAGGCATGGTGTCACTACCACACACAGATGTGGAAAAGCACCCAGGATGGTGTCTAGCACGCTGTGGGCACTTCCATGGCAGCTCTTATAGGGCCTAGAGATGAATGCCATGGCCCCAGTTAGCACCAGGAATCGAACACTCACTACGTGTATGGCATGATTATAAGTGCTTTCCATGGATTGCCTCAGTGAATCTTCACAATAACCTTGTGGAGCAAGTATGATGATTCCCATCCTACAGTTGAGAAAACCAAGACACGGATAGGTGAAGCAACTTGCCCAGAGTCACACAGCTAGTGAACAGTGGTGGAGGGAATGAGATACAAGCTGCCTGACTCCTTTCCTGTGCTCAAAACCACTGTGTCCTGTACCAGGCCACCTGCATATCTCACAACGTGAAGTAAGGGCAGCTGCTGAACTTCTCCCTCCTGACTCCTGATGGGGAACTGTTTCCCAGAACAATGTCAGATCAAGAGTCAAGCTATCTCCGCTTTGGTCCCCCGTTTCCATCTGAAAGCTCAGTGGCTTGGGCTCACTCACTTCCCTTCTCTGGGCCTGGGTTTCCCCAAACTTAAGACTGCTGGCAGGGGGGAGGGTGCTGATAGCATGAAATCTGGGTCATTCTGGCTTTAGGGTGTGAGTCTTGGGTCCCAACGGTTACTGGGAAGGCCAACAGTTGGGAAAAAGCAGGAACCGAGTCAAAACCACATGTATTAGGGGGAAACAAATATTTCTGGCCCAGCTGGATGTGAACTTTGCCAGGTCCTAGCACCAGCCTAGCTAAGAACAGTTATGGGGCATCACCCCTGACCATGTGACCGTGGCCCCCTTCACTGGAGGAGAATAAAGAAGGAGCTAAAAGTGAAGAACCATACGCTGTGTGGCTTTCACTGAGTTTCTTGGACTCTCTGGGTCACATGACTCCACTTCCAATACACTCCCTGTAATTCCCAGACGGGCCATTTTCTTTCAGGGCTCCTTTGCCTAGGCTGTTTTTTTTTTTTTTCTGCCTGGAATGTTCTCTTCTACATTGCCTTAACTGCCTCAAGATTTACTGTGGGGCAATAGCAAACACATGGAATCAACCCAAATGCCCATCAATGATAGACTGGTTAAAGAAAATGTGATACATATACACCATGGAATACTATGCAGCTATAAAAAGGAATGAGATCACGTCCTCTGCAGGGATATGGATGGAGCTGGAAGTCATTATCCTTAGCATACTAACACAGGAACAGAAAACCAAAGGCCGCATGTTTTCACTTACAAGTGGGAATTGAACAATGAGAACACATGGACACAGGGAGGGGAACAACACAGTGGAGCCTATTGGGGCAGTGAGAGGGAGAGCATCAGGATAAATAGTCTTTGCATATGGGGCTTAATACCTGTCCTAGGTGATGGGTTGATAGGTGCAGCAAACCACGATTGCACATGTTTACCTACGTAACAAATCTGCGCGCCCTGCACATGTATCCCAGAACTTAAAATAAAATAAATAAATAAAAGACTCAGTGTGGGGGCCACCGCTCTAGAAAGCCTTCCTGGATTGGGTGTCTGCCCTCTGGTTCTCCCAGTCCTGGACTTCCTTCTGCCCCAGGGTATTTTTCACTAGATAGCCATGGTCTGTTCATTGTTTTATCTTCCCCATGTGGCAGGGAAGATCTCTATGTTCAAAGTATATTGTCCCTCTGCTCAACCTCATCTTGAGTTTCTCATCACATGGAAACCAAAATCCAAACTCCTGACCCTGGCCTGGTAAGCCCACCTGAGCTGGCCCCACTCCCCTGTTCACCTCTTGTTTGTGGCCATGGTGGTCTTCTTGCTGCTACTTGAACACGTCCAGTTCCTTCCTACCCACAGCCCTTTCACTAACTGTCCTCACTGCCAGAGTCTTCACCCAGGGAACTTGTTCTATTTGACACCTTGCCATTCAGACCTCACAATGCTCTTCTCCAGAGACACCTACCCTGACCGTATAACTTAATACAGTCACTCAACCACCCTTCTGCTATACCCCCCGTTTTCGTCCTGTATATGACACACGTGTGTTTTTACCCTCCTCCCCCTCCAGAACATAAGCCCCAGGGAGCAGCATCTGCTGTGATTATCTTCCTCCCTGCCGTATCCACAGCACCAAGAACGATGCCTGACTCGGAGCAGGCATCCAATAAGTATCTGCCTGATGAAAGAATGAAAACCAAGTTCTCTTCTGGCACAAAGTATTTGTGAAGAATGAACAACAGATTCCCACTTTTTCATTTGGGTCAAAAAGAACGTCTGCCCCTGCATTTGGTTCCAAAAGCAAAAGACAGTAGAAAACCTTTTTTTTCCCCCTTCTTCTTTAGGAGCTTCCTTCCCATCTCCACTGCTTGCCCCCTCACCCAGTTGCAGCACATGTGGCAGACCCTGCTGTCCAGCGGTCTGGGCTGTGACCCAGCTTTGAACTAGTCCCCCATCCGCACAACCTCGGCTGCCCCCTTACACGTGGATCCCCGACGTCTGGAACCAGACACTAAGTGGATGATCGCTATGATTAAGCTGCCTTTTAATTATTCAATGAGATGTCAGTTGTGCATGCCATTGTGACATTATAATGGACTATGACTCCCTCGCAAATGTCAAGAAAGGCAGGGGACCATTACCTTGTCAAAATGTTGGCTCCCTGTGACTTTATTTCCAGTACACTAACTAATTTTTCAAGTAGTGTGGAAGAGCAGAGTGAGGTGGGGTGCTTGACAAGAGAGCCGGCTTGAAGCGATTCTGCTGACACAAGGATTCAGTTGATTCTCTATAGGGCCAACAAATTCTCCACTTTTTGAAATGCACTGACTCTCAAAATTAATGAAATACTGGGGGTAATCAGTTGTCATTTCTTGGTTGTTCACTGGGCAAAGGACTTTAAGATGGGCAGAAGCTTGGCTAAGATGGGGCAGGAGAAAGAAAAAGAACATATTGGTGCCGTCCTGGATCAGACTGATGACTATAATGATTCATGCCACACACTCTTGTAGATCATTAATTGCCTTGCATTCATCAGTATCTGACTCTGAACCCAACACTGCTAGGATAGAAGCTAAGTTTGACAAGGTTTCTGCCTTCAGGAAACTTAGAGCAGAGCCCAAACCCCAAGGGTGAAGCAGCAAACAGGCTGTAGTTAAGGATAATTCTGGCACTGTGCTGATGGCAAGGGCAACTGGAGTTCGGGGAAAGGAGAGATGAGTGTGGGCTTAGGAAGCTGCACAGGCATCTTGCAGGAGGTAGGAAGCGATGGTGCTCCGGGGAGGGACAGGATGCCCAGAAGTGGAGGGGATGGGAGAATGTGGGGTGAGCAGAGCATGAGGGAGGTGGCCAGGGGCAAACGAAGACACAGTCATTGGTGTTGGGGAACTGAAGATTCATCCATTCCCTCTGATGTGGGTGGTGGCTGGGTTCTGAGCACCTATCAGCTATTCTCTCTTCTTTTGGTCACAAGATCTTAATCCCTTTTGGAAAATTATCTGTTCCTTTCCATGCATGCCTAAAGGGCTTATGAATCAAGGGACATGTGACCCAAGATACACTGGCAAAGGACTCTGACTTTTGAATGCAGTTAAGCCTGTGCGTGAGAAATGCCTGGTGTTCATTCATTCCAGGGACACAGCCCTGACCTGACAGAGAAGTGATTATTGCCATTGTGTATTATTTCTTGCTTTTTTTTCAGTCTCATTTTCCAGACTTTTTATTGATTCTGTGAGCAATCTGATATCTTTCCAATATAATCCCTTTTGCTTAATTTAGCCAGGATCACCTTCTATTGTTTACAAACAGCAAACTCTAACTAATATCCACCCATCCATCCACCCATCATTCATCTACCCATCATCCATCCATCTTTCCATCATCCATCCGTCCATCTGTCCATCTATCCATCCATCCATCCATCCATCCATCCATCCACCCATCATCCATTTGCTCACCCATCCATCATCCATCCATCCATCATTCATCCATCTATCCATCTATCCATTCATCTATTCACCCATCCACCCATTCCCCAGTCTACTGGAGTATTGAGGACCAGTAGAAAATAAGTAAGTAAGGACAGTCAAAATACACAAAGTTAAATGGAACTTCAAAAGCCAGGATTTGGAGTTTAAAAATTAACTCTTAACAATAAGAAATTTAGTGCTAGTAACACAACACAGGTGTTCCAGTAGCTAAAGAAGTCATCAAGGTCAACTGGGACTTACTGAGAGGGTGATTTGGAGGGGAATTTCTTAAGAGCCAAGTTTGAAGGACACTGCCACATATAATGCACCTAGCACCATCCCAAGCACTTTTACCAGAGACATCTCCCTTATCTCCCAACCATCCTACAAAGTAGATGTCCACGATTCAATTTTGCAGATGGGGAAATGGAAGCTCAGAAAGTTTATGCAGCTTGACCAAGGTCACATCTACTAAATGACAGGACAGAGATTCAGACTCAGGTCTTAGGACAGAGATTCAGACTCAGGTCTTACCACCCCCAACACTCTTGCTCTTTCCTCTAGCCCACATTTCCTAATACAAACACATTGTGTGACCTTGGGCAAGTCAATGCACCTCCTCGGGACTTCGTTTCCATCTTTACAGAAGGAGGGGGTTGGATGAGACAGGTGCATTCTAGCACTACCTTTAATGAGCATGTGAACAGGTGTGACATTGCTATGCCTTTCTTCTGTGACCGCAGGTAGTGCATTGTGAGGAGTGCCATAAAAAGAACTATTCTGGCTACTTGCTATCCTGGGGTCCCATGTTTCACCAGATTCAGTTTTGTGTTTATTTTCTGACTTGAAATTCTTATGCCACATGGGTGGTATAATAAATTCAGACCCTACACTCACACACGATGCAGGCTTGCAGACTCTAGTTATTGTGAGAGATTTATCTCCCCCACCCTCCACCTAGAACCTCTGGCAGACACCTAGCTTCTTTGGGTTTCTGGATGGAATTTTCTACTCTTAACAGAAATGACGTATCAAGTGTTGTCCCATGGGAGGAAAAACAGAGAACTGACAGCCCTGTCAATAGTCCTTTATGCAAGGATCCTGTCTCGGGGCTTCAGGTGATCACCACCCTCCCCCATCCCCAACACACACCAGCTTCCTGGCCTGGAGCCTAGGACCTGGACCCACAGGCCCCCAGGAAGCCAGATGTGTGTTGAACACCCTGGTTTTTAAGGTCTTTCATTTTCTGGAACCTAAGGCCCCCTCCCTCCCTCCCTCTCTCCCTCCCTCCCTCCCTTCCTTCCTTCCTTCCTTCCTTCCTTCCTTCCTTCCTTCCTTCCCTCCCTCCCTCCCTCCCTCTCTCCTCCCTCCCTCCCTCCTTCCTTCCTTTCTTCCTTCATTCCTTCCTTCCCCCCTTCCTTCTTTCCTTCCTTCCTTGCCCTCTTCCTTCCCTCCTTCCCTCCCTCCCTCCCTCCCTCCCTCCCTCCTTCCTTCCTTCCTTCCTTCCTTCCTTCCCTCCCTTTTTCTAGTTTGTCTGTACATTTAAAAACACTAGGAATGGTAGTAAACCTAGTTTCTGTATTTAGTCAGCTTAGATCACCTCATTGCTTAAAGTTCAACCACTTTTTTAAGGAAGGCAGAGGAGTAGTTTCAGATCTGAGCCCACTCCCTTCAGCCATGCACCTGGTCCCAGCAGGCTCTGTGGGCCAGCCCAGACACCTCTCTGCTGCATTCACGAAAGACTTCTCTCCAGTCTAATGAGGGACGTCTCCTGGGCCCCTTCACTTAGCATTCACTCTAACCAGACACTAATCTCATTTAAAACTTTTACTGCCTACAGTGAGTGACTTTTTTGAATCAATAAACTAATTCATTGCAAAGTCAATTGGTTAAAAAATTAATACCTTACTTTTTCTCCAACCACCCGCCCAGTAAACTCCCAGGTTGGCAAGTTATTTCCATTAAAAGAAAAAAAGCCTTTAATCATATAATCATCTATACATTTTGAAATGAGAAGCCTGCATACTGATTATAGAGCTAATTATGTTATAATCAGCCCATTTCCTCATCCTGGTCCCCTCTCACCTGAGTGCAGTTTCCTGGCTTCTCTCCCTGCCTTGGACTAGACCTGCATCCCCTCCCATTCTTTCCCTGCCTTGCTGCCAGAGCAGTCTTTCTGAAATGCAAATTTGATACTGTCAATCCCATGTACCCTGTTTAAAATTCTTTTCTGGTCTACCATCATCTAAATGGAGCCCCAATCACATGTGAGCTGTTCTGGGCCTGAGAATGGGTTTCATCTAGCCTGTATGGGGCTTTACACATTTTTAAAAATTTTTCCTTTGAGACAGAGTTTTGCTCTTGTTGCCCAGGTTGGAGTGCAGTGGCACGATCTTGGTTCACGGCAACCTCCACCTCCCGGGTTCAAGAGATTCTCCTGCCTCAGCCTTCTGTGTAGCTGGGATTATAGGAGCTCACAATGATGCCCGGCTACTTTTGTATTTTTAGTAGAGACCGGGATTCCTTCATGTTGGTCAGGCTGGTCAGTCTGGTCTCGAACTCCCGACCTCAGGTGATCCGCCCGCCTCAGCCTCCCTAAGTGCTGGGATTACAGGCATGAGCCAACGTGCCTGGCTGCTTTAAACATTTTAACCTAGGATGCCTCTAGGCTGTGTGTGTGTGTGCTCCAGCCAGCCAGTGGTGTTACTGCCCCTTTCCACTTCCACCCGTCTGCTTCTTACATCACCTGTCTGAACCTTAAAGACAACCTTGTTTCCAACCTTGACAAAGGCTTGATTGTCCAAATGAAATCTTCCCTTCCTAACCTGAGCTCTTCTGCAGCCTGTCTCACTGACAATGTCTCTACTCACTTGAACAGTCTTGGGAAGAATACAAATAGCTTCTGTTTACTGAGCACCGACTACACCAGGCTCAGTGCTAAGCACTTCAAAGACAACATCTCAGTTAAACTGCACAATAATGCTATACAGAGGAGGAAGCTAAGGAGCCACGATGTTAGAGCTTGGTCAAAGTCAGAAAGCCAAGAAATGGCACCACTATGACGTAGGTTTAAGTGCATTTGGTTCCAACCTGTACGTTGAACAGCGTCCTGCTTCCAAATGGGGCACAAGCCTGTCCTGTGTTGGCAGCTCGCTGTTACACAGAGCTGACCATGTCGCGTTTGTACCACTCTCCCTTGGGTCAGTGCCCCACTAGGTGTCCCTCCTACCTCCCTGATTGTTCCTCTCACGCTCCTTTGCCTGCTTCTCTACTTTCAGGCCCCTAAATGTTAGGGAATCCAGGGCCCAGTGCTCAGCCTGCTGCTCTTCTCTGTCACTCAACTTACACGATCCCATCCAGTCCCAGTGATTAAATGCCACGATTCCACCATGACTTCCAAATCCCACCCAGTCTCCTGTCCTGACCTCCCCTCGAGCTCCAGGCATATGTGTCTAACTACCTACTGGGATACCCAATAGTTATTTCAACTCAACAAACTCCAAATGTTAAATTCACCTCCCACCTCTCTCAACACCCATATCTAATCTTCCCCAGACTTCCATTCTCAATTTATGTTGCCAGGATCCATCCAGTGGCTCAGGCCCACAACCTGGGAGTTATTCTTGATCCCTGCTTTTATCATCCTCTACTACCAATCCAACATCAAGTCTTACTGGATCCACCTCCAATATATGCCAAATTGGACCATGCTCATCACCTCCACCACCAAAACCCTAGCCCGATCCACCACCATCTCTCATCCCAAGTATTGTGTCTGCTTCCTAACTTGTCATCCAGCCTCCATTCTCACCCATGCTCATCCAGTCTCTGGAACCAGAATGATATTCTTGCAGGGTATATTAACTCATGGCACTCTCATACCTAAGCCCTCCAATGGCTTCTCACTGCCCTGGGAGTAATCTCCAAGTTCAGCCCAGCCTACAAGGCCTGCCATTTGGCCTGCACCTACCTCTCCAACGTTAGCTCATACCACCTTCTCCCTCTTTTACCCTGCTCAAGACACACAGGCCTTCTTTCTATTTTTTGAACAAACCAAATTCATTCTCAGAAACTTGGCACCGTATCTCTTCTGCCAAGGACACCTTGCCTCTAGGTCTTCCCATGGTCGCATCCCCCTGTCATTTTGGTCTTGGCTCAAATGCCACCTCTTCATGCAGGGCTTCCTGACTACATGAGCTAATGAGCTAAAGCATCTGGCCAGCATCCTTTTCCATTTCTCTCTATCCTATTACCCCCTTTTGTTGCCTTCAGAGTGCTCATTATCATCTGAAGTCAGGGCATTTGTTTATATGTTTGTCATCTACCTTTACCATCCCATTCCAACCCACTGTCTTTTAAACTATGAGCCTCATGAAGGCAAGGACTGTGACTGTTGTTTGTGTGCTGTGGTCCAGTGCTAACAGGGGCTGGCACATAGCGGGCACTCAATTAATTCTTGTTGAATGAATGACCTAAATCTCTTTATTTACGTCTTTTTTTTTAGCTTTCTACATAGTGTTATTTATGTGTGCCTCCTGTGAGCAGCATATAGCTGGATTTTCCACCTATCTAGTCTGCTTAATCAATTTACATTATGATGAATGCCAATAACTTATATTTATTTCGATTATTTTGTTCTAAATGCAACTTTTTTTTCCCCTGCTGTCCTCTAGGACTCCTCACTTTGGCTTCACCTTTTTGCCTTCTACTGCACTGGTAAGTTGTCTATATTCTTCTGCTTACCCTTGGCTCCCTTCCTTCTCCTCTCACCTCCACGCACACATGGATTGGGAAGCTGTAGCAGAGATTGCTAGGCTAGTTGCCTACCTTATATACAGCATCTTTTTCTTACTTAATTATAGCTAGTTGAGTGCACAGCTGACCAGAATGAAAATGCCCTTCCCGGCTTCCTTGACAACTCTGTGTAGCAAATGGGATATAGCAAAAGTGTTGTGTCAAACTTCTAGGAGGTCTCTTTAAAAAGGAGGAAGTTCTAGCTGCCATCATGGACCAGGAGGATGGGTGCCAAGCACAAGGATGGTAGAGCAGAAAGACAGAAAGAACTCGGGTCTCTAATAACTTTGAAACTGCTATACCAGTCCTGGGATGCCTTCTTCCATACTTCACTTATAGGAGACAGCAATAAATGTCTGTCTTATTTAAGCCACTAATTCAGGATCTGTTTTACCAGAAGTTGAATGCAATTCCTGATACAGAAATTGTAGAAGGTTCTAGAATTTTTATTTCTTTACAAGGCACATTAACTACCAGGTTTAGAAAACAAAACAATTCCTTTTCTAGTTAATCAAGTAACCGAGTATTTAAAAATATTTCATGAAATTCAGTATTCAACTGTTTCTTGTGTCATGTGCCTTCCTTCCAGGTTCACTTTTCTTCTTGCTGGATGAAGCAGGCTGCAGTTGACATGCAAAGAAAAGCTGAGATACAAGAGTGAAGAGTCCTAATGGCATTCTAGCCTTCAGTGCCAGTGTCCTTACCCCTGCCCTTCTAGAGGTTTGATTATACAAGCCAACAAATCGTGTTTACATGCGGTGAATGACCTAAACCTCTAAGAGGTAAATTGAATTCTGAAATAGATTTTAGGTGAACAATTCTTTACTGAGCACGTATTTTGTGTATATAGAGATATATAAAGCTCTGAGGAAAATCCTCTTCTTATCACATAAACCCATAAGCCCTACCCTGCAAAAGGCTGTACTGCCATCATCGCCATCATCACCATCCCTCCATCATCATAACTGTCAGCTTCGTCACCATCACCAACACTGTCATCACAATCATCATCCACCATCATCATCGCCATCATTGTCAGCATCATCGCTATCACCAACACTGTCATCACAATCATCATCCACCATCATCATCGCCATCATTGTCAGCATCATCGCTATCACCAACACTGTCATCACAATCATCATCCACCATCATCATCGCCATCATTGTCAGCATCATCGCTATCACCGACATTGTCATCACCATCATCATCCACACCATCATCACCATCACCATCATTGTCAGCAACATCACCATCACTAACATCATCATCACCATCGTCATCCACCATTGTCATCCACCACCATCACCAGCACCATCACCATCACGATCATTGTTAGCATCATCACCATCACCAACATCATCATCACCATCATCATCCACCATCATCATAACCGTCACCATCACTGTCAGAATCATCACCATCGCCATCATTGTCATCACCATCGTCATCCACCACCATCATCACCATCACTGTCGGCATCAGCATCATCACCAACATCATCATCACCATCATCCACCATCACATCATCATTGTCAGCAGTAGCAATAACCTCCAATATGCTTATGACGCTTTACATGGAACAAAACAATTTTTTACACATTATCTCTTTGGTTTCTCAGAACATCCCAGTGAGGGAGGTTTGTCACTATTTTTTCATAAACTTTTTAAAAATGAGAAAACTGAGCCCTGGGAGGAAAGACACTTGCCTGAGATCACTCAGCTCCAAGTTGAAAGAGAAGCGGCTCAAACCTAACACTTGCATGGTGTCTTTTCCTTTTGACTTAACTGCCTCCCTCCATGCCAGTCTCCTTGTCCACCTGGACACAGAGCCCAGGACTCATTCCTGTGGCAACAACAGTTAAGAAATTACCCCCGAGTTTGTACATGTTCATTCTGGCAATGTAGGAGAAGAGATAGCTTTTAAATTGTAATCCATGACCACATTTTATGACTGCTAAGGGTGGGGGGGAGGGGAAATAAAAGCTTAAGGTGAGTTTAGGAGGACTTTTTTTTGCTTGGTTAAAGAAAAAAAATTACAAAATTAAAAGAGTAGAAAAAAATAAATTACTAGTGACTGTTTTTACTGCTTGAGCTTACAAGCTGGAGTGGAGAATTAAAAAGTTATATAGCTGGGGTTTCTAACCATGACTTATCACAGATGAATCCTCCATATTTATAGCTTTTTCTGTTTTTTTTCCCATCTCAAGATAGTAAGCAATCCCCTGATATAGGGTTGTTACTCCTGCCCAGGAACCCTGGGGGCCGTGTGTACTCAGCAGAGCTGTCACAGCTGAGAACACAGGAAGGACCTGGAAGGGGGGCTTTTTTATTGTCCCTCTGCCTGGCGGGATCCCTCCCTTGTTCACTCAGCAATCACTGGAGGGGGTGGAGGTGGAGAGTACTCCTTCATGCCAGGACCCAGTGAGGAGAAGGAAGGCCTTAAAGAAACAGAACAGTAACAGCCAAAGCTTTATGCCAGAAGCTGCCATAATTGCAAATGCCCTCACAATTGCAAATGCCACCATTATCCCCACTTTACAGATGGGGAAATTGAGGCACAGAGATATTAAACAACTTGCCCAAGGTCATGCTCAGTGAATTGCCTCTCAAGGTGCCAGTCTTTAAAAATTTAAAGAGTAGCATTGGATGGGGAAGAAAGACTAAAGGGAGAATGGGAGAAATGATGGGGGAAGGGGAGGAAGGAAATATTAATTGAGCATCTGCTTTGTGTCAGGCTTCACAAGAAGTTCTGCCTGGTTATCATTTTTTTTTCCTCACAGTCATTTTGTGGCAAGGCAATGGGTGGTATTTATGTCCATTTTACAGATAAGGAAACTGAGGTGCAGAAACGTTAATGGACTAGTGGAAGTTAGTTTGGAAGTGACATTGATAGGCGTTGAACTGACATCTATTTTCATTTCATACTGGCTGGATGGCCTTGGGCAAGTGATCTGACCACATTGAGCATCTGTTTTCTCATCTGTGAAAATGGAATAGTATTCTCTACTCTCAGGCTCCCCTCAGGCTCTGGGTGGGAAAATGCTTTGTAAACCAGACAGCAGCAAAAAACCAACTCTACTCCAACACCTGCTTGCAGGTAGGTAGGGGCCAGCTGCTTTCTCATTAGCTGGGGATGAGGAAACTGAGGCCCAGGGAGCTGACATTAATTTGCTCATGGTCACAGAGTGAATACAAAAAAGACCAGAAGAGAAGCTTCCTGCCTCCTAGTGTATAGCTCTTGAACATTCACTGATGAGAGGAAACCTAACTGGGGAAAGATAGTACAGATAATCCAGCAGGTACAAATAACTGACAGCAAAAATCTAAACATGGAAGCAAGTGACTCTGGAATTCAAGGTCACTGACTTGTTGCTTTTTTGACAACATAGACTACTAGAATATCCATATGAAGAAAGAGTGCATAGATCGGTGAACTCAACTCCAGCTAAAAGATACCCATGCTTGGTCTTGACCCCAAGCCAGTGAAATCAGAATCTCTAGGGGTTGAGTCTGGGCTTGAGTATTTTTCAAAAACATGTCCCCAGATGATTCGAATGTGCAGCCAGAGTTGAAAAATCCTGACTTATGATCTCCTTTATTTTCCAGATGGGCACCAGAGGTCCAGAGAGGGGAAGCTAAGGATCCAGAGTCGCCCAGCAGTTAGTGGTAGAGAGTGACTCTGGTCTCCTGGTTCCCAGCTTGGGACTCTTCCTCTACTCTCATCACTCTCCACTTGTGGTGAAAGTGACCAGATGATTCTGGTGCCCCCTGGTACCTCGGGATACCTGGTACTTCCTCACTTCTCCCACGCCCCATGCCTCCTCACCAGTACCTCATGCCCCCAGAGAGAGCTCTGGGTTCCTGGGAGGCCTGGGCTGAATCATGTCCTGCAAGTCTGCACCTAGGCTAGTCAACACACTGCAAAATGAAGTGGTGAACTGAGGCAATTATCCAATGTATTAGCAAGCCTGTCCCTGCGGCATTCCTGCGAGCCAAAGTAATAAATACAAAATGGTAATTTCTCTCTGGAAGCCTGACTCTCGCCTCCCACACAATTCCCCTCCCACCCAGAAGTCATATACCACTGCCTGGTTGTCCTCTTCTGGATGGGGTGGCAGTAACTGAGTTATTTAAATATCTCAGGCAAAACTACTTTTTGAAAAGAAGTTTTGAATCATCACACAATAACCTCAGTTCTCCTCTACAGCTTACTTGTCCGGTCAGAGCAGATCCTTCCAGGTTTCAGTGTGAAGTAATAAAAATGCCTACAGATATCAATTAATGACTCCCAGTGGCTAATGTCTTCTTTGTGTGTGTTGTAAACTAGCATCCGCCCTGAGAAGGGAGTGAGAAGAACTAGGTTGTAGCTTAGACCCGGGACTCTTGTTAGCTTTGTGACCTTGAGCAAGTCACTCCACTTGCCTGTGGTTTGCAACTGTTTTGTTACTTTTCCCTAGAGTTGTGCAAATAAAATGGAGAATGGGCGTGAAACTGCTTGCAGGACTTCTGTAAAAATCTGTCTATGGGGAAGTGAAGACTTGAACCCAGGAGTCCTTACTTTTACCCACTCCAGGGTAGTCTCTCTGGGGATCAGTGGCTGTATGCAGCACAGGGTAGACAAGGGGGTTGCAGGACATTCCAGACCAAGGGACCAGCACATGCAAAGGCTGGGAAGAGCATGGTAGATACAGTGAATCCCAGCAGTTCACCATGGCAGAATGCATGTGTTGGGGTGAGAGTCTGGAGATGACTTTGGTGCTTGGCCTTATCTTGCAGGCAACAGGGAACCACATGATAACTTTAAGCAGGGAAGATCTTCAAACAAAAGATAATAAATGGCTGGTCTGGTTTTTCAGCACTAAACGGGAGAGGCCATTGAGGGGTCTAGTTTGTTGGCTGGATATTGGATCCTATGGGGGCAGGGGAGATTGACTTGATGACTTGGAATAGATTTACTTTTGATTCCTTAGAGCCTGGCACAGTGCCTGGTACATATTAGGTACTCAGTAAATGTATACATGAGTAAATGAAGCTGTCAATCAGTGAATGAATGAAAAAGAGTGAGCAAAGGGATGAATGGCTGAAAAAAGAAATGAAGGTATGAATAGATTAACTGAATGAATAAGCTAAGGCATGGTTTGCAAACAGCTTTAGCAATTCTAACTAATGGCCTTGTAGCAACAGAAGTGAAGGCTTCAGCTGCATTACCTAGAAATGCCCTGTTTTTGGCATGGCTCCCTTAATTGAAGATTTTCTCTTTCCTCAGTAGCAACATGCTACTGCTCAAAGACAAAACCGTTCAACATGCTGCTCAAACATAAACACTCATTACTGTGACCAAGCCAGAGGCTCTCCTTGGATTCTCACCTGTCATTGTCACATTTGCTGATATCCACAAAATCAGAAAAGGGAGCAGAAATTCCTAGCAGCTCATCCTTGCAGGAACTAACTCCTTTTGGAGGTATGTGACTCCGTTGCCATTTCTCCATTCACATGGACTCCCTCAACGGCTTTTCATCTCAGTATCATATAAAGACAAAGGAAAGGGTATCCTTAGTAGAAACTTACTAATTGCTGTGCTGTCTGCACATCTGAGCAGCAGCAGCAGCCTGAAGGTCTAGCCTGGGAGAAGCAGCTTTGTGTTCTCAGAGCAGGATTCAGGACAAGGTGGGCCTACTGTGAACTCTGTCCAAAAGGGATGATTTATTGTAATGAAATAAAGTGGCAGGGCTGATATGCACCCAGGTCTGTCTGGGGACAGAGGTCCTTCTTTCTCTCTTATTCCATCCTGCTTTCGCCTCCAGCCTTGTGGGTCCTTGCTACGTAAAATGTGGCCCATGTACTCGTGGTATTGGTGTCACTTACGAGCTTGACAGAAATGCAGAATCTTAGGCTCCAACCACTAAGTCAGAATCTGCATTTTTACAATATTCCTAGGTGATTCTCACGTACATAAAAGTTAATGAAGTTTGAGAAATTCTGTCTATAGATGACCCAGGTAGCACCACGGGTCCTGCTCCCTCAGCCAAAGATTCAAGTCCTTGTGCCCAGGTTCACAGTGCTCTCCACTGGGATCAGGGAAGACTTCCCCTGGGAGGTGACACTGACATTGAGACCTGGAGAAGGACACAGATTTAAACTCCCAGTGGAGATTTACCACCATGAGTCAGGGAAGCTCTGGAACAGGAGTCAGAGCACCCTGGCTTTGGTACACACTGGGTAACCTTGGGCAAGTCAGTTCTCTTCTCTGGGTTGTAGCCACCCCATCTGTAGAACAGAAACAATTGGATTTGCTTTACTATACCACATGGTTATCAGGAAGATGAACAGAAGGGAAAGATTTGCAGGTTCTCTGTGAAACACAATAACAGGGAAAGGGTCTGTTTTTGCTGTGGGCAACCAGCCATCCTGACCTAACCTTTTGGAGGCTGAATGAGGAAACTGTCCGAACATCAAAGGCTTAAGACCTTTGCCCTCATGAAGATTAATCAGCAGAGGAACGTGGTGCTAATTACCCAGAATGGAATACTCCAAAGAAAAGGGCCTAAGTTGGTCTCACCGAGCTGCCCTTAGACAGGGCTCTGTGATTGGATTCTTCCTGTTGCAGTTTTTTTCCATTCACTTGGAGTTACTTTTTTAAAGGAAAATTCGGCCTAAGGACTGAAAGCTATGTTACATTAGCATTCCGGAGGTCAATATTTCCAAAGCTGCTAGAATCATGCTGTTCTCTCACACTGTGTGGGTGAGAGAGGCAGCCACATTTTGGAAGGAGCCAGATGTACCCACAGTACAAAGAACAAGAGATTGAGTGACTGGAATTGAGTTTTCCAGTGTGGGAAGGAAGAAGGCAGATCCTTCCCCAACTTGGAGCCTTTGGTTGGCTGTTTCCCTGTTTGGAATGCTTTTCTGGATCCCTGCATAGCTTCCCCTTCTCATCTTCCTGATCTCAGCGAAGATGTCGCTTCCTCAGAGAATCAATTCTCCCCTGCTACCCAGCTTCAGGCAGCCCCTGCCGTTCCCTATCAGATGCTATCAGATGCCCTTCTTCACTTGTTTTTACTTTTTTGCCTTCACAGCATTTATGAATATTGGAAGCAGTCTTGTTCATTTATCTGTTTACTTATATATTATCTGCTCCTCTAACCCCCAACATACAATGTTTTTCTAAAATCCTTAATCACCTAGGGGTGTCTGTTAAAAATAGACCCATGGAAAATCAGTTAGGTATGGTGGCGTGTGTCTGTAGTCTCAGTTACTTGAGAGGCTGAGGCAAGAGGATTGCCTGAGCTGAGATTGCACGCCTGCACTCCAGCCTGGGCGACAGGGCCAGACATTGCCTCAAAAAAAAAAAAAAAAAAAAAAAAATAAGATTGATGGACTTCTCCCCCATAAATTCTGATTCAATAGTTCTGGTTTGGAGCCAGGGATTTTTAGACCAGCCCTCCCCAAGGTTCTGATCTTCAGGGAGACTTGGAAAGCACAGATCCAGCTGAGGACTCTGTGCGGTGAGGGTCAGCTCCATTTCCCTGTGTATCACATATCCCTTTGCCATAACTCTGTATTGAATGAATTAATAAACTAATCCACATTTTTTTTTTTTTTGGTGGCACTATCCTTTTCGCCTCTTTCCACAATTCAATATTCAGACAGTAAACTTGTCACTTACAAGGCATAATGTTAGGTGCTGGGACAGATACAGGATAAAGCCAGACATGGCCCTTGCCCTCAAGGAGATGACAGCTGAGGAAGGGGAACCTGAGTCAATGCATAGGATCATGATAAAAGACCGAGAAAAGAAAGGGTCATCAGAGGGGCATAAACAAAGTGAATTTAGTGTGGCTGAAAGGCTGGAAAGCACCCCTTTGCCTACAGATGATTTATATGGAAGAGTGGCCCGAGATAACCACGCAAGAGATGAGATTTTTAGAAGCGGCATTTTTCTTTTCTCTTATGTGTTGATTTGTTGCAGTTATACACACACGTGGCTAAAAGTATTCGGGTCATAGATAAGGGTGCAGAGTGAGAAGCAGGGCTCCCTCTCTCCTTCCACACCCCATCCTCTAGGCCCCTCCTCAAAGGCAGCCCGCTATCAGATCTCAGGCATCCTTCCAGGATATTCTGGGCATATCTAAGCACCCAGCCGTCTAGAATAGACAGGGCATCAGAGGCAGAGACAGTGGATCAGGGCACCCAGGGGAAAGGAGGCAAGGACAGGGAAGTTGGAAAATTCCTTGGAATAGAGATAAGCAGCTCATCAATGACTTAGCTTTGTGACTTTGCCCCATGAATTCATAAATCCAGGAGGGTGGGAAGAGGGAGGTTGGTCAAGGTAGTAGGTGCTTTCCTGCCTTGCTGGCTGGTTAGAGTTCTTGGAACATGGAGCAGGAGAGAGGGGCAATGGGAGTGAGGTGGTTTCAGGGGTCAACATAAATTTAAAAATTCTAGTACGGCATGGTGGCTCACACCTGTAATCTGAGCACTTTGGGAGGCTGAGCAGGAGAACTGCTTGAGCCCAGGAGTTCGAGACCTACCTAGGTAACATAGCAAGATCCCAACTCTATAAATTTTTAAAAATTAGCTGTGGTGGTATGTATCAAATATTCCAAATGCTATCTTCTAAGAGTGTGAGGCACAGGTCCTCAACATCACTTTTTCCATTAACCTTCTGAGCTTCAATTTCCTCACTGGTAAAATGGGTATAACCCCAGAGTGTTGTCCTGAGGATTAATGAAGATAACAAGTGGGAGGTACAGAGCCATGTACACAGAAGCCTTCCTTTATCCCTCTCCCGTGTCCCACTTCCCGGTAACTCATTCCACCTAAGTTGCCAGAATTGCCTTTGCAGAGATCTCAGCTACATCATTGGTTAGCAAGGCCACTTTTGGTGAGCTGATCCCTCCTCACTCCTGGCACACAGGGGCTGCCTAAACGTTCCTGCTCCATTTTCATCTTTCCCCAGCATCATAGCCCACCAAAGAGCGTAGGAGACATTGCTCTTGCTGTTCCGAAGACGTGGCAAAAGATGAAAGCCTGAGACACTCATCCCTGGCCGGAATTATGAAAACGAAACTACTTGGATGTGAAAAATGCAGTCATGTTTCCTTGGCTGGTTAAAATATTTGATGCTCATAGAATATTCAACAACAACAAAAAAAGGCTCTCACTCCATGCACCATCAAAAATGTAATGTAATTATAGCGATGTTAAATATCCCCAGCTGTTCTGAGATATTTGAATCTTAAATCAAGACTGCCTGTATACATCCTGCGGTTGCAGCTGGAGATCCACACCGAGTACCATACAAACATAGAGCTGGGAAAGTTCAGGCAAGAACTCTGGGCTAAAGTCTCTACGTCTGTTTGCTAGAGGCTGGGCCTGACCCTCAGTGCTGGTATGAGGATCCCCCAATGTGAGATGCTGGCAGCATCACCAAAGAGAGCCACGCAGTCTGGCAGTTCATAAGCATCTATCCAAATCATCTTTCAAATCCATGTGCAGGAAGCATAAAGAGATAGTGTAAAATAAATGGTAATAAAGTGAATAAACACGCATCTCACTCCAGAGCCTTTGAGGTGCTTCTATAAATCAAATTCTTTCTATAATTTTCTCTGAGACTGTGCTGAGAAGCAGAATCAAACCTCATCTGCTTTCCTGAGCAGTAGGCTTAGATTTATGGATGTGAGTTCACAGTGGATGCCCGTGCCATTTCAAAGTGGGAAAATAATTTTCATTGGGAGGGGTTCCAAGAGAAGATTAAACCCTTCACTTTCAAAGATCAGAGTATCAACAACTTTCAGATCAGATATGCCATCAGAATCAGAAGGGGATGGCCAGAATACATATTTTGGAAGAAGGGAGAGTTTACAGAGGAACAAACTGATACTGCTGAGATACAAAAGTGTTGACTGCAGGCATAAGTATGAATCTCCTTATGGTCTATTTCAAGCTTCCCAGTGACCTGTGGTGTGACCTCAAGCAACTCAATCTCCCTCTCTCATTTTTAATTTTGATCGAGTACTGAATGGGGAAGAAACACATAAAGGCTCTGACCTACCCAGAGAGATGTGATATGAAAACGACATAATGTTTCTTGGCTGAAACTGTAACATTATATAGAAGGCCATTGCATTCTACTCTTCTAGGGCCTTAAAAGTCTTTCATGGAAGAATTGAGGGGAATCTCCTATTTTAATGATGATAAGGATGATGAAGACGATAGTGATAGCTCACATTTATTTAGCACCTATACACCTGTGCTGTACTTTTTATGTACAAGAGAGTAGGAACACTTTCTGTGTTTACACTCAACATTTATCCACAAACACTAGCCTGTGGCTGGCTCTCAGTAATGTTTAAATGGATTAACAGATTATTTTTAAGTTTTGAAACAGCCCTGCATGAAAAGTATGGTCTCTGTTTTGCAAATGAGGAAAAAAAAGCTTATTCTAAAACAAATCTTGGATTTGAACTCAAGTCTTAATGACTGCAAACGTGCATGCTCTTTCTGCAGCTACATGAGGAAGGAACGCATTGATGGGAGGCAGGGTGTGTCTTGGGAAGTCTAGCCCCCCTCCTCTTTGCCTTGAATGACTGGGTGGCCTCAGGATCCTCTTCTGTAATATGACCGCATGAGCCAAATAAGTCTCTGTAAGGGTAAGCAGCTCTCTAAGAGCCACCTAGTCAACACAATACCTGGCAAACCTGGGATTTGAACTTGAGTCTGACTCCTGAGGCAATCTTCTTTCTACTTCCCCTAACCACCTCCTTTCTAAGTTTCTGGAGTCCAAATTCCCAATCTTGCATTATGTAAGCATGGTTAAAATACTCTCAGGCTATTTCTGAAACTAGATGCGGGTTTGTTACAAATTCTTTTATTTTCTTGAGTTTTGGACAGATCCTGCTCCAAAATTACCCAGCCTCATTCATTACATGGATTCAGGTCTATAATAGAAAGTGTTTTATACATCAGAAACAAATGAGGCCTCTATTAATTTCCAATTCTTGCTGTAACAAATTACACAAATCTTACTGGCTTCAAACAACATACATTTATTATCTTGTAGTTCTGGAGGTCAGAAGTCCGAAATGAGTCTTACTGGCTAAAATCGAAGTGCCAACAAGGCTGTGTTCCCTCTAGAGGCCTTAGGGCAGAATGTGTTTCCTTGGCTTTTCCAGCATCTAGAGGCTGCCCATCTTCCCTCACTTGTGGCCCCTCTTCCATTTTCAAAGCCACCGGTGTAACACTTTCAAATCTATTTTTCTCTGACTGTGTGTGTGTGTGTGTGTGTGTGTGTGTGTGTGTGTCAGAGTCCTGCTCTGTTGTCCAGGCTGGAGTGTAGTGGTGTGATCTTGGCTTATTACAACCTCCACCTTCCAGGTTCAGGTGATTCTCCGACCTCAGCCCCCCAAGTAGCTGGGACTACAGGTGCCCGCCATCAGGCCCAGTAATTTTTGTATTTTTAGTAGAGATGGGGTTTCACTATGTTGGTCAGGCTGATCTTGAACTTCTGATCTCAAGTGATCTGCTGCCTCGGCCTCCCAAATTGCTGGGATTATAGGCATGAACCACTGCGCCCGGCCTCTTTCTGACTTTTGCTTCTGTAGTTCGATCCCCTCCCACACTGACTCTCCCACCTCCTTTTGCCACTTTTAAGGACCCATGATTACACTGGGTTCATCCAGATAACCCAGGATATTCACTTTATCTCAAAATCCTTAACTTCAAAATCACATCTACAAAGTCCTTTTGCCACGTAAGGTGATGTATTCACAGATTCTAGGGATGAGGTCATGGGCATCTTTGAGGGGCCATCATTCAGCCTACCACATGGCCTTTGCACTTTGTGTGTGACTGATGCTGCAGCTAGGACCTGGCTTTCTGTTAACCCTGCTCTGGTGTGGCAGAGGGCTGCTCCCAGAGCACTGATCCTTCTGATACTGCACATCCTCCTGGGTTCACTAGGGAGCCCAGCACCTCTCCCCCCAGTCCCACTTATTTGCTTCATTCTAGAATGCTCATCCCACATGGGCTTTTATAGATCCAGTGAATCAGATATGGCTGATCCACAGGGACTCCTCATTATCAGCATTCACAGGGCTTCCAGGAGCCCATAGCCTTGTCTCTCAAAGAGAGTGTGGTTTGTAGACCAGCAGCATCTGTACCACCTGGGAGCTTGTTAGAAATGCAAATCTCAGGCCCTGCCCCAACCTGGGCTCTGTTGAGGGCCTAGTAACCCAGACATGCTGAAGTTTGAAAAGTGTAGCCCCCTGAACGATTCCCCATCCATCCACTGCCAATTGAAGCATTGTGCAACAGTTCAGTACCAGTTCTTTTCTGCAAAGTACTCACAAGCCCATCACTTTTTCCCTAAGAAAGTCTTCCAGGGCAGGTGAAATCTCAAACCCACACTGACCAGCAACAGAGATGCTGGAGGAAGAAAAGGCAAATGGGGCCTTAGGAGACCTTAATTCAAATGTTGGCTCTTGTATCCTTGTGCTGAGTGACCTTGGGCAAGTCACTCCCACCTCTGGAGTTAGGCAGGCAATAGACTGTAATCAGCATCCTCCATTGCTGCAGAGATAGCAATGTACATTATCACATCCTCTCCAGGTATAATAAATTAAGCTTGTGCTGATTACAAATGCAGGTTTGTCTGGCCAAAGCTGCAGTAAGATCTCTTTGTGGGAACAACTGTGCTCTAGTGCACTGACTTTGGAATCCTAAGATCAGGGCTTCTGTGGCCTTGGCCAAGGTACTGAACCACTCTGTGCCTCAGTTTTCTTTTTGGTGTCAGGGACAAAAGAACAGGTTTTTCTCGGCTCTGTTGTCAGCTGAAATAAAATAATGAATGTAAAAGTGTCTAGCAGAAAGAAGGAGCTCAATAAATGTGTGTGGAATCAGAGGAAACAATTTACTAGGCAAATTAATAGTATAAACAATGGTGTCAGGGGAGTTATTTGACATGCTCAGGAGAACAAACTTCCTGAGTACGTTAGCAGCCTCTGTTTGTTTTACCAACAATTCATGTTCCAATTATGAGTGAGTCATCTATTTGTTAGCACAGGCCTGAGCTGGATCTCAATTTGGCACCATTTCCTCATCCAAGACTTCAAGTTACCAGTGTCCTTGAAAGAACGAAAACAGTAATTTAGTTGAGGTGGTGGCACAATTAAAACCTTTCCCAATTCCTGGGCAGGTTCTCCTCCATAGATCTGCATCTCCTTCCCTGTTTGTCTGACGGCAGAGGAAGATGCAAGTTCATTACTGATCTTGTCCTCTTAAGAACTGTCTTTCTTTCTCAGGGTTGTAGGTCTTGGAAGCCAGGATGACTCTCCAAGGCCTACAGAAACTTGCGGTGAAAAAAACCTCAAGGCTTGGAAGACTGTGAATGGTACCCTCTATGAAAGGATTTGTTCTTATCAGCATCTCTGAGTGTCGGCAGAATGGAGCCATGGGAAAGAACACGGACTTTGAAGCTGGACTGATCTTTGGTTGAATCTCGACTCTGCTACTTCCCAGATGGGTGACTTTGTACCTCCCCTGAGCCTCCAACTTTATCATCTGTAAGCAAGGTTCCATGACACTTGTTTATGCTGTTAAAGTTGAATGTGGCCGGGCGCGGTGGCTCAAGCTTGTAATCCCAGCACTTTGGGAGGCCGAGGCGGGTGGATCACAAGGTCGAGAGATCGAGACCATCCTGGTCAACTTGGTGAAACCCCGTCTCTACTAAAAATACAAAAAAAAAATTAGCTGGGCATGGTGGCGTGTGCCTGTAATCCCAGCTACTCAGGAGGCTGAGGCAGGAGAATTGCCTGAACCCAGGAGGCGGAGGTTGCGGTGAGCCGAGATCGCGCCATTGCACTCCAGCCTGGGTAACAAGAGCGAAACTCCGTCTCAAAAAAAAAAAAAAAAAAAAAAAAAGTTGAATGTGACTGTTTACGTACTAGGTACCCAATACAAACCCTAGGCTGTTTCATTCCTGCCCCACTCCCTGTGTAACAGGCAGCTCCTTTTAGACTCGGTCACTCCGATGAGGCACATTGACTGTTGCAAGCCTGTTTACCAGAAACACATCAGACTTACGGTCATCGTGGTGGCTCAGTGCCTGGCACACAGTAGTTGCTTAATGTGCATTGGTTGATTGAATATCTGAGTAGTTCATCTAAGCAAATCACTTAGGGAATGAAGGTGACTGACACACAAAGCAAATGTCCTGGCTATTCCTCCAGCCCTTCTCCACTGGCCAGACATCTGATTGATGCCTTCGTGACTGGCCACAGTGGCCCCAAAATAGCCACTATCAGAATCATCCTGACATTGGTCAATTTGGATATCCGCAGACCTGAACAGAGTTTACATCTGATTCCCTAAACTAATTTCCCTGAAGTCAAATAACTGGTGGAGGTCTTTTCATGTTCCTTGTATAAATGTCTATTTAATCACTGTCCTGTCTCTAGCACTTCAATAACTTGTACATTTCCCCCTTAATTACTGTTTCAGCTCTGCAAAGAAAAGAAATGGTTGGCCGAAAAACTCACGCCATCTGCACTATTTGAGCTCTCTGTTCCCTCGACTGCCCACTTGAATAGAGAACTTTTCAGCTAAATCCCGTTGGTCATTTGGCTCATACCCTCATATTACAGAGGAGGATCCTGAGATCAAAGTCACTCAGATGGCCGAGGAAAAGCTGAGGTTGGGCTGGATTTCCCAGGATACACCCCACCTCCTATTGATGCACTCCTTCCTCACGCAGCTGCAGAATGTGTATGTACCTTTGCAGTCATGAGGAATTGGGTTCAAATCCAAGTTTTGTTACCTGCTGAGCCTGTGACTTTAGGTGAATTACAGATGCTCCCAGCACTGCAGTTCCCTCATTTGTAAAATGTAGATTTTCACACAACCTTCCAGGGTTATTGTAGAGAATTGAGATGACATGAAACATGCCCAGCCAGGGTCTGGCACATCACATCTGCCCAATGCTATTTGCCTTTGTCCTTCACTCAAAATGCCCACTGAAAGTCATAATAAAGGAAATAGCTCACATTTCTTGAGTGCTTACTTAGGGCCAGGAATAGGTCTAGGCACCTCACATGTATTAGCTCATTTATTCCTCTTTCTCTAAAGACCAAAGTATCTTTTTTGATTTCCTAAAGCTATCCATCCTCCTAACTACTGGACTGCCTGGCCTGATGCCATTTCAACAGTTAGCTGATTTTAAACAATATGTTGCTGAAATGATTTCTTGCTTTCTGTCCTGGCAAGTAGCAACCAGCATGTCTGATGTGACAAAATGTGATAAAACTAAATGCTGTTTTCTTGGCTTTTGGTACACATGAGTAGTCCAAAATCTGAACTCCAGGTTAACTCTTGCAAAGGGGGCTGCGCAATAGGGAAGGGTACAGGGAGGAGTGGGCCCTCAAAGAGTTAGGAACAGGGTGGCAGTTGGGGTGGTTGGGACACAGAGAAGGTCTCTCCCCACAGTCTAACAACCAGTAGTGAAATAAGTCAGAGTTTTGCTGCAAAGTCCAAAAACTTCAGTTTGGTCTCCAGGCACCCACTACACCATGGCATCATCACCCCTCAGCCCAGCTCCCATCTCAGCATGTCCAGCCCCTCCCTCCAGCCACCGTGAACTAGGCTTGGGTCCTAGAAGGCATGTGTTCAATCTCATCATCTCTTGTCTCTGTACTCCCGCATTTAGACTCCTGTCCTCTCATCCTGAAGTCCTCGTTCTCTCCTTCTCTACTTTGTAGCTTCTACTTATTCTTCAGGATTCAGCTGAGACACCACCTCCTCCAAGAAACCATCGAAGATCCTCAGTCTGATCCTCGAAGCCCACACAGCACCTCTGTATGCTTGTGGCATCTGTTCACACTTTTCTGTCTTTAACATCATTGAGAGTTTCCGGAGGGCATGTACCAAGCCTTATTTAATTTTATTCCCCCCAGCAGCTGGTACAGAACTTAGTATATAGTTGACCTTCAAGAGACATTGGTTGATTGAATGAATGAACTAGAAAATGAGCATGTATCTCCACTCAGGTAAGTGGTCATAATCAGATATGATAATTATATGAATAGTAATTAGTAACTGCTACCATCAGATGCCAAGACACTGAGTTGAGCACTTTATCCACATTATGACAATGGCTCTTCTCTATCAAGCACCTACTGCTGTCCAGGCATGTGCCGGTTATTGCACATATGTTATCTTCATCCCAGATCTCTGAGGCAGGAATTATTACCAGAGGCTCAGGGAGCAAAGTGTCTGCCCAAGGCATACAGCTAGGAAATGGCAGCACCAAAGCCCCTAGCTGAGGTCTGCCTGGCACTCTCCCCTGAACCATGCCATCTGCCAGAGAGACAGCCACTGCTCCTTGTTCTTGCAGTGGACTTTGGACTGGCCTCTGTTGGTCCCTGTTCCAACCCCCGGTTCTTCTTCCAAAGCCCCAGTACCCAGATAGCTCAGCCACACAGTTTTGCATCCACCCAATTACTGGGAAGGCTCCTTTTTTTTTGGCTCAGGAAACCCCAGAAGGGCCAGAGTGTGCAGAGCTCAAGTCCACAGCTGATGCCAGGGAAACAACACAGGCATTCAGAAGCCAAGCTGCTTTATCTGACTGCTGAGTGAGATTAACTCTTGCACAGCTGCAACAAAGAGAGGAGCTGCAACTAAACATATCCCGAGAGGGCCGAGAGGATAAGACCCAACAGACACCCCCTCCCCCGCCATATTTATTTCCAGACCATGGGACGAACTGGTTGAAATGGAACTTGGGGACAGCTGGCACATCCCCCAAAGGCCTCCTCTAGAACGTCATCCCTCACCTGTTGCTCTAGTCCTCTTAGGATTGGGGAGCACAGGTGTCTGGAAGGTGTTTGGCATCTTGTTTTCTACTTTCCCCTTTCTGTCCCCAAAAGGAATAAATGCCCAGAAGTGGCCTGGTTCTCACTGAAGTGCATTTCACTGGTGTTCTCTAGAGGAATCAAACCAAGGGCCTTATTGCAGGCAACAGAGGACAACAGGGAATGTTGGGGGTATGCATTCCCCAGACCTTTCCTGACACTACATGTCAAGCCATCTGTTGGGTGCAGGAGACGGCAAGTAAATCAGATATGATTCCTACTCTGGTCTGGAGGGGGAGACAGGCACAGTCTAACAGGTGCAATGACATGTGAGGATGGACATCTAAATAGGCTGGAAGAGGGGCCAGAGGGGGAAGGTATCAGTTGTTTGGTGATATGGCATAGGGGTGGGAGGTGGTCAGGAAAGGCTTCAAAGCAGAAGAAACCCCAGAGCTGCCTGTTGAAGGATGAACAGTTGTCCCCCACACCGACAAAGCAGCCTGGAAGGGCACTTACAGCAGCAGCAGAAATAGAACCAAGCAGACGGGCTTGAGGAGCAGGGGTTCAGCTGTTGGGAGCTGTTCTTTAGAGCGTGAGTCTATGGTATGAGGGAGGGCGTGGCAAGAAATAAGGCAGGACCAGGTGGAGGGGCTGAGGAGCTCGGGCCTTAATCTGAGGACAGCTGAACCAGTGAAAGCCTTGAAGACGGGAGATTATATGCTTTGAGCAGTGCTTTAGAAAGACTACTCTGGCTGTAAAGCAGACGATGGGATGCAGAGGGTTGGCTGTGACAGAGCTTGAGGCCAAAAGACCAGTTAGGAGGTTGATATGATTGAAAAGAAGCATTTCTATGGGGGCCCAGCACAGTTTCCAGAGCTCTCCCTGACACACACACACACCCAGTATGGTGCATAGAGTATTCTTATCTCTATTAGATGAATTAGGAAACTCAGGAATAGAGAGATTAAGTCACTTGCCCAAAGGCACATGGTAAGTGGTAGACTCAGGATCTGAGCCTAGTCAGTGCAGCTTGAGAGTGCACATTCTCAGCCACTTAGCTTTGGTGCCACTCCATCAAAGATGACAAAGGCTTGAGACAAGGCAGTGTGGTTAGAGCAAAATATTCCTGATGGGCCTGCTGTATATTTGTGGCTCCCCTGAAATAGCTTCTGGCTTCTACAGATGAAGGGGTGAAGCCTTTAATTCTGAGGTCCTTGGAAAAACCTACAGCATGCAACTTTAAGGGGCCGGAAGCTCCCAGGACTGGGCCATGATAGAAAGCCACTAGGGGTCACTTGAGTCTCCAGGAACTCATACCTTTGGGGAATGGAGGTAATACTTTTGTGTGTGTGTGTGTGTGTGTGTGCGCGTGCGTGCCTGCAAACTCTTCAAACACAGGGACTCAGGGTACAGGGAGGTAAGAGAAGGGTGTGCTCCAATGAGAAGGACCTTACTCTCTTCAACTCCCTAGCAGTTGACCCACACAACTAATGGCCTTGCCTGCCGCAGAGGTTGAAGTTAGGTGGCTCCTGAAGGGACTGTGCCCTCTGCGCACCTCAGTGACATGTTGCCAAGACTCCAACTGGGCCACCTGGGGTGGCTCCATTTTCCACTCTCTCAGCTCCTAGGAGAGACAGGATTCCTAGGAGTAGAGGTAGGGGAGAGGGAAAGAGTTCCATGTAAGAGTCCTCTGAGAGAAGAGAGGCCAAAGGTCTTGCAGTGGACCTCGGATTGGCCTCTGAGGAAGCGTACATGTAGTTTCTGTGTAATGCAATTGGTAGTATGCAAAGTTGGACTTTGAACTTGCTGGCTCTGAGCATTGGACAGTTTTTTAGAGCTTCATTTTTCTTATTTTAAAAATGGGAATAAAACTCATTGTTAACGCAGGGCTGTGGTGAATATCAAAAGTGCATAATGGCTGTTAGAATGCAATTCCACACACTTTGCAAAGCAATAGTCAGATTTTCAGAATTACATTTGATGGGCCCTGCTGTAAAACTTGGAGCTGAAGCAAGGGTCTGCTGCTACTTGGAGGTAACCTTGAACTTTAATCTAACTCTTGAGGCTGCTAATTAGTGATCAGCCAAAAAACAAACAGCAATAGATCACTGCCCTCATTCCTTCATCTTTGTGGAACTTAGAATTGTGCTTGGGTTTCTGAAGAAATCACTTAGAAGAATATGTTAACAGCATCTCCTACTTGCCAAAGCAGAGAGCCACCAGGTAGATATTCTTTAAAGGCCAGCTGAAAAGCCCAGGAAATAAGGAAGGTTTTCCGATTGGATAATTCAGGGCTACTCAACACACAGGCTTAAAGCAAAGCCAGCAGGACAAGATTGAAGCCAGGATTGCTATCCTAGACAAGGAATAACCCAATCAGCCAATGAGAGACCTGGCCTGACCGGCATAGTGCCAACACCTGTTGGAACCGTAGCATCTCTTTACCAACCCAGAAAAAGCTTTGTCAGAACTGAGGCTCTCAGGAGTGATCAATCAGAGCAGGTAAAATCACCATCAGAGCACTACCAATAAACACACACACCAACCTTCCCTGCACTAGTGGAAAAGCCCAAACCCACCTAAGGGACATTTACACATGAGTGGCTGGACAGGCGTGCATCATGCTGGGGCCTGGCACCAGAACTCTTCCAAGGCAGACTGCACCAGGCAGATACCTTCTGTCCAACAGCTGCGTTTTCCAGACCCACAGCGTGGGGGAACCGGTACAGCAAATGGTTTACAAACCCTGAGCACAGCTTCTCCTGGCCTCGGCTGTTTGCATTCACATCCCTGCTACGGCGCTTTCTCAACTCCAGAGCATTCCTCCAGACCAGAAGACTCATACTTACATTTTATGGGGGACAGAGGGCACGTGGAGGGCCCAACCGCGGCCCACGACTGCTCAATTCCCCTGGATGCTCAAGACTCCTGCACTTTGAAAAAGTAGCCAAACCTGCTGCTGCCTCCCCCACCAAACTGTCTACAGCTTCAGTGTTGGTTCATATTCTGAGAGTTTCCTCCCAGGTTCGCCTATTTGCCTAGATTCTGTGTTTCGGAACTTTGAAGACATAAGCTGCTTAAGAGCGTAAGCCTGCCTAGGGACTCTCAGTGATTCCCGGATGGTCCATTTCTGAAGGGCTTCCTATTGTTTCTTTCTTTCTTTTTTTTTTTTAAGAGCATTGGTTTTCCCAAAGACAAGTCCGCACTTAAGAGATCTACACTCCAGACACAGAGCAGTTTCTTGGAGTCTTGTGACTAATATTCACAGATGGGACCATAAGGAGTTGAATGAGGGGTTTGGGGGCTCACACTGGAAGGAGGGGCTGGGACAGGGGAGCTCCGACTGGAGGGAGGCGACTCCTCCTACAGTTAATCCAAGTTCCCACAACCTGGAGAAGACTCAGGGGATCCAAGAGTGGGTTCTGCCTGGGCATCATGGAATGGTAACATGGCAAGAGGCCTGAGGACAGCCCCGAGAGGCAGGAACACCTCAGGCCTCCTGACTCCCGGGGAGGGGGGCGCAGAGGGAGCGGGTTCGCGCGGAGGGCAACTCACGGAGGAGAAGTTGTGCGGGCCGCAGAGCTCGCCGCGGTACTTGCAGGAGAGCAGCATGTCCTCGAGCTGGTGGCCCAGGCGGTCCATGAAGGAGGCGCTGATGCCCTCGAAGTGGCGCGGCGGCAGGAAGAGGCGGAAGTCCGCCAGCTTGCGGAACCACTGGCGGCGCGGCTCGTCGCCCCGCAGCAGCTCGCTGACGAGCGGGCGCGCCGTGCGGTTGGGCAGCAGCAGCCCGAGCCAGTGGCCGGCATAGTAGAGGTCCCCCTTGGAGAGGCGCGGGAAGCGCAGCGGGTTGTTGTTGCACACGGTGACGGCGGGGAAGGGTAGCTGGCGGCTCCACTCGCGGTGCACCCGCGTGTGCGACGGGAAGCTGAGCCAGTAGAGCAGGCGGTTCGAGGACCAGGACAGCAGCAAGCCGAGGGACGTACAGAAGGCCAGCACCCACAGCGCCCGCCGCTGGAAGGAGCCCCCGGCCGCCGTGCGCCCGGCGCACATGTGCCGCAGCCCGTGCAGTTTAGCGCGGCTCAGCGACGGCCGCCCCCTGCGGGCGACCCCCGGCCCCTGCAGCGCCCGCTCGCCGCCTCTGCCGCCCCCGGGCTGCCCGGCCGCCGCCACCGCCGCGGGCGCCGGCTCCTCGCGGGCCATGCGGAAGCGTCCCGGGCCGGTGAGCGCGGCCGCGGGCAGCCGGGCTCCGCCGCTCCGGCTCATTCATTCAGCCCGCGGCTGGCGGCAGCGGCGGCGGCCCCGGCCGGGCGGAGCCGCCATGGGAGTCCGCAGCAGCAGTGGAAGCAGCAGCAGCGGCAGCCGCGCGCAGCCCGCGCCAGGGAAGCGTGCGCCCGAAAGGAGCTCCGGTGGCGCGGCATGCCCGCCCGGCACCGCCGCTGCCGCCTCCGCGGGCGCCCGCCCGGGACTGAGCGCCGCCTCGGCCCGCCGCCCCTGGCAGTAGCCTCTCCCGAGCACCTCCCAGGCTCTCCTGGCCCCTGGTCTTCCTTGAGGATGCCCGGCTCCGGGCACTACTTCTGGAGGGGCCCCGCTGGGAGCCGCCTCCCCAGTCCCTGGGTGCTGCGCCCGCCTCCCCTCGTCCTGGACCTCGGGGGACCCTGAGCCGAGCCCCCCCTGCCCCGCCTAACCCCAGCTTTTACGCTGGTCCTGGGAGAGGGGCCACTCAGCCACCATGCCTGATCTGGACATCCCCAGGGACTCCACCAGCTTGGCCCGTAGCCCAGTGGTGCTGGGACCCAGGAGAGAAGGCGCCAAGGAACGAGCGCCCCCAGAGGCGCACCGCGGCTCCTGGCTGGGCGGGCGGGGTGGGTGTGTTCGGGGGTGAGTGGTCGCCTTGCCGGCTGCCGCCTTCTGTCTCTTCCCCTCCAGGACCCTTCCTTCTCACTGCTCCCCGGGCTGCGCTCGGCAGAGACCCGCTTATGCTTCTCAAGTCCCGCGCCTGAGTCCTGCCAGGCGCCTGCTCTCGCCTGGGGCTGAGAGCTTCTCAGGGCGTCCTGCGGGAGGCTGTTCGCCGCCGGGCCCCTTCAAGGATGCTGGCCACGGGGAAGTGTCGCTTCTCGCCCCGGCTCTCCCAGGTGCCTCGCGTCTTCAGAAAAGCCCGGCCTTGCTGTCCCTCGCCTCTTCTCTCTGCCCCGGCGGCAGGAGCTGGGGACTGCGGAGCCCCGCCAACACCTCCCGGGGGTGACCCGGACTCGCTGCTCCGCTGGCCCTTCTCTGGAGACTCCGAGCTGGCGGTGGCCGTGACGCCGACTGCGCTCCTTCCCCCGTTGCCCGGAAGACCCCTCTTCGGGCCCCAGGCGAACTTGGGCAGCGGCCGCGCGACGCTGGCGCGGCTGGGCTCCGAGCACTGCTCCTCCGCTCGCTGGCCCCGCGGCTCGGGGCGGGCGGGGCGGTGGCGGCCGTGAGCGCCGTGCGCTCCTGGAGACGTGGTGCTGACGCGCCCGGCTCCTCCTCGCTGCATTTTAATTCCTGGCCACTGTGGCCGCTGCACACCGAGCGGGAGCCTCTTGCTGTAGACGGCCGGGCGCAGGGGTGGGTGGGGAGCGGGGTGGGGATGCGCTGCACAGAAGTGCCCCGGAGTACGGGCTTGTGGGAGAGATAAGAAGTAGTAGAACCATTGTGTCGATGTGACCCCAATGTAGACAGGGGTGCGAGGACTCATAAGTGTGTGAGATGGCCTGTAGAGAAAGCGAGTTGCTGTGTAGTGTGGGCATTTGAACACGGTTGCGAGTGTGGTGCCAAGTATTGGGTGTGCGTAGGATGTGCATTGTGTATGTGAGAATGGGCATTTCTGTGAAACTCTTGAATGCGAGTATGTGTGCGGGTGGAGTGCTGTGGCCATTTAGAGTGTGTGGTGTATGCAGGATGTTGTGTCTATGATGACATGTATGTTCCGTGTGTGGATGTGTGCGCTTACTGAGTACTGGGCTTGAAATGGATGTGTTGATGTGTGGATGGATATCAGGGTTTCCAGATGTGGTGTGTGGTTGATTTTGTGCGTGTGTGCGTGTGTGTGTGTGTGCCTGTGTGTGCATGTATGGCAAGTAATGAGTATGTATGTTGAGGCGTTGTGAGCAGGGTAGGCTCAGTGGGACAATTCGTCCCTTCACTTCTTAGGGACATTCCATGTGTGCTCCAGCCCCTTCCCTGGAAGTGCCTACTGCTCAGCCCTGGCCCAGTGTGCCAAGCACAGCTCTCCAGGAGAGTGGGAAGGGGGAGTGGGACTTCCATGGACAAGAGACTCCATCTTTCCCTTTCCCATTGCTGGGATCCGGCAGCCCACTGGTTGTCTGATGTCACCCTTCCTTCCTGGATGGGCCCAGGATCTCCCACTAACCCCTGGGCACTTTTGGACACTTGGATTTAATCTTTTGAATATTTACTATTTTGCCTTTACTTGTTTGGGAGGTTGGATGAGACACACAGTGCACTGCTAGCTCCATTTCATAGGTGAGATTAGGAAGGCCAAGTATTTACCCAAGGTCACACAGCCTGTAAGTGGCAGAGCTGGATTCAGCACCCGCTTTCCCAAAGCTCTAGCACTTTCTACTGCACCACAAGGCCTTAGAGTTTTCATTCTTCCAACCAAGCACCTTGAGGGCAGGGTGAGACTCTTGCTTTTGTGGCTGCCTGGGCATGTAGTGTGCACCTTAGGACTCTACCCATGTTTCCCAAATAGTTGACTCACCGAGGCCTTTATCCCATGGAGTAACGGGGCTCAAAGTAAAGGAACACTCTGAGCCCCGTTACTCCGTGGGATGAAGAGGTTTTCCAGACATTATCCAGAGAGTAGAATTTGGTGGTGGAGGCAGTGTGAAGGGACCCCAAGGGTGGGAGGACACTCCAGTGGAAAAAGGACCAAAGTTTGTATACTTTGAGGAGAGGAGGCTTGGGGAAGCAGAGATTTGGGTGTGGATAGTTTTACCCTCTTTAATGATGAATTAGGGGCAATTTTTTCAGATCTGTTGAATGAGCTGTGGGTTTCCAAGCAGGAGAGAAGCAGTGCTGGGGTGGGCTTTCCCTCCCTACTGACCTGAGGGCATCCCTGCCACATGGTGACCCCTGCATCTGGTCTCTGGAGAGGAGGACCTCTGAGCCCCTCATTTCCCACTAGCCCACATACATACACCCACACAGTCACACATGTACAAGCACACATATACACATACACACACTACACATACACATACAACACATGTACACAAACATACATGTCCACCAACATATACACCAATGCATGCTGTATACATACATAAACACACACATGCACACATACACAAGCATGCATACACACACACACACACACACACCTGGAAGACCTTCTCACTCTCCTGGGGAAAATCCTATCGCAGTTGGATATTGATGACATTCAGTTCGCTTTGGGTTTGGTTGCCTGAAGATGTCTGTTGCTGTCTTTGAGGAGAGGGTTCTGAAGCTGCCTGCTGTACCGGGGCCTCTAACAAAGCCTCATACTCCAGTGCTCCCTGCCTGGTCTCAAGGGTCCTGGGGATGCCACAGTGACCCATGTCTTGCCCAAGGTGGGGTGACCTAGTAACCTCGGTGCAGTTACTGATGAAGCAACCAGGACAACCGTGTGCCATCTTCCAGCATCATAACTCTGGAGTGGGATGAAGCTCTATTTTATAAAAGCCTTTAAAACATTTTAGGTTTCTGATGTGTTCAGCTGTTGTGGGCTTCCTCTTTCCTGGCTATTTCCCTCTTGAAATGTACATGTGCTACTTTTGATTGCCCGAGTGTCTTCTCTGCCATAGGGTTTCCTGTTAATTCTCCAGATGGTAGCTCTTTCAGGGAGAGGAGGGGTATCCTGCTTAGGCCCCAGGGGGCTTTGACACAGAAATCTAGAGAAAGGCACAAAGGCAGCTAGTGACTCCAAGCAATGACTGATGGCTCTCTTTATGGCACATGCATGCAGCACATTCTCTATGCAACTTGAAATATTCCCAACCTCTTCTCTGTCCAGCACTTTACCAGTCCAGTGGTATTCTGTTCTTTCTTCAAATCTCAGCATATGCATTGCCTCCTAGGTAAAGGTTTCCTTGATTCTTCCAGAGAAACTTGGGTCATGCTTTTTCTATGATGGCAACACACCTCGGAAGATTGATGCCTCTATCATAGTCCCTGTCATAGCACGTTGTCATTAGTTGTGTCCAAGCCTTTCTGCTGGACTGTGAGCCCTTTGCAGACAGGGACTACACCTCATTCATATTTGTGTCCCTATCTGTTAGCACAGTGACCTGGTACATTGATGAAACACTATTACAGGGGAAGGAGAAAAATGAACTAGTATTTCTTGAACAACTACTGTATGCCAGGTACAGAACTAGGCACATAAACAAATGTTATTTAATTTCTCACTCCAACTCTGTGGGGGAGAGTTTTTGGCCTTTTTTATATTACTGTTTGCTTTTTAGGGATGAGGGTCTTGTTATGTTGCCCAGGCTGGTCTTGAACTCCTGGGTTCAAGTGATCCTCCTGCCTCAGCCTCCCAAAACGCTGGGATTACAGGAGTGTGATACCATGCCTGGCTATTTTTACCATTGTTGATGCAAAGTCTTGGTGCACAGGATTTGAATCCAACTCTAACTCATTCCAAAGTCCAGGGCTTCCCCTCTCCACCATACTTCCTTTCAAAATTATATTATTATAGTAATAATACAAATGTGGGGCTTCCTAAGTGCTAGGGCCATCTCTAAGTGTTTTACATGAAAAACAAGTATCATAAATGCTCTAAGTGTTTAATCCTCAAAATAACCATAGGAGGCAAATACTATTTTTTTCTCTACTTTAAAGAGGAGGAACACTTAACCACAGAGAGGTTAAGTTACTCATTTTAAGCCATGCAGCTACCAATCAGGAGAGCAGACTTTGCACAGGTAGTCATTCAGTCCCTGTGTTCTCCAGCCCTAGTCCATGCTGCCTCAGTTCTCAGAGGTACTCGGACACAACAGCTCCTGTGGATTAGTGTTACCATCCTGGGAGACTCCCTTGGCCGGAAAAACAAATTCACGAGGCAGTACAGAGGTGACCCACATAACCTCTCCAACAAGAAATTAGCATTTAGCGTTGTGATGTGCCAGTCATAAGCTTTTAAGAAAATTTCCATTGTTTATCTCTGAAACATCTGTTCACCACACGTGGTGTTCTGGCACTCTGTGTGACGTTGTATGCAGTGGCAGGAAGGTCTTCTGGTCAGCCTGACCTCATTCTGGGGTGTAACCACCACCACCACTGATAAGCTGTTTTCTCCCAAAACCCTGTCTCTACAAAATGAATCTGTTGAGAGGGGGAGGTGAATGTAAGTCAACATGGTTTTTCTGGTTTTGTAATACAGTTTTCAGAGCTGACATTTGTGTGTCTTGATCAGGTTTCAATGGAGCCCCTAGTGGTCCTATTTACCCTCAGTCCCTGCTACTCAGAGCCTCGGAATTGGAAAGTATCTGAGATACCACCTAAGCCTCCTTCCTGCCCGCTGTAGGAATCCTTTCAATACATTCCTTCCGTGATGGTGTAATCAATTCTATTCTGGAACATCTTGCTGTGTTTAAATCTTCTTCCTTTCATCAGATTGAAATCTGCCTCTATGTGAATTTCTCCCATTTCTCCTAATTTATCCCTGGGACCCGCACAAATATAACTTTGGTATTTCTTTCACATGGAAACTCTTCAGATTCTTTGTAGAATCAGAGCACTCTGATGCTGAAAGGGGTCTAGCAGTCCACCTGCTAGTGAAGTCCTCAAGACCATCCTTTCTTCTCCAGGCTAAATGTCACTGGTTTCTTCAACTGTTTCTCCTGTAGTTTCTGCTCTTGAGATGGGCTCTTGGTTGTGAATCTCCTTGCAATGTGATCCTCCAGCCCTGTGGAGCATGAGCCTACCAGCCCTTTTACTCTTGATCTGGTACTTCTAGCCCCTGATATTTCTGCTGGTGGTTGGGGGCTCTTGATTGTCCCCTTGCCTCTCGGATTTCATGGAGGTGCAAGAGGTGGAGAGATGGAACATCAATGATGGGTTCTTGGTGTGCTGTTTAGAATGCTGAATGCACTTTCCTTTAGGACTGTTCTGCAAATGGTGATAAGAGCCAATATTACTTTTAATATTAAAATTCATTGGCCAGGTGTGGTGGCTTATGACTGTAATCCAGCACTTTGGGAGGCCAACATGGGCAGATTGCTTGAGGTCAGGAGTTTGAAACCAGCCTGGGCAACGTGGCAAAACCCTGTCTCTACAAAAAATTAGCTGGGCATGGTGGTGCATATCTATAGTCCTAACTACTCAGGAGGCTGAAGTGGGAGGATCACCTGAGCCCGGAATGTTGAGACTGCAGTGAATTGTGATCATGCCACTGCACTGTAACCTTGGGCATCAGAGTGGCCCTGTCTTAAATAAAGTCTATTGATGTTATGAGGCACATGGGCTTTTGTGGGGGTACCTGTGATCCTAAGTCAATCTCTTTTCCCCTCTCTCTCTCCCCCCACCTTTTTTTGGTCTTTATTTCTGTACTGTCCATGGCTCTGTGTCACTCTGCCTCCCTCTCCACTCCTCTCTTTCCCTTCTCTTCTTCCCTTCCCTTTCTCTCTCTCCAACCTCTGCCTGAAGCCTAGGGGTGCTCTCTGATACCTTTTTAGTCCATGCTATTGGTGGCATGGGAGGCCCGAGAGGTGGCCATTGTTACAGCATCTAAGCAAATGTTCAGGAGTCATGATGGGGACTGCTGTATTGTTGGAAAGAGCGAGAAAGAGGACTTCTCCCCTGTGGTTTTATTCATTGCACACAGGTATTCCTACACCCCTCCCTTCCTTCCACCATGGAACTGGCACTGGAGTTGCTGTTCGTTCTTACCTTTCACTGTGCTTCAGCGTCTCCACTGTCTTCCCCCCTCACTCTGTGGGTTCTTCTTTCTTTCTTTCTTTCTTTCTTTCTTTCTTTCTTTCTTTCTTTCTTTCTTTCTTTCTTTCTTTTCTTTCTTTTTCTTTCTTTCCTTCTTTCTTTCTCTCTCTCTCTTTCTTTCTTCTTTCTTTTTTTTTGTACACCCTGGGCCTCTCCTAATTCTCTCTTTTTGGGGGTGTTAGATGCACCAAATAGTTTTTTGCCCTTTCAGTCATTATCATTTTATTTGACTTCAAGCTCTCAGCTACCTTTCTTCTATCACAAGCAATTCCCAGTTGTAAGAGGTCAAAGAAGAGGCCATGACCACCAAAAGAAAGAATGTGGCCTGGAAGGACCAGGTCCAGAGTAAAAGAAGGTGGGAGGCTCACGCTCCACAGGGCTGGAGGAAGCTTGGCTGAAGCATTGTGTTCCCTGCTTAATGGAGAATCCTGTGAAATGAGAGCTAGATATAAAATCTAATTTAACCCTTTCACTCTCAGGGGAGGAAAAAGGTCCACAGTAGGGAGAAACTTGCTATAAATCACACTGGTTGATAGTGATAAAGGCAAAACCAAAATCCAGGTTCCAACTTCAAACTCATTCTCTGCTCACCCTATGAGATGATCTTTAAAAAAAAAAATCCATATTGAAATTGAGAATGTATTCACATGGTTTAAAAACCACAAAAGAGTATCTAGTAAAAACTTTCTCCACCCATCCCAGCCCCCAGAGCCACCCAGTTTTCCTCCTTGGAGGCTACCAAAGTCATCAGTTTCTTGTGTAGTCTTTCAGAGATACTTTATAAATACGCATATGTATACACAGTCTTCATATGCTACCCTTTTTTCCTACACAAATGGTTGCAGTCAGTGAATGTTGTTGACTAAAGTAATTGTATTTTATGTTTTTCACACCTTTTTTTTTTTTCAGTATTTTCAGCTATTTTATGGTGACTTCCTTTGGCACCTCATTTCAACTTCTGTTGTTTTCCTTAACTTCTCATTTCCCATTATCCTGCTTTCCCATCCAAAAAGGACAGCAGGTCCTGTGACAAGGTGGTACACAAGCTTGTCATCCTATGATCAGATTTTCCCTTAACCCTTAGCTAGGTATTCTAATGGGTGAAAGTTCTCATGTGGATAATCTTAAACAGCAGGTTATATAAAGATTTTTCTGTTTGCCTCTGAAGTGCATTATGTTGTGTATTTGTATAAGATTTAATTTTCTTGTCATATTTTTTCTTAGGCTAATTATAACACACACACACACACACACACACACACAGAGTTGAGTGTCCTAAGCACACAGCTCTTCTTCGTCTAGGAAAACGGTCCAAACATGCATTGTTTGGCAGAGAAATCCAGTTTAGGATTCAGAAGTTTCTGTAACTAACATATAGAGTGGATAAAACATAACAAAAAGAGAACCAGAAGGTGTTAGTGCCAATCATCTTAACAAGCATGCAGTTGAACCTAAGAGAGGAAATAGAGTAAGGAGTTTGGTAACTTGTGCCTGGTCACTGAGAAGTTGACATAATGAAGATGGTGATGATGGTGATAATGAAATTTGATAGCTGACATCGATTGAGCACTATCTGTAAGGCACAGTGCTTAATGAACATGACTTAACTCATTCTTTTTTATTTTTACTTTTTGTGAACAAAAATGATGCCTCACTCTGTTGCTCAGGCTGGGGTGCAGTGGGGTGATCTCAATTCACTGCAGCCCCTGCTTCCTTTGCTCAGGTGATCCTCATACCTCAGCTTCCCAAGTAGCTGGGACCACAGGCATCCACCACCATGCCTGGCTAATTTTTTTTTTTTTTTTTGTATTTTTGGTAGATATGGGGTTTCACCATGTCACCGAGGCTGGCCTTGAACTCTTGAGTTCAAGCAATCCACCTGCCTCTATCTTGCAAAGTGCTAGGATTACAGGTGTGAGCCACCATGCCTGGCCAGACTTAACTTGTATCTTCACTTAACTCATACTTCATGTAAAGTATGCCTCACCATTTTAGCTCTTTAACATGAAAGGAAGCTGAGGCAGTGGATAAGTGACTCGTCTAGACTGCAGCTGGGATTCAAACTCAAGTAGTCTAGCTCTAGAGCATGAGACCTTAATTAAGGTGGCTGTAATTAGCTGAAAGTAATGATGTAGCGGATATTTATTAAGCACCTAATGGGTGTTAGGCGCTGTCTTTGATATAGAGAATACAATGTCCATTCAGATGTGACCCTTGCCTTAGCTTTCAGTTTAGTGGGGGACATGGGAAAGAAAATATTAAATATTCATATGAAATGTTAATTATTAAAAGGAAATTTAAATAAATGCTCTATCAGGGATGAGCACAGTATTCCAGGAGGGTCCCGAGGAGAGGTCTTTTTCCCTTGACTGGCCGGAGAGCCATCTCCTTGCACTTTCTCTGTTTTCTCCTGAGTTTCTCCATTCATTCCCATGTTCTCACCTCCACTCACAGAGAATCCTGTTACCTTTGCCCATGGAGTTCACCTGGGAGCCAGGATTTGAGACAGGCAGAGGAGACAGTAGCACACCTTCTCCTTCAGGATGCCCAGATGCTCTTCTTCCCCAATATCCATGTCCTTCTCCTCAGTGGGGTTTGGTGTTCCTGGAGGTGTCTTGCTGACCAGTGGCATCTACTTTCTAAGTTCAGGCCACCTTCAAAATTAATGCCTCCTTCCCTCAGCATCCCTTGCCTATCATTGCTTTAGTCTCAGTTTAGATAACTGAGTCTTGTTTGCAACCTTGGCTGTGGTCATAAAGTTAGCAGAGAAATGGAGTCTTTCTTGCGCACTTTTCTACCCAATTTGCTGTCCCATACACATAACAAAACTCTCGTTAAAACAGTTAAGCATAATAACCTTCTCCAGCAGTAACCATCCACTCATGTGATGAAAAGACAGGCAGTTAAAATAGGATTTAATGAAATATAAAACCCAAGGTAGAATGAGCCATTTTATTCACAATTCCTTTACTGTCCCCTTAACTGTCTTCAGTCATGACTTAATCATGGCTCTCGCCTGGCTCTCACCTCCGCTTCAGGGAGCACTAACTAAGCAGTTCCCAATCTGTCTTGCAGTCAGGCCCTCTGCAGTGGCTTAGAGATTTAAGGCCAGGTTGATGTGTCAACAGCCTCCATTTCTGCCTAGCCACAGCTCTCCTCTGTCTCAGCCACTAACACATTGTTTACTCTCTTTCCCTTATAAAAGACCTGGCCAAACCACTTCCTCTGGTTTCTCTACTCCTAGTTTATCTTCCCTGTCCACCCACAAGAAAAGCGGAAAGGAAGAGAGTTAATATATTCTTCTGCAGTCCTGTGGACCTGTGTGATTATTCAAACAGAAGAAAGGAAGAGAAGGGAAGGGGAAGAGCAGGCAGGGGAGGGAAAGAAGTTAACACAGAGTATCAGCCAGGCATCTACCAGGTACTGTTATGTGCACCGTGGAATGATTTTTCAGGACAACTCTGTCACATGAATAATATCATCCCCATTTTACAGATGAGGACACAGAAGCTTTATCTTTCCAGTTCTATTTTCTCTGATGCTGGTTCAAACACAGATTAAACCGTAATGGCCATAATCCCATACTACAGCCATTCACTAAGGATTTACTAGAATCAGGCACCGAATTAACCCTCATTTTTCAGGTGAAGGAAATGAGTCCCAGAGAGGTAAAGTTACCCGCCTAGAGTCACACAGAATGTGCCACCCAGGTGGCAGAGCCAGGATTTCAACTCAGGTGTGACTCCAACCTATTGGTAATTATTAGAAAAGCAGCAAACCCAGAGTTTAGAAAGAGAAAAGACAAAGTGAGTGGTGGCATAATTCAGAGTTTTGCAAAAACTCTTGCAGGGGATGAAGAAAGCAAAAGCGGAATTAGCTGGGGCCTGAAGTGCGTTCTCAGTGATCTGCTGTAGATCTGGGAGCTGTGTTTTGCCCAGCTTGAGTGTGATGCCACCATCAGAACAGAACTAAAACCATATGAGCCCACTTGTAGGGAAGAGGTTCAGGGAGGTACCCATAGGTTCAAGTGTCAGGCTGGGCTAAGTCAGTTGCAGAAGGCCACACAAAAATATTTCCTCTTTCAACCTCCAAGGGACATTACACACCGTCAGCCACCACATAGCCACGAGGTAGAAACACATCTTTCCAAACCACAGGGTTTTGACCTGCCCCCTTTGCTTCCTTTCCTCCACCCCTCTCTTTTTATTCTCCCTCTTTCTCTTTCCTTCCTTATATCCCTCCCTTTGTGGTCTTCCTTTTTCCTCCTTATTTTCCCATCTCCCCTCCCTCCCTCCCTCCCTGCCTTCCTTCTTTCCTTCTTCTAGACTTCAGCCTTGCTTCCTCCTTTTAAATCAATACTTTCCTTTGCCCAGCAGTGCTTATGTTTACTCATTCAATATTTCTCAACAGCCTCTGGCACTAAGACATAACATTACATTCAAAATGGCTTTCTGAAAATTCTCGGAGTTATAAAGGCAAGTGCTCAAGATTGGTAAGTGCTAGGAGATATAAAACAGTTCATACCCTTTGACCTAGTGATTCTACACCCTAGGGTTCTCGAAGGAAATAACCTTAAAGCAAAGAAAAAGCATGAAAGAATTCACAGTAGAGGTTTTCATAATAGAGGGAAAAAATAACGAATTGAACAGAAAACAGTTCGCAGCTCCAATACTAGAGGAATGGCCAGGCAAATGACAGTGATACCATGACATCCGGAAATTATGACATTTTAAGAAAAGAACCTGACAAGGATGCCAGCGTTTTGCATTAAGTATAAAAAGTACTGAGTAAAAAAGATCTGAGTCCAAAGAGCACATCCACCCTGAACACGACTTCAGAGAAACATTTCTTTGAACATGAACAATGGTCAGAAGAGAATTTAGGCGAGTCAGGGTTTATTCCCAAATAGGTTCTTTGGGTAAAGTTATTAAAATTTCAGGCAAACAAACCAAAATCCAAGCAAGCTTACCAGGACCAAGCTTGGAAAGGTACATTGGAATGAGAAGATTTTTTTCTGTTTCTATAAACGGTCTCACTGTAACAGGGGCCACTGCATCCTCGGACCTTTTCTTTGACCGGTCCGTACTCCCCACCTGGCACTGCCCATCAACCAGTAAACATGAGCCACAGATGCTGCTGCCTGAGGTGGCCTGTGCCCACTCTGGCACGTTTCCTCCTGGCTTTTGACTCCCTGATGGCCCTGCTTTATGAGGCTGCCCTAGGATCTCCACCTTAGCCTCAATCCGTTTTAAACACAAACCCCAGCAATGAATCACATGGCAGATATGTGACCGAAGAGTGACCTGTGATAAAAACCAACTCAGATGTGAAACTGTCCCCAGTAAGGTGGTGTTCTAAGGTGATAGTCCCTTGTGTGCTTTCTGCTGGCGGTGGCTCGGTCCTCTGTTCCTAGTCTCCGCCTGGAGACCTGGTTTGGTGTCCTTGACATTTGGCTGGATCTCCACAGCTTGAAGCGTCCAGGTATTTTCTCCAGTTACAACTATGCTTCTGTCTTTAACTACGGTTCAAATTTTCTTTGGTCATAGCACCCATGATGTGTTTTCTTTTCAGCTGAGAGGCCGTATAAGGAGATAAGGAAAAATATCCTTTGAGGAATCAAAATGCATGTCACAAAATCCATAATGTTAACAGCTTTAATTAATCGAGGCTAGTAATGTGGCAGGCATGGGGCTAGGAACTTTGCATACATTATTTCATTTAACTTCCACAGTTAAATGAAATAAAAAAGTAGACGTTGTTTCTATTTGTACCAGGGAAGAATCAGGCTCAGAGATGTCAAGTGGTTTATTTAAGATGAAACTCAGATTTTGCTGATGTCAAATCCTCTTCCCCTGGGCCCTGGCATTACATGATACAGCCTTCCAGGCACTAGGGGTACCGTAGCATGATTTAAGCACCAGTGAGCCCTTGTCTTTTCATGGAGCCAACTTACTCTTACTTTATGTACAATAATGATAATATGCTTGGTTATTTGTTTTTCATGCTCTCAGAAAAATAGAAAATAAAAAGGCTTAAGACGCAAGAGTACTGGTAGCTAGAAAGTATAGCCAACACCTGACAACAAAGAAGGCAAAACAACTGTCAAGACATTTTTAAAAAGACTTTAAAAATGACGTCATTTAATGTTGGGGCAAACTTCACACATTCCAAATAGTCCTGAATCTTTTAGCCCAAAACAATAGCTGGCGTTCACAACGATGACTGTGGACCATCAAGATTACATTTTTTTTCTGTATAATCCGCATAAGGAGATAGGAAAGAATGGGATCTATTGCAGGAGGAGTTTCAGCCAAATGGTTTTATTTTTAAAAAAAAATTGTGATGCCTAAGGGAATAAATAAATCCTTAACTCTTGGACACATTGGCTATTCAGAAAAATGACACTTCTTTGTAAGAGAGTCTGAACAACGATTTCATTCTCTCATTAACCAATCACCTCAGCCACCACCACAGACAAAAGCTTCCCTATAGCCATTTTTCTGATGACCAGTTATTATTGGATACGTGGTTTAACATTCAGAATTGGTTACATTGCAGCCATTTGGGTTACGTTGTTGGTATTCAGTCATTCTATAAAAGAGAATTTCATGGTATTTAATTGTTCCTCTTTCTTTTCTGTTTGTTAAACTAAAAACAATGACAGACCAATTTTTACCACATTTTTCCCTGAAGGAAGAAACAACAAAGGAGAAGTGGAATTCTATTTGAGAAAACAGTTCTAACACTCATGCCTTCATTAGAAACATTTTAGGGTTTTGTTCCATAGGCCTTGGAAGCCTCATACAGTAAATGACAGCAGCATTCTGACTTATCGAGGGTGTCAGAAGCTAATGCGTCCTGTCTATTAGCTTCCTGAATGCAAACTTCCCTTGGAGTGTTTTTTTTTCTTCTAGTCTGTTTTTCCATTTCACGTACCCACTCACTGATTGATACAGAGAAATGTGAAATGTCTGCCCTGCTTTGTGGAATTATTGACAATATATCCTTTTAAATTTGGAACTGCAGTTTTACCCGTGGGAAGAGGTATTTTGGTCACGAATTCGAAGTCTCTTTTTAATCTAGAAACCTTGGACTTATCCTCAACTAAGCCCTCACTTCTACCACATTCCACTCATCACTAAGGGCTGTCGATGATCCCTCCTAAATCATTCTCAAGTGCCTGGCCTGCGATCCCTTCCCATCTCTACTACTTGCTTCAGCCCTTGTGGTCTGCAGCCCAGAGCTTGCTCTGTTATTATAGCTCTTAACCGGGCTGCTTGCCTTTGATTTCCTTCCTCTCTAATCCATTCCCCACTCTGCCATTTCAATTATACCATTGCTCTGCTTAAAATCCTTCCATGGTCCTTCATTTCTTACTGCACAGATTCATAATCTGTGTGTTGTATCACACAGTAGGTTACAGGAAATGTAAGTATTGAATACTACAGCTTTTGGGGCAACAAGGCAGGCTCGGGGCATCAGGATCCCCAGGGATTGCTCAAGATTGCAGCCCTGTCCTTTCACCCCAGTGTACTGTATATATATTATCTATTTTCTTCTTGAAAAAATTCCAGAAAGTTCTGGGAAAGCCTAGCTTATAAAGCCCTTCTCACCCTGGCCCCATTCCCCTACAAGACTCTCGTGAGACTTCCTACCCCACAAACCCTTTGCCTCAGCTAGTAAAGACTCTTGCTTTCCCAGCTTTAATCCACATCACATTTTTACAACACTATGACTTTGAACTTGAGGTTGGATAGTGTCCTTATTTCTTTACTTGGTGGTTCTACTCATCTTCCTTTTTTATTTTATTTTTTAAAGACAGAATCTCACTCTGTTGCCCAGGCTGGAGTGCAGTGGTGTGACCTCTGCGCATGGGCAACCTCTGACCCTGGGTTGAAGTCATTTTCCTGCCTCAGCCTCCTGAGTAGCTGGGATTGCAGGCACTCGTCGCCACACCTGTCTAATTTTTGTACAGGATTTCACCATGTTGGCCAGACTAGTCTTGAACTCCTCACCTCAGGTGATCCACCCACCTTGGCTTCCCAAATTGCTGGTATTACAGGCGTGAGCCACAGCACCCGGCCTTCTACTTACCTTCTTAGAGCCTGCTCAACATTCTCCCTCTCTAAAACGCTTCCCTGCTTCTGCAAACGGATTAATCACTCCTTCCTCTCTTTTCCATTGCAAGCCGGTGGGGGAGCTTGAGGAAGGTATTGAAACGCTCTGTCTTAATTTTCTTACTTGAAAAATTGAGATAATAATACCTGCCTTGCAGGGTTAGTATAAAGATAAAATGAAATACACATGTAAAGCATAAAGCACAGAGCTTGACATATGGTAAGCATTCAGTAAATATTTGTTGAATAATAAATGATGGTTATTATTCACCACCAAACTCTTGCCAGCACACTTATCTTGAAATTGTGCAATGGTTGTTAGTGCCTCTTCTTAAAAATTATTGTTATACTTGAAGTTCTGGGATACACGTGCAGAACATGCAGGTTTGTTACATAGGAATACACATGGCATGGTGGTTCGCTGCACCCATCAACCATCATCTACATTAGGTATTTCTCCTAATGGTATCCCTCCCCTAACCCCTAAACCCCTGACAGGCCCTGGTGTGTGATGTTCCCCTCCCTGTGTCCATGTGCTCTCATTGTTCAACTCCCACTTATGAGTGAGAACATGTGGTGTTGTTTTTCTGTTCCTGTGTCAGTTTGCTGAGAATGATGTTTTCTGGCTTCACACATGTCCCTTCAAAGGACATGAACTCATCCTTTTTTATGACTGCATAGTATTCCATGGCATGTATGTGCACTCTTTTAAGATTTTCTTATTTATCTCAGTGCCATAGGTTCTGCTCTAGTGGGATATCTTCTCCTTGAAGGAAAGGATCTTGAGTGTGTCCACTGGTAGATTCTAAATACTTCAAACAGTGCCTGGCACATAGTAGCCCTTTTATAAACAAATTTTAATTTTGATAACAGATGCCTGGGATAGACAACTAAGCTAATTAAGGAGATTGATTCAATGGCCTTCAGCTTATTATTTCAGAAATCTCTAAATTTATGTTTTCTTTCACTGATGACAAATCTTAATGACCATGCATGATTCCTTTAAGCTACCACATCTTCCTCCTCCCCTCTTCTCAAGGGGAAGCAGACCCTCCCTGAAGTTCAAGGCATAGGTTCTATACAGTGGACTTGCTTCATCTTGCTTCCAAGACTTCCTGTGTTATGCTCCTTGCTCTTCTACGTCTTCTCTTGCCTTAACCAAATCATTTGAACTTCATGGTGGAATCAATGAATCAATCCCTGCTCTACTATCTTACTTAAACACCTCTCCTCATGTTGCCTATGACCAGCCCAGCCAGAAAACCAATTCTGGTTCTAGAGCCTTGCTCGGTGCCTGTGTCATCATTGAATGAACGAATGAATGAGTGGATGATGAATGAAAAAAGGAAGGGAGGCAGGAGGATAAAAGAAATAGAAAAGAACAACTCTGTTTGATAGATTTAACCTAGATGACACACACGAAAATTGGTTGAGCTGATTTATTTCTGGTAAAAGGCAGTACCGCCTACATACCAACAACATTATGAATCACTTACATAATTAAGGTAAAGAGCCCTTTTTATGAAAAAAAAAAAGATATAATAAATCACTTCACAGAACTTGTCAATCCATTCACTGATAACTATTGATCCCCTTTGTCAGGTAGACAGAGTTTGAACTGGCTGACCATACAGGGGTTTGGCATTGAGGTAGCCATGGTCTATGTGTGTTGAAAGATTTCTCTGATTACAGGCTGATAAATTCTTGCCACATTGCAACTAGGGATAATGAAGTGGCAACGGACCGACTGTGTTTGATTAAAAAGCTTTCTTCCATTCCCAATATTTCCTGATTCTGCTGCTACAACTTGGATCTTTTCTCAGTTCTTTTTTCTGCCACCACCTCCTTTTTTTTTCTTCTTTCTTCTCTTCCTCTTTTTCTTCCTCTTCTTTCTCCTGTGCTCGAAGCTCAGATGTTGACTTTCAAAATTCTTGGTTAGAGGTGGTAGATTGTCTGCAGACACATATCTCTTTTGTCTTCATAAACCCCATTAAGATGATAGCAAAAGAAGAAAAAAGAGGATTCTTTTAAAGACAAAGATGAGACATCAGTAGATTCAATATTTCAATCCATTTTTGAAAAGCAGAACATAAATGGCAGAAGAGAGGAGCTGTGCACTAAAGTGCTGCCCAAGGGAGGCTGCCACAAAAACTGAGCCTGAGCCGGTTCACATAACAGAATCCACATACCTAAGGTGCTTTCTAGGCTGTTGATTTTAGTACATCCTAAACTGAATTCATCGTCTTCCTCCTTATCCTCCTCTACCGTCACCGCCACCTTCACCTTCACGTTCTTCACTGTCCCCTTCCTCCTCTCTTCTCCTAATGTGTCTTCCCCTCTTGAGGCCCTTATCCCAAAGGATGGCAATACTGTCCACAAAGTTGAAGTGCACCCCCCATGTCCATCTCTTAAAGCCCATTGTGTAGACTTTTATAGTGGTACACATCATTTCACAGTGCGAACATGTGCTCCTGTATCTGTGCCTCCAGCAGACAGTGCGATCTTAGGGCGCATTTTATTCTTGACAGTAATCTTAAAGTGGAACACAGTGCTTGGCATGTGGTAGGCATTAATTAAATAAAGATTGGCTGAAGAATCTCCTGTCTCTGGAGGATGTTTTGTACCCAGAATGCCATGACTCTTCCCCTCCACCCCATGGAGTCAAGCAAGATGATACATTTATCAGTCAAAAATGGTTTTAAAGTAGAGCGAGAAAATAATATTTACAACCATAATATCCTATACTATTAGAATATGTTGTATTTCTCTAATATTAATACTCTGTATTATTGTAATACCATCGTTTGATGCTTGTTCATTGAAGCCTGGTTGTTTTGATGTCTCTATACTACCTCTTAATCCCTTCCATATCCATTTGTATGGCCAGTCTTTGGTGATAAGAGATGGCATTTATGTTTGAGGGCAGGGCAAGGTGGTACTTAGAATACGATCTGGCCTGGGTGTCAGGATCTCTAGGGTCATGCCCTAACTCTGCCACTAACTTACTCTGTGACTTTCTTTCTCCAGGAGTATGTCCCTCATCTTTAAGATGACATAATTGGACTACATAACCTCTAGGGTTTGTGTTTCTCTAAGACTTATACACATCTAAGCTGATTATTAACCTCAAACTAGAGCAGCCCCGGCCTCGTCTTCAGAGAGATCTTGAGTGCCAAGATTGCCTCCTTAATTCAGGAGATGAATGTGCATTGACAAGGACAAAGGTTAGGGACCGCGGTGCTGATCTGAGGGAACAGCCTGGACTTTGATCCGTAGGCTCAGAACCAAGTAAAAAATGCCTCTGAAGAAGCTGGACACTGACTGTGCAAGGGTTTGATCCTTACCTTGTATCTTCTGCTGTTCTCTCTTTTAATGTTTTTCTAGAAGGGGAAAATTACTCAAATAGAGTCCAAGACACAGCATCTTCTCTTGGAACACACACCTGCTGATTTCAGTGATGTTTGCAGTACACAAGATTGCTTGGGGGCTGGGAGGAAAACTTTTCTTATCCAAATATAGATACAGACATAGGTATAGAGATAGAGATACATATATGTGTGTGTATATATGTGTGTGTATGTGTGCATATATATATATATATATATATATATGCATCTATATGTCTATATATAGTTGCATTTTTATCTTAGCATAATCCAGTTCAAGGACTTGAGCTTTCTTGGGAATCAGAAAGCCTGATTTTACAGCTCTGGTTAGAGATGCAGACCTAGGTAAACAGACCTGCCAGAGCCCCTCTGGGTTCAGACGCTCTGAGGAGGAATGGTACGAAGCTTAGACTCTCTGCAAGACTCCAGTTCCATCCTAGGCCAGAAAGAGAAAGGGAGAGAGGCACAGACTTGCCAGAGCCCTGCTGGGTTCAGACACCCTGAGGAGGAATGGTACAAAGCTTAGACTCTCTGCAAGACTCCAGTTCCATCCTAGGCCAGAAAGAGAAAGGGAGGGAGGCATCACTTCCTTAGTTGGGTACCTGCTATGTGCAAGGTGCCACCCTGGCTGGTTTGCGTCTCACCTGTTTTTTTTTAACCATGCTTCTAGGTATGACTAGCCCATTTCATAGATGGGGGAAGCGACATTTAGAGAGTTTGAAATAACTTGCTCAAGGTTCCACATTAAACCTAGGATTTGAATGCAGGTCTGTTTGACTCCAAAGACTGTGCTCTTTCTACTAGATGATTACCACCCCATGTAAGTGCTGGTTGTTTCTAGCAATCATTTCTGTCTCTCTCTCTCTCTCTCTCTCTCTCTCTCTCTCTCTCTCTCTCTCTGTGTGTGTGTGTGTGTGTGTGTGTGTGTGTGTGTGTATGTGTAGGTGGTGGAGGAATAATTAGGGTAGGGTAATTCAGGGCAGTCTAGTTTCTTATGAGCATACATTCATCTCATAGGTAGGAAACTGCTGATTCTTCATGTACTTGTTTGCTCTGCTAGGACGTGAGACCCTAGAGAGTTTGGGAGATGGAGAGAGAATTTCTTCTCATCCATGCTTGGGAAGCACAACTCTATTTAGCAGCCTGAGGTGCAGGTGGGAGTGGGGTGGTAGGTATCCCAGAACCCAGAAGAATCTTCATTTGAACACAGAGAGGAGACTCTTCCTTGCCATCAGCTAATCCCTAGTCTTCTTTATTCACCCTGCTTATTTTTATTTTTATTTTTATTTTTATTTTTATTTTTATTTTTATTTTTATTTTGAGATGGAGTTTTGTTCTTGTCACCCAGGCTGGAGTGCAATGATGCGATCTTGGTTTACCACAACTTCTGCCTCCTGGGTTCAAGTGATTCTTCTGCTTTGGCCTCCCGAGTAGCTGGGATTACAGGCATGTGCCACCATGCCCGGCTAATTTTGTATTTTTAGTGGATATGGGGTTTCTCCAAGTTGGTCAGGCTGGTCTCGAACTCCTGACCTCAGGTGATCCATCTGCCTTGGCCTCCCAAAGTGCTGGGATTGATTACAGGCATAAGCCACCATACCCAGCTTACCCTGCTTCTTATTTTATATGCTTTCTTTGGAGAATCATCTATTTCCCTGGTTTCAACTCTCATCTTTTTCTCCCAAACACCTTCCTCTTAAGTTTCTCAGCAAATGGTTCCACCATCTCCCCAGCTGCCCGCATCAGAAAGCCACGTGTTATCCTGAACTTATTGCTTAAGTATTGTCATGCCAAACTTTTAACATCTTTTAAAGGCACCTTCCTTTCTCTCATGTGTCCCCTCACTAATCTCCAGGTGTGAAGATCCCATCACCTGGAATACTGCTAGGGTTGCTAGGGTCTCTACCTCCACCCACTCCCTTCCATTCTTTATGTTGCTGCCAGATTGAAACACTTCAGCAATCTTTTCAAGTTCCCTTTGGCCTCCAGAATGAAGTTCCAGCCCTGCAGTGGTCTCTGGGAGTGCTGTGAAGCACATAAGGACCTAGGTTTGAATATCGACTCTGCAACTTATTACATATCTGACCTTGAGTGAGCCATACAACCTCTCTTACTTTGTCTCCTTATTGTCAATGTGGACTTAATAATACCGATACTATAGATCTCTATAAATAATCAATTAAGTGAGAGCAATATATGTAACCTGTTAAACCGGTGCTTGTGTGTAGTAAACAAGCTTTGAATGGTTGCCATTCTTAAATGGCAACGTTCTAAACTGTAACTGGGACTTTTGGTGGGGTGACATAGGAAGCGTCATGGTGTCCAAGTTTCTATCTAATGAGAGAATTTCATTTCACCATGGATCCAAGTTAGGAAGTGGCCTTTCTGCCAAACGTAGTATGTTGTTCTTCTCTCAATGCACAGTAGAGAAAACATCATGGAACCCACCCCTAGAACCAATATGGCAGACATCAGAGAGGACCCAGGTGCAGATCACGTAGGGTCAGCAAGATCAAGCACAACAGAACTGGTCAGCCATCCTATGAACAAGCAGAGTGGCAAGGGCTGCACATACTTAGCTTTTTGGAGAGAAATAAATAGATCCATAAAGATCACCAAGAAAGAGTCAGTGTGGAGGCAAAAACTCAAGATTTCAACACTGGCGAATAAGAACCTAAAGTGAACAGTTGGCATAGAGCAGCCCTGGGCTGGGAGCAATGACTCACACCTATAAGCCTAGTACTTTGGGAGACCAGGGTGGGAGGATTGCTTGAGCCCAGAAGTTCAAGACCAGCCTGGGCAATATAGTGAGACCCCCATCTTAACAAATTTTTTTTTAAAAAAATTAGCCAGGCGTAGTGGTATGTACCTGCAGTCTCAGCTACTCAGGAAGCTGAGGTGGGCAGGGTTGCTCGAACCCAGGAGTTTGTGGTTTCAATGAGCTATGATTGCCATCACTGCACTCTAGCCTGGGCAACAGAATGAGACCTTGTTTCGAAGAAGAAGAAGAAGAAGGAGGAGGAGAAGAAGAGGAAGAAGAAGGAGAGGAAGAGTAAGAAGAAGAAAGAAGAAGGAGAAGGAGGAGGAGGCAGAGGAGGAGGAGGAGAAGGAGGAGGAGGCAGAGGAGGAGGAGGAGAAGGAGGAGGAGGCAGAGGAGGAGGAGGAGAAGAAGAAGAGAAGAAGGGCAGCTTTGCATACTCTGGGAAGAATCCTGACAGGGCTTAAAAATCTTTTTGTAACCACAGTGTTTAAGAGTTATTTTTTTCTTACTCTTTAGCGTTATTGCTTGTTCCATCATCTGGTATCATCATCCACTGTGTGGTTAACTGTATATAATTAGGCCCAGTACATGTCTGTCTTTTTCATTACAGGAATGTGGACTTTATCATTCTCTACAAATCCCTGTGTTTTCTCCAAAAAGTTCAGAGCTAAAAACTCCTCTGGTTATTATGACATATGGATAACTGAATGACAGGCTCCTGTGTGGCATTTGCTAAAAAATCCCTTCTCTGGAAAGCTGATTGAATCTCTGCTCTCATATTTCATATTTTCTCTCTCATACTTGCCCATTACACATGCCGTTTGAAGTACTCCAATTGTTTCCTGCCAGAATTGAAGTGGAAAGAGACTCTTCCCTATCTGGACTAGAATAGCTAAGTGAGGAAGGGCCATCCTGAGAAGCCACAAGTGATGGTGGCAGAGATTTGGCCTGACAGAGATGGGAAAGTTCAGGCAAGCAGATGGTAGGGACAGATGTCATTGGTGATCCCTTTTTCATGGAGTTCTCTCACAGAGGATGTGTTATTCTTTGTTTGTTCAAGGTTGATTAACCTTGATTATACTTTGATTACTGAAGGTTTTGCTTCCTCTCTGGTTATGTTTGGATGGCACTATCATGGAGAGGAAAAGCAATGGCATCTGGAGCTGGAGACATGGGTCTGCCTTTGTGGCTATACTCTTTGTTATCTGTCAGAACCTTGAGCCAAGCATGGGACCACTCGGACCCTCTGTCTTTTCATTCAAACCTTGCTGAAAGGCTGTAGGGAGGATTAAGGGAAATTCGCTGTACTGTTTTTAACACGATAGGGTTAAAATTTCCTTCTTCCTTCTTTCTCTTTCTTTTCAGACCAGACCATGAGGACGGGACTCCCTAAATGCTATTATCTAAGACTGTTGGGCTTTCTCAGGACACAATTCTTTGTTGGCTGAGCATGTACATTTCCAAGAACTTGGGTATTCCTGAGAGAGGTGGATTCCAGCAGGAGAGCCCATCATTCCATCCCTGGTGGACAGAGAGAAAGTGAGACGTATATCACTATACAGAAGAATTCCTAGTACTTCAGTTCTGAAATGTTCTCACTGAAGTCTGCCCTTCTGGAGAGGGCTGAGAAAGTGGGGGTTTATTATATAACATGGATTTGATGTTAGGATTTGTGCATTGGGTTTTCATTACCAGGCCTCATAAAAATCAGAAGAGCTCAGTGTAAAAGGTTTAAAAAATATATATATATATATATTTTTTTTACAAAGATAGGCAAGTCAGGGGTTCTGACACATTCTTCACTCTGTGGTTCTTAAGAACAAAGACAAATGGAAAAGAACTATTCTATTTTTATGCTTTGAAAGCACTTACTTTAGGTCAGGAAAATAGCCAGTGTGGATGTTTAGTCTTGTCAATACAGCTTGGACCAGACCCTTCTTTTTTTTCTTCTTCTTTTAATTAATTGGGAAGCTGGCAATGTGGGGAGGTAGGGAGGGTGCATGAGACATACAGTCTTGCCTCATTTCAAAGGGATTAAGGAAACTGGACCTCTTGTGACAGAGAAAAAAGTAAATAGGCTTTGGCATCAGAGAAACTTCAATTCAAATTTCATTTCCATTCCTTGTGATCTGCGTGACCCCAGGCAAATCATTTAAAACCCTGAGCTTCAGTCTTCTCATCTGTATAATGGGGGTAACACAAAGTATCTTGCATATTAGAGCAATTAAATAGGATGTGGTATGTCACCACACAGTGTTTGGTACCTAGCAGGTACTGAATACACAGTTAAACACATAGCTAAAGCATGTACCACAAACGTGCAAAAGAAGAACACTGTTGGGAGCACATCTCAAACAGAACCGAGAGAGGGAGGAAGCAGGGATCTGCCCGCTACAGCAATTATTCTGAGATTTGTTCAGAATAAAGACATGAAAGAAGATTCAGGTAAGTAGAAGGCAGAATTTGTATGATTATTCTTATAAATCCTGCATTTGCATTCCAAAAAGCTTGGGATATCTTAAAGTAAAATATACGGATACACTTAAAAAGGAAGCTCAAAGATAGTTGGGAAATCACATATCATGATTGGGCTAACAGAGTTACTGAGTTTGGAGCTTCCTGGTAAACAAGCCAAGAGGAGAAAAGGATGAGTGAAGTGATTCTCATTATCTAAGAAAGCACATGATCCTGCTGTTTAAGGGAGGACAATTTCCAAAGGAATTTATCACAAACTCCTAAGACATTTGTGATGCTTCACCCGATACTTGATGCATATGCAACACAGGGAATGGTGTCTTCCACAATGACCCTCTTGCAAGCGTATTCCATTTGACCTTTGCCATATTGACCCTTGAAGAAAGCCAGTGAGGATCACAAAACATGGTGGAGTTCTGGCTTTGACATCAAATAGACTTGGATTCAAATCCTGGTTCAACCACTTTCTAGTTGCAAGACCTTGTGACTCCATTGATTCTCACTGAGACTTATTTTCCTCCTCTGCATAAATGGAGCTCATAATACTACCCTCACCCATCTGTGGTATTGCTGTGTGCATTGAGTGGGCAGATAGGTGTAAAACACCGAGCTTGGAGCCTGGCACAAAGTAGATGCTTAATAAGTTGGATCAATTTTATTCCCCTTCCTTTTGCTAGAAATGTAACCTCATGTGGGTTTTTCCTGGGAGTGTCTAAACTAATGAGCTAATTTACTTTCAGCCTTACTATGTTTAGTTACATACTCTCTAATCCTCCACTGGCACCAGAGAGATGGTTCTGAAATGCAGACCTGCACATGTCTCTCCTTTGCTGAACACGCTGCAGTGTCTCTCAGTTGTCTACAAAATGAAGGGCAGATTGCTCGGCTGGATGTTCAGATCTCTTCACTCCAACTCTCTCTGCTGTCTACAGCCACTGCTCTCCAACAAGTACTCTGTGTTAGAGGCATTGCAAACTATTGACCTGTCCATGTACATATAATCCCTTTGCACAAGCTTCTTCCTCTTCCTGGACCATTTTTCTCCTCACCCTCCTGGTCAGCTTGGCATACAAACTCATCCATTCTTCAAGATCATTCAGAGTGCCTTTTTTTGTGATGCCATCTCTGGCTGCCCAGAAAGTTAGTGTCTCTCTCCCTGTACCCCTGGTGTCTCTTGCTAGATAATGTTTGTTTGTTTGTTTGTTTGTTTTTCAGTTCAGAGTTGGTGCCTGGTCATGCCAGGCTTTCCTTTAGGCGTAACTTGGTGCTGTTAGCTCCTAGTGCTAGCCAGATCCTCCACTGTACTTTGTACACACTTCTGGCTTAAGCCTCATAACTCTAACCCCTGCATTGGCTCAGGTGCTTGCTACACTTTCCTGTTGCACTTTGGTATCATTGAGAGCTGAACTTTGTCTGTTTCACCTTGGCATCCTCAGTACCTACCCATAGTTGGAAAATAAAAGTGTGTTAAAGAATGAATTAATATGTTATGAGTGATGAATGAAAACCTCTGAACCCAACATCACCTACCTTTCAAATATGGGATGGAGACTGGGATTTCACTTGATGTTTTAACATATTTCTATTACAAGTGAATTTTGTTAAATGAAGCTCTCTGGAACTTCATCTTAGGTGGGGTTAGGTTCTAATATTGGGGAATATGGTGTAGAATAGAAACCATTCTTGAGAGTCTGTCAGGAAGATAACCCACTGGAATTACTATTTCTCAACAAGTCCAACCCACTCAGTTTCTCTTTCATACTGGAAAGGTTGGTGCTTCTTTAGATGGATCCTAGAAATAAGAAATTGGTTTGTGTTTAGGATTAATGTTGAGTCAAAAATATGTACCATTAAATACCAGACTGGGTTGGGAGCCCAGAGGGAGGACCCTTAGGAGGGCAGGTGGTGACGGTATGGCTTGGTGGATGATGAATGGGTGGAGACTGAGTCTTCTGGGCACAGGTGGTTAGAAAAGGCTCAAGCTGGAGGAGTCAAGATCGAGGCCAAGATGGAATTTAAAGATGAGGACAGAAACTGACTGAGGATCAGGGAGCCAATGGAGAGATAGATGGCTCCCAGGAAAAACAGTAGTGAGGCTAAGAAGATAAAGGGGCAACTTCCAAAAGCAGAAGCCAGGGAGGTGGGAAGAGAGGTCCACGTTCCACAAGATGCCTCTAGGGAAACAAAACGCGCTGCTTGGAGGCCATGGGCTTGCACAGCTTCAGCCGCTCTGCATTCGTGGGCTCCCCTTGCAGGGCTCTTTGTGCTGCAATGTCCTTTGCTTATTCAGGAGTGATGGTTTTCACGTTTTAAAAGGTGTTTCAATGGCAAAAGTCACACTTCTGTTATAAAATTCAAACTTTAATATTAAAGTATATAAAATAGAAATGAATAGTCCCACTTCTCTTCGCACTGTCTCCTGTACCAGTCTCCAAAGGTAACTGACCAGTGTTAAGAGTGCAAAATGTATCTACTGGGCGTGGTGGCTCACACCTGTAATCCCAGCACTTTGGGAGGCCAAAGCAGGAGGACTGCTTGAGGCTTGAAGTTCAAGACCAGCCTGGACAACATGGTGACCCATCTCTACAAAACAAAATAATAATACAAAAAATTATCTAGGCATAGTAGCACTTGCCTAGAGTCCCAGCTCCTCTGGAGGCTGAGGCAGGAAGATTGCTTAAGCCTGGGAGGTTGAGGTTGCAGTGAGCTGTGATCATGCCACTGCACTCCAGCCTGGGTGACAGAATGATACTCTGTCTTGAAAACAAAAACAAAAACAAAAACAAAAGCAAAAGCAATAAAAAAAAACTTTTAAAAAGAGTTTAGATATATATCCTTCCGTATGTACTTTCAGCACATACTCACACACTCATCAGTGGCTTTTAAAAATTATTTCAGAAAAAGTTATTGCCATCTACATTCTGTTCTTGCTTCTGGTCTCACTTTTTCTCACTCTGTAATATATCATGGCATTCTTTTCTACCCTTAGCTCTTTCACCTTTGTATTTCTCAAAACAAAGCAGGCCCATCAAAGTATTAGATGATGGGAACTATTTAGACCAAATCTTCTTTTTTTTGAGATGGAGTCTCACTCTGTCACCCAGGCTGGAGTGCAGTGGCACAATCTTGGCTCACTGCAACCTCTGCCTCCAGGATTCAAGTGATTCTCCTGCTTCAGCTTCCTGAGTAGCTGGCATTACAGGCGTATGCCACCATGCCAGGCTAATTTTTGTATTTTTAGTAGAGACAGGATTTCGCCATGTTGGTCAGGCTGGTCTTGAACTTCTGACCTCAAATGATCTGCCTGCCTCAGCCACTGTGCCCAGCCATCTTCATATTTTAAGAAAGCTTTTCTCCTATCCTACTCAGTCTCTTAGCCCCAGTGAACTAGAAATTAAAGATTTATGTTACTAATTATTATTTTTAAATAAAATTTTGAGGGCAAAGCTTTGCTGGAAATATACACAGTAATTGCATTTACTAATCATCACCACTCCCAAACAGCAATTCATGGTATAAAACTCAAGTAATTAGAACAATAAGCCCAGGTTAATTAAAATACTGGGTAACATTTGGGCAAGAATAAAATCCACTTTGGAGATTTTCCAGACACACATTAATTTTGTGAGCACTTAATTCACCCTGGGAGCCGGTGCTGACAAGGTAGACGTTCGGTGCTAATCAGCGCTGGCCTGCCGTTGATCACGCCCTGCACATTTCTCTTTCCCAGCTCCAGGACCAGCTTCAGAGACCTGGGTCTAGTCACCGGGAGAACAGTGCTGCAGTTGCTTAGGCCTAATCTTGGATACCATTCTGTGCTATTACCATCCGTGCCACTTGCCTTAATAGCTACAGGCTGGCTAATTAAAGCAATTAATCAAGCCCCCAAGAAGTCTGCATGCTGTCTGGAGTTTCCTCTGCCTCTGCCCCCCATTTGGTGCTGGAGGCCTGATTCCCTTGGAGCACTGTGGTCCCCATGCTTTGTCAGTACTGGGCCTGCTGTGAGCAGTTCCACCTGCTGCAATCAAGGGTTCATGTGAGCTCCGAGGGTAGACCTTAAAGGGCATGCCTCCAGCATGCTCTCCTGTGCAGCCTCTGCTCCCAGGTTGGGTGAGCAGCTCTTGTGCCATTTTTCATTGCTTATACTTGCATCGTCAACATCCTAATAGATGTTTTTTTTTCTTTGATCTCTGTACGGTCAGAGTTGTGTTTTTTATTTTGTATTTTCAGAGTTCTGTCCAAGACCTCCATCTAAGGGACACCCAGTGAAAATTCTCTCTTCTTACAATTCCTTTCCACCCAAATGACTTTTAGCTTAGCAGAATAATAAAAAGTCAACGGAAGTTTTTGAAGGCCAGGTACTGTGCTGAGCACCAGGAGCAAACAGAAATAAATAAGACCTCACTTTTGTGGACAAGTTTACTATCTAGTGGGGAGATAAAACACATTCACTGATGACAGTAAGACATGAATCCCATAAAGGAAGATCAACCATAGGCTCTCAGAACAAGGGAAAAACACAGCTGACTAGAGAAATCTGAAAGGGCTTCATGGAGGAGGTGGCATTTCAGTTGGGCTTTTGATTTTTGTGAAACGAATTTGGATGTGTGAAGATTTGTGGAGGGGTGTGTGTGTGTGTGTGTGTGTGTGTGTGTGTGTGTGTGTAGGATATGTTTTTATATGAGCTTGTAGGTATTACAAGGAGAAAAGATTGAGAAACTCCCAGGGAACAAAACCTCCAGCATAAGCAAAGGCACTGTCTTTAGGAAATAGCTGACGGTCACATTTCGGTAGGATCTGACATTACAGAGATAAAACATCTTTGAGGCAGCAGCTGGCAGCCTCCAGCGACATTGCGGGGTGGGTGGATTTGGAATGCAGCTTCCCCTTGCTGCGTTCCTCTTTCTCTTCGAGGGGGCTTGCCCTCCTCCCCTTCCTTCCCATTTCTAGACATGCTTTTTGGCTTTCCAGGGCCTTCCTGCTGCCTTCTCTCATCTTTAACAAAGCCTATTCTTGGGAAGAGATATAATCCTCTCCATTTGCATGTGAGTTTGGGTTCCAGGCTGCCTGCCCCCACTGAGCCTGCCTTACCATGGGTCTGATTTCGCCTACTACAGAGCTGTGATGAGGATTTGGTGCCAAAATAAGGTCCTAATCTGCACTCGGCTTTCTTTCGCTCCTAGGAATTGATGACAGTTAGTGGGTTGCCTCCCTGCTGCCCTCCCTCGTCTGGGTGACACATCACAATCGCACAGCCAAGTAGGTGTCCAGGGGAGAAGCTTTCTCAGCTCCTGCCCACTGAGCAACAGGTTGTTTCTCAGGACTTTAGTTCAGGGAGTAAATAAATACAGCAGGTTGCCTTGCTGAAGATCTGACTTGCTTTTATTTTTCTTCTTTGCTCTAGTGAGAGTCCTCATTGTCAGGAAGGTAAATCACCTCTGAGATCCTGGAAGGAGCCCCGTCGGGGGTCATGTGTGAAAGGCACCCTGGGGATAAATGGTAGCTTCCCACCCTCACAAGGGTTGGGGAGAGCTGCACTGAGCAGCAAAAGGGACATAAGAAGGCCCTTTTTGTTTTGAAGTTTGAGTGGGAAGAAGCTGCTCCCTTTCTGGAGAGAGCTGATGATCAGGGAAGGAGAGTGATTCCAGGGTCCTCAAAGAATGGTCACCAGGAGCAAAACTGGGGCAGCCAGAAAGACGGAGAAAGTCTGTGGGAAGGAATAAAATGGCAGGCCATTACAAAGTATGCTTCTGCCAGGTGCAGGGGCTCAGGCCTGTAATCCCAGCACTTTGGGAAGCCAAGGTGAGCAGATCACTTGAGGTCAGGAGTTTGAGACCAGCCTGACTAACATGGCGAAACCCCATCTCCACTAAAAGATCCAAAAATTAGAGGTGTGGTGGCAACTGCCTGTAGTCCAAGCTCCTCAGGAGGCTGAGGCATGAGAATAACTTGAACCTGGGATGTGGAGCTTGTAGTGAGCCACAATCATGCCACTACACTCCAGTCTGGGCTACAGAGATGACTTTGTCTCAACCCCACCCTCCCAAAACTAGACTTCCATGCATCCAGTGGGGGTGATTCTGGACATGCTCGGCACTGAGGGGGTGACTTTTTCTGCTTCAAGGGCCTGTAGTAGCTCACATCAGGATGGAGGCGCAGAGCTGCCCAGGATGATCTATTGGTCTGAGAAGGACCAGCTGGTCACAACCACCCCCGAGGGCAGCCAGGGGTGGGCGGGGAAGAGTTTGTGCTTTCCTTGTGTTAATGTGGGATTCAGACCATCCACCTTTAAAAACATTTTTAATTTTTAATTTTTGTGGGTACCTAGTAGATGCATATATTTATGGGATACATGAGATATTTTGATACAGGCATATAATGTGTAATAATTATATTATCAGGATAAATGAGGTATTCATCACCTCAAGCATTTATTTTTTTTTCTTTGTATTATAAGTAATCCAATTATACTGCTTTCTTTCTTTCTTTCTTTTTTAAGACAGAGTCTCACTCTGTCTCCCAGATTTGAGTGCAGTTGCACGATATCAGCTCACTGCAACCTCTGCCTCCTGGGATCAAGTGATCCTCCCAATTCAACCTCCCAAGTAGCTTGGACTACAGGTGCACACCACCACAGGCAGTTAATTTTTGTACTTTTTTTGTAGAGACAGGGCTTCACCATGTTGCCCAAGTTGATCTTGAACTTCTGGGCTCAAGTAATTTACCTTCCTCAGCCTCCCAAAGTGCTGGGATTAGAGGCATGAGCCACTGCACCTGGTCTCCTTTAATTATTTTTAAATGCATGGTAAATTATTGTTGGCCATAGTCACTCTGTTGTACTATCAAAGACTAGACCTTATTCATCCCCTTCTTAGTCTAGGTTTTGAGGGAAAAATCTTTGGGGAAGGAGCTGAGAACAACCAAACAAACTCAGGGCCTCCAAAGGAAGTAATTTATGTGCAACCTGGGATGAGCCTAATAACACAGCTCATGGAGCAGTAAAAAGCAGGAGTTAATAGAAGCCACACTGGCCTCAGCCGCATCTGACACCCACACCAGCCCCGCGTGTGAGAAAATGTTTGGATAAAATCAGAAATTGAGCAGCTTTCCAAATAGACATTTCCTCCTTTCTAAGAGGGTTCTCTATAAAATTCTCTTGTAAATTTTTTTATTTTAAGGAGGAGCTCTGTTACTGTCTTTTTTATTAATGTTATTTGTTGAGGCATTCTTATTTCAGCTGGTGGGTTTAGCACAGCCTGAGTCTCAAGGTTTAAAGCGTTTCATTTTTATTGCGATAGCTCTTGGTGCCTCACTCTTACAGAAGTAGTTAATGGACTTCCCACACCATCTCAGCTCATCCTCTGGTTTTATAGAGAGCAAAAAGGGAAGGTGATGGGACTGCCTGAAGTCAGGGAGCCAGTTGGTGGCAGAGCTGGTGACAGTGCCAGGTTAGTATGGAGCTGAGGTGGACAGTATCCTGTTTGAGGGTTTTGTCGTTATTGTTGGTTGCAAACACATCATCTCGTTGACTCACTCTGAGTTTAGAGTTGGCTGGATGCCCTAGGTAATTTGCTTTTCTATGTGGAAATCGTAAGCCATGATGTGTCTGTTCTCCGTTGAAGTTACAAACACCCATCTTCTCTCTCCTTGCTTTTCCTGGAAATGCAGCCTTCATGACCACTCAAGCTTCCCTCCCCTGAAAATCCTTTCCTGTCACTCCAGGGAATTCATGGATCTCTCTGCCCAATGTACTCTTGTAAATGATTTTTTTTTTTGTGTGTGTGGGTGTCATATAGTGCCTGCCATCCTTACTCTACCTTGAGCTCCTGTAGGCAGGACCATTCGTTCTCACTGTTGTATAGTACTCTACTGTATGGATACATCACAATTGATTTATTCATTCTGCATGGAGGGTCACCTTGGTAGTTTCCAGTCTGTGGCTATAGGAATAGTGCTGCTGTGAATATCCTTGTACAAGGCTTTTGGTGAAGATATGTATCCACTTCCGTTGAATATACACCTGGGAGCAGAATGGTTAGGTCATAGGGTAGACATATGCTTCGCTTTAGCAGGGTCAGTGCTTGTATGTTTATATCCCAGCACCTGGCACATAGTAGACATAAGGTAACTATTAGTTAAATAAATTCGTGAGCCATTGTTTCATTGGGCCTAGGTGTAATATTTCACATTTAATAGATGCATGATTAGTTTTTGTTACAGAGCTACAAAAACTTTGTCTTGCACATTCTCAGCATATTAGAGATTGAGGGGACAATTTAAGCTCACACATTCGTTTTTACAAATGTGAAACCCGAGGCTCAGAAAGGAAATCAACTTACCCAGGGCTGCACAGCATTTTTGTGTCAGAATTAAAACTGAATCCAAGCCTCTGTAAAATAACAGAGTCCTGCTTATTGCTTTTATGCCATGGTTTAAAGTATTTATCATTTAGTTGCATTAAGTTACATATTCTTATATAATACCTCTGGGCTTATAAAAGATTAAAGATTAGGTTTCTGGCATTTATTATTATTATTATTTTGCTTTTTCCTAGAGGGAACCATTTTGCTTCTTGCTGGAGGTAGGGATTAAAAACAGCCTTTTGGAGTCATCAGAGGAAACGGGTTGTGATTACTCTGTATCAAATTTTTGGTAGAAATGATTCCTTCTTATGTGAATAAAGATACATACCGAACTTTCATTATGCATTTTCTTTTTGCTGAGTTTACAACCCCTTAATGTGAAGCATGCTGCAAGCTTAACTAGAGCATTGAAAATGTGCAGTTCTCCTTCAAGCCATTGGCAGATCACAGGCAGGATGGTTTGGACCAGACATTTCACAGCATTAGAAGTTAAACTGTAGTGGAAACAGGGGTGGCAACATCCGGTCTCAGTCTACCCAAGATGCCAAGGCTTCTCTGTCAGCTGTCTGGATGCTGGGAAGGACCACAATGGATCCGTGGCTCTGTACTCTGCCCCTAGAGAATCACACATAACTGGTGGAACAGTCCAGAATGAGTGAACTCTTGTGCATCTGTTCTTGAGTGCATGGGGGTGGAGAAAGTGGGTTTGTCTTCATTTACATCCCTGCCATCCTAGCTCTTGAACCTTAGATCTTCGGAGATCAGAGACTGAGGGAGGCTGAAAGTGGGGCAAAGTCAGCTCTGTGCGTGGGTGAGGAATGAGTCTGAACCACCCTACTCCGCCTTCCGAGTGACAGTAGCAAAGTCAGTGGGAAGGAATATCCAAATATTGCCAAAATCCAGCCGGATGAGAGCCTTGTTTGCATGGCCCTGTTCTGGTGGTTTGCCAGAAGAGTCTCCCCTTGAGCAACTGGAGGTGGTGGTTTGTAATTTGCATCAGTTCATTGTAGCAAGTCTGTTAAGTGCCTGCTGTGTGCCCAATTAATCCACTGGATTGATACAAAAGAATTAGAATTCTTGACTTCCGCCTTCAATGAACTTAACAACTAGTAGGAAGATTCATTCCTTCCTTCATCCATCCCTTATTTTCTGATAGCCTACCTTGGCTTTATACAGTATTAAGTACTGACAGCACAGATGGTTCAGACACAATATTCTTCCAACAGTGTTACTGTCTGATAGACTGATAGGGGAGATGGGTACTGACACAATGAATGAGAAGGACTGGGAGAGGAGAAAGAGCAGGGTGTGGTGGGAGCAGAAAGAAGGGGTATTTCACCCAGGCTGGGCGCAAGTTAGAGAAGGCTTCTCAGAGGAAGTGGTACTTGAATAGCATCATGAAGGATGAGGAAGAGTTGTGAGGAAATGAGCTGATGTGTGTATGGTGCACTTTTAGGAGTCAGAAGTATCTGAACAATTAGAATTTAGTACATGGTCTGACAATTCAGGAGAACAAGGGTCTTGAGTATTTGAGACCGTGACTATCTCTTATACCCACAAATAACCAGAGAATAATTTAACAAACAAGACATAATTGAACTCTCACATGCTGCTGGTAGGAGTGCAAATTAGTACAACTGTTTTGGAAAACTGGCAGTATTTGCTAAAGTGAAACATATGGCTACCCTATGACATAACCATTCTGCTCCCAGGTATATATTCAACGGAAGTGGATACATATGTTCACCAAAAGCCTGTACAAGGATATTCACAGCAGCACTATTCCTAATAGCCACAGACTGGAAACTGCTGAGGTGACCTTCCATGCAGAAAGAACAAATAAATTGTGGTATATTAATATAGTAGAGTACTATACAACAGTGAGAACGAATGATCCACAACTACAGGCAACAATACGGAAGAGTCTCACAAATCTAAGGTTGAGTGAAAGAAGCCAGACACATGCAGGAATGGTGGTTCATGCCTGTAATCCCAGCATTTTAGGAGGCCGAGGTGGACAGATCATTTGACATTAGGAGTTCAAGACCAGCCTGGACAACATGGTGAAACCCCCATCTCTACTAAAAATACAAAAATTAGCCAGGTGTGGTGGCAGACACCTATAATCTCAGCTACTTGGGAGGCTGAGGCAGGAGAATCACTTGTACCTGGGAGGCAGAGGCTGCAGTGAGCCAAAATTGTGCCACTGTACTCCAGCCTGGGTGACAGAATGACTTCATCTCTCCACCCCCAACCCACAAAATAAAGAAAGAAGCCAGAAACAAAAGTATATGTACTATATGATTCCATCTTTACATAGGTACAAAAACAGGCAAAACTGATCCACGTTATTATAAGTCAGAATAATAATTATAGTTGCAGTTGGCAGTGGGAGTTACTAGAAACGAGCATGGAAGGTGTTTCGTTGATGCTGGTAATGTTCTTGTTATTGCTTTGGGCATCAGCAACATGAAGGTATTCACTTGGTGAGAATTCACTGAGCAGTGTACTGTCATTCATATATATATATATATATATATATATATATATATATATATATAAAGTCAAAAACCTTCTGTAATCTTGGGTGAGACTGGGTCAGAGGCAGATTGTAAGGGCTATAGGAATTTGAATATGTAAAAGGTCTCAATGGTGAACTGGGTCCTCCTGCATGAATCGTCTCTCACAGAGAAAAGTGGGTACTCCTGAGAGGTGTGATGTCCTGTGTCATTAAATCAAGCACTCTAATTTTCCTCAAAGAAGACCTCTTCTCATTCATTTGGCCTTAGCAATGGATGTTGCTATTTCAGAAACAGAACACGGATGTGGACAGAGCAAGGGTTTTTTCACACGGCTAAGTCTCTGTACATTTCCAGTGGGCAGCGTGACTTTCTGCCCCTCAATTTCCACATCAGGTAAATGAGGATAACAATCTGGAGCTGGTGTTCTGACAACTCTCTTCTTATGATTCAGGACTAACCCCATTTGTTGGCTGCCTGCTGGACTCTAGCAGAATACAGAACGTGACAGAACCACGCAAATATGAGGAGGCACTGTATTCTGACCTGGGTCTGGAAGGCAAGGGGTTGCCTAACCTACATAGAGCTGTGTGTACAGAATCAAGACACCGAGCATGGATGCCTGTTGCTTCCCAAGGAAGCCTTCCATTGGGATATCATTGCTCTCATCTCAGCACTTCCTGTCATCCCTGATCCTTGGCCAAGTCACTGAACCCGCCTTTGTGTTTTCTTCTCCCCATTAAGAGAGGAGCCCAGGGATCAGTGGTTCTAACAGCGTCCTTGACAGCACAAAGGCTGTTTCTCTCTGTCTCCCAAAGAAGAAAGCCAGGCGAAAGGAGATGTGAAGACAATGGTAATCATTCCTTCAGATTTCCAGCCTGCCTGCTACCCTTCTCACTCCATTCACCAGGAATATCACAAGAGAACCATCCTAAAAAGAGATGTGTTATAACCTACCATTGTCCCTGACAGCCTGGCATCCATGGCTGGCCCAGAGCCACAACAGAGAGGGAAGAGGAGAGGGAAGAACATGGGTTGAATGCTGACTTCATTCCAGGCTCTGTGCTTGATGTTTTCCACCTGACGTGCTTCCATCATCAGGCAAATTTCTACTGACTACCTATTAGGGTCTGAGCACTGGTGATGTCACAATCAACAAACAAGCAAATTAGCTCTTGGCTCTGTGGAGCTCATAGTCCAGTGAGGAAGGCAGACAATGAGCAGATGTTCACACAAATGACTCAATGTATGAATCGGTGATAACTGATAGGGAGAAGGAGAGGAAGGATGTCTTAGAGCACACAAGCTGAATTAGTTTGGAACAGTCAGGTGACTTAAATTAGTTTGGAATAGTAAGAGAAGGCCCTGCAGAGGAGACAACTTTAAAGGTGGTACCTGCAGGCTGAATAGAAGCTGTTGGATGGAGAATATCGGGAAAACATTCCAGGCAGAGAAAGTGGTGAGTATGGAGATCTTGAGGCAGAAAGGACAATGGTGTTCAGAGGAACTAAAAGAAGGCCAGACTGGCTGAAGGGTGGTGCAAGAGAACGGAGAATGTCCTGAGAGCAAGATGGGAGTGCAGTCACCATCAAGATCACAGAAGGCCTTGGAGGGTGGGAAGATTTAGAAAGTGATTTTAGAAGTGATGGGTGGTGATTTAACTGGGATAATGGTATGCTTATACTTGTGGTTTAAAAAAGGCTACTCTGACTTCTGGATGGAGGACAGAGGGGCCAGCGGATATGAGAAAGATTGGTAGAAGGTCATGACTGTAATCCAAGCAAAGGATATGGTGGATTGGATTGAAGGAGGGGCAGTAGTGATGAGAAATCATGGAGAGATTTGAACTATATTTTGGTGGTAGAATGAATAGGATTTGATGATGGAAGGAATGGATGACCATGACTGCTAGGATTTGGCTGGTGCAGTCAGGGGGCTGGTAACATCATTACTGAGATCATCCATTTCTGAGATGGGGAAAACAAGGAAAAGCTGATAGGTAGAGAATATTATAAATTCTGTTTTTATCCTACTTAATGCCCAAGAGAGCTCTTCCTCTGTAGATAAGGAAATTGAAATCCAGCGAGGTTAAGAAACTTGGTCGAGGTCACAGAGTAAGTCGTCTAAATCCTTGCAGCAAGGCATTTTTTGGTCATTTCAGAGACTGTGTCTGTTGTGCATTCCTGCAGCATGTCACAGTTTACAAAATGATTTCAAATGCCTCATCCCATTTTGATTTTTACCAGTGTAGCCTTAGGAGGGAAACAGAGCAGTTATCATTATACCCATTTTATGAGCAAGGAAATTGAGGTCATTAACTTGACTGGTATCAGAGATCTATAGCTAATGTGAATAGGGCTGGACCCCCAGTTCATACATCTTTCCCAACTATCCCCCCAAAGAAGAAATCCAAGGAAAAGGAGATATGAAGCCAATGCTAATCATTGCTCCAGACTTCAGGCCTGCCTGCTGCCCTACTCACTCCATTCACCAGAAATATCACGAGAACCACTCTGAAAAGAGACGTGTTTGTCAGATAGTGGAGTCAGATAAAATGGTTGACTGGCTAATGACGGGCAATTTATTGAACCTCTCTGAGCCTCAACTTCTTCACCTATAAAATGGAGCAAATAATACCTGCCACCACGGCTTGTCATGAGAATTCAGTGAAGAGCTGGCTGTAAAGCCCTTAGTGCCTGACACAAGCAAGTACTCAGTTCTCTAGCTGGGAAGCCGCTGCTGACTATGCATTTCTCAACCCAAACACGCCTTTTCCCTTGAGGAAAAGCAGCAGCTCCCAGAGCTTGGGAGGGCCTGGAGAATTACTGACCACCTTTCCCCCCAAAGGGCCTCCTATTATCTTCATTTGTGTTCAATTGGGACTTTTAGCACAGTTTTCTCTGTCTCACTGCCTTGTCCTCATTTCCACAGTCAGTCCTTTGCTGACTTTTGACAATCATTCCTTTGTAATCTCTTTTACTTTACTTCCTTCTTCCTCACCCTCAACACTGCTCAGTGCAGGTCCCATTTCCTTCTTCCAGACCCATCACAATACGCTTTAAATGTTTAACATATCTCCCAAATGCTTGCCCAATTCGAGTGTGTACAAATACTTCCCATGTTTTCTTGCCTATACAAGAAAGCCTAGTCCTCTTAGTCAGTGAGCCGGGTATCATCAAAGTCACCTGCCGATTTCTCTCAAACTCACCTCCCGGTGCTACTCAACAGGGAGCCTTCTCTCCAACCAAAAAAGCCAACCTATCATCTTCCTTGCATCACCCTCAATTCCTCTACCACACTTCTGACCATATTGTTCCTCACTCTCAGAATATCTGCCTCTTTCCCTTCCAGTTATCTTCCCATTTTCCCATGGCCCCACTCAAGTCTTGCCTTCTCTTTGAAACCTTCCTTGATTTTCTAGACTTAAAATGTCTTCCTTCACTGATTCTCAAAGTGCTTAGTACATTTTCCAAGGTTTGGAGTTGGGATGGCCTTTTATTCTCTGTTGCAGCCAGAGTGCCCAGTGCAGTATCCTATACATTGGATAGTGATAAATACACAGTGGTTACCCAGTATATGCTTTAAGTCAATGAAAATACAATAAATGCATTTATGTATCATTCATTTGTTTGATTAACCACAACGAAATGGATTCTCCACCTGTTATGTACTCTGCACTATGCTGGGGATATCAGAACGAATGTGACCAATTCCCTACCCTTAAGGAGCTAGTGTGTTAGAAGATATGGTGCATAAATGGACGTCTATCTTTAATGTAATACATGTTGTAGAAGTACAGGATGCTAAAGTCATTCATTAAAACAGACTCCTACTTCAGACTGAGGCAAAGCCAGGGGTTTCATGGGTAGAATTGGGCTCCCTGGAAGGATATGTTGAAGTCCTAACTTCCAGTAGCTGTGAATGTGACCTGATTTGGATATAGGATCTTTGCATATGCTATCAAGTTAATATAAAGTCATACTGGATTAGGGTAGGCCCTAACAGCTGGTATTCTTATAAGTGAAGAGAGGCTTGGAGATACACAGTATGCAGAGAAGAAGGCCATGTGGCAATAGAGGCAGAGATTAAAGGAGTGCAACTCCAAGCCAAAGAAGACTGAGGATGGCCAGCAACCACCAGAAGCAAGGGAAGAAGCAATTCATTCTTTTTTTTCTTAGTGCTTTTAGAGGAAATATAGCCCTGCTAATATTTGATTTTTGATTTCTATCCCCAGAACTGTGGGAAAATACCTTTAAGTCATCAGTTTGCAACACTTTGTTACAGTAGCCCTGCTAGGAAATGAGTGCTGATGGTAACTGAAGAGGAGAACCCTGAGTTGAGGAAGGCCCCTTGAAGTGACATCCATCGTGGTACAAAAAACACCTGCTTGTTCTGGGCACAGTGAGTTAGGAATGTGAGAGGTCTGGGTTCAGCAAGAGGGGAGAAATGGAGGGAGCTGGCCGTGGTGCTGATGGAGCCTTTGCGTTAGCTGGGCAGAGTTGAGAATCATGGGCCGGATCAAAGCTACCCAGAATTCAGAGGGAGTTGGATGATCCTCACACTTCCTCCTTTCCTCTCTAAATTCTCTCTCCTCTATTCTCCTTTTCCTCCTTCTTCTACCAGGATCTTGATGCCCATCCCCTGTCACCTGTAATATAGTTCTGCTTCTGGTGACCACGTTTCTGTGATACAGACACAACCTTGCCAGGGGGCACAAGCAATTACTGTTTTCTCCTTCACCCACCCTTTAAAGAACTTTTAAATTGCCCTCTCTCTGGATTTCCTCTCATCCACTCTCTTTTGCTTCCTGTCTCCCCCTTCTCAAGCTGCAGGAAAAATCAGGCCAAAAAGCTAAAAAATAAAACCCTCATCTCTGTTTTATCTTTTCTTCAGCACAGTTGTTGTTTATGACGTTTTTTAAAATAGAAATTCAGAAAACCCTGTGATACTAACCAGTTACTATATATACATACATATATAAATTAAATTAGTCTCCAGGGGATACCCAACTAAATATAGTGATTATGTGAATCTGAATGTTTTCAAACACCTTTCTCCTCTTGCTATATTTTCCTGTTTCCTGGATCTGGATGTGATTCTGCTGGAAAATCTGGGTGGAACCTTGGCTGACTGGCTAAAAGCGTTTCTTAAGAATACACTTCTATAAGAGGCAGGAAAAGAAGCTCAGAATTCAAGGGGAAATAATGGCAGGGATGGTTAGGTGATGAGGTCAGAGAGAGCATGGAGTAGTTGACAGAGTAGCTGCAGGTTCAAACCCTAGCACCATTACTTATTAATGGTGTAATGGTGGTAAAGTCTTTACTCTCCTACAGTTTCGGCTTTATCATCTGTGAAATGGTGGTATTAGGGTTCACTATGAAGAATATTTTAGCACCAGGGATACACATATGCATAGGAAATAGTAGGTGCTTGTAAATTGGTAGCCAGTAGCATAATTAGACTGTGAATTTCTCCTTGGCTGGGAAGTTCATTACCTGTAATGCTAGGGTTAATGAGGATAGCAGCCTGCAGGGGATACGGAGGCCTGAGCTAATGGGTGGAGGACTGAGACTGTGTTACAGCTGGTCAGACCTCCCTTTTTACAAATGAGAGAATTCATGCCCAAATTTCAGAAGTGTCTCGGCTAAAGTCAAGGTCATCACACAGTTATGATATCCTATTTGCCAGTGCAAGTCCCCATAGGGTTCACCAATTATATCTTAGTTGGCATTGTGTAACCTCTCTCTAAGGAATGTTTACATTTTACATACAAACTTGAAACAAGGTCAGGCCTTGGCTCTGTCCTTGACCTCTGTCCCTTAACCTTAAATCACTTACACTCTTTCACTTGCAGTTTTTTCCCTTTGCCTTCACAAAGGGGATTGTTGTTATAGCCGTGCACATTTGTGAGGATCAGAGACAATAAGTCTGTGAAGCTATCAGGAACTATACTCAGGAAGGTCATTGGATTTTTCCTCTCTTCCCAGAAAGAGAGTGTCTTCAGCAGTGAGGAGGAACATACTTGGGACAAGAGGGGAGGGGCTGTCCTTTCACCCCCGTGGTTCAGACATGAAGGTGGGTTCCTAGATATCCTACCTGTTCCAGTAGGAAAAGGGCTGTGTTCTCATCTTGGCTCTGTACCTGGCTTGCTTTGTGGTCTGAGGTCACTTTCCCTCTCTTGTGTTTGTATGCATTTATTTTTAATATATGAAGGGTAGTGATGATAGGACTAGATGATCTCTAAACTCCCCTGCTGCTGAAGTCAGTGCTGCTCATTCCAAGGGAAGAGCCTTTATCTCCTTGGGATTGAGGCATTTAGGTTTATTCTAGACTCCTCACCCCATTGGCCTGACAAGTCTGCTGGAAGGGGTGTCTGGAACTAGATACCAACTTTCTCCTAAGTTTCCTAACTCACTTTATTTCTCAAGTGGCTGGACCTCTGGCCCCTTGCAGGGCTGCAGGGAGGCTCTTGGGGACCAGCATCCCACAGAGTCAGTGACAAACCAGGATCAGAAGAATAAAGTCTGCATGAATTGAACCAGACTCTGTAAACAGACATTCACTGTAATGAGTCCCCATGACACCTTCGGACTCAATCACATTGACTTCATTTTACAGACAAGGAAACTGGAGCCCATGTATTATTGGACCAGACCACACAGCTCCTAAATAGGAGGCCAAGCCAGCATGCAGACCTGGCTCTACAACTCTTAAGTCCATGCTCTTTCTAATACCCCTACTGCCCATCCTTGCTGCTCGCCTGTCCTGTGTTATGGGCTCTTGGCTGCTCCCAGTCCTCTTTCTCTGCACTGTCAGTTCTTTCTTTCTTGGTGGATGGGTTTATTTTACTTCATAAGGATTGGCTCATAAAAACTGACCTGCAAAGGACCTGTGGGGTCAACGTCTTCATTTTTTCAATGAGGATCCTGAGGCCTAGAGAGAATCCTGACCGGTCCAGGGTTTAAAGGCAGTTCAGAATGGAAACAAGGGAGTAGACGCAACCATTAATTGAGCTCCTGCTAGGTTCCAGTTCCAGGTATTGTGCTCAGTGTGTTTGACGGACTATCTTAGGTAATCCTTTAGACCAGGGGTCCCCAGTCCCTGGGCCATGGCCTGATAACTGTTGTGAACCAGGCTGCACAGGAGGAGGTGAGTGGCAGGCAAGTGAACATCACTGCCTGGACTCTACCTCCTGTCAGATCAGCAGTGGCATTAGATTCTCATAGGAGCATGAACCCTATTGTGAAGTGCGCACTTGAGGGATCTAGGCTGAGCACTCTTTTTGAGAATCTAATGCCTGATGGATGATCTGAGGTGGAACCATTTCATCCCGCAACCACCCACCCTGCCAACTCAGTTCATGGAAAAATTCTCTTCCACGAAACTGGTCCCTGGTGCCAAAATGGTTTCTTTAGACAATACTACTAAAGTAGACACTATTATTAATATTGTCCAGATAAAGAAACTAAGGCTCAAAGATGTTAAGATGTTACATTTAAGGCTGCACAGCCTTAATTCTGCAGTCAGAATTCGTAGTCTGTTTGCTTTTGCTCTTAAAATCACAGCTATTTCATGCTTTTAAAAATCATTGCTAGTTCTTGTTTACTCTGTGGGCTGCTGCCTCAGTTTCTTCTGAATAATTCATTCTGAAACACTAAAAGCATAGAATTGAAAGACACAGATGAAAGCAGGCACGGGTTGTATTTTGTTACACTTTTTGGCCTGCACTTCTGCACAGGTCTGTGTTGACTCATGAGTAAAAGATAACCCTTTGTTATGCCACATAGTAGCAAACCAAATGCATACGTTAAAAAGAGTAGCTAATATTTATTGTGCATTTCTATACACCTGATAGTGTGTTAGGTACTTCTACATGGATAATATCACTTAGTTCTTACATCAACCTCTTGTTATCTCTATGCTACAGATGAGAAAACGGTGGTTCAGAAAGGCTAGGCCAGGCGTCCCCAAACTTTTTACACAGGGGGCCAGTTCACTGTCCCTCAGACCGTTGGAGAGCCGCCACATACTGTGCTCCTCTCACTGACCACCAGTGAAAGAGGTGCCCCTTCCTAAAGTGCGGCAGGGGGCTGGATAAATGGCCTCAGGGGGCCGCATGCGGCCCGCGGGCCGTAGTTTGGGGACGCCTGGGCTAGGCAATTGCCCCTAGTCATTCTGCTAGAAGCAGTAGAGCCAGGGTCCAAACTAGGCAACTGCAATTAGAACAAAACTTTTTTTTTTTTTTTTTTTTTTTTTGAGGTGGAGTTTCGCTCTTGTTACCCAGGCTGGAGTGCAATGGCGCCATCTCGGCTCACCGCAACCTCCGCCTCCTGGGTTCAGGCAATTCTCCTGCCTCAGCCTCCTGAGTAGCTGGGATTATAGGCACGCACCACCATGCCCAGCTAATTTTTTGTATTTTTAGTAGAGATGGGGTTTCACCATGTTGACCAGGTTGGTCTCGATCTCTCGACCTCGTGATCCACCCGCCTCGGCCTCCCAAAGTGCTAGGATTACAGGCTTGAGCCACCGCGCCCGGCTTTCTTAACATTGGCTGCACATGAAGATCACTGATTGAGCCTTTGAAAAACAGGACATCATGCCCCTCCCTGGATCAACTGACTCAGGACCTCTGGGGTACAGAGCATAGAACATTTGTGTTTTTTCAAGCTGATCAATTGGTTCTGATTTTAACAGTGAAGGCTAAAAACTACTGCTTTACTTGCAGAGAATTCTTTACATCTAATTGATGGTGCCTACTTGAGCAAGCAGTGCCTGCATTCCATCAGCCTCTCAGTGTCATAAAGATGACCTTGGCCTCTGACTCCCTTCTTGGTGCCAGGGAGGCTAATACTAGAGCTACTTGCTACCAGCATTGCCTTATACAAATACAATGTGAGAAACACATGCAATTTTATATTTTCTACTAACCCTACTTTTTTAAGTTGAAAGAAACAAAAGAAATTAATTTTTAGAACATATTTTATCTAACCCAATATAGACAAAATAAAATTTCAATGTGTAATAAACATAAAAAGAATCACAAGGACAGTTTACATTTTTATTTTTTGGGATTGAATCTTGGTGATCTGGTGTACACTCACAGCATGTTTTATTTTGGACCAGTCACATTTCCCAGTGCTCATGAGACGTGTGTGCTAGTGGCTATTAGATTGGACAAGGCTGCTTTAGACAATTTTATCAGGCTTTTGTTTCTTCTTCTAAAGTCTCAGATTCACGGCCAGGTGCAGTGGCTCACGCCTGTACTCCCAGCACTTTGGGAGGCCGAGGCAGGTGGATCACCTGAGGTTGGGAGTTTGAGAGAAGCCTGGCCAACATGGTGAAACCCTGTGTCTACTAAAAATACAAAAATTAGCCAGGTGTGGTGGTGCATGCCTGTAGTGCCTCAGATGCTGAGGAGGCTGAGGCAGGAGAATCACTTGAACCTGGGAGGTGGAGGCTGCAGTGAGCGGAGATTGTGCCACTACACTCCATCCTATGTGACAGTGTGAGATTCCATCTTGAAACAAAACAAAACAGAGCCAAAATAAAAAATAAAGTCTCAGATTCATACAAAAATTATAGCTGCATGTTCAGGTGAGGGCTTCTCTCATTGAATTTTTGTGGTCTTCTAGGTACCAATCTATCTTGTAATCTATATGTAGCATGTTCAATCTACAGTAATCAATCTCTGGTCTCCCACATGTCCATTGCCTCCAGAGGAAGTAACTGGCCTTGGGGAACCTCACTTTGTCAGGGTGATTGCAGGTGGGTCATCTTTCTTCATGCTCCTGCCTTCGGTTTTTTGTTTTGTTTTGTTTGAGATGGAGTCTTGTTCTTGTTGCCCAGGTTGGAGTGCAATGGCACAATCTTGGCTCACTGTAACCTCCGCCTCTCAGATTCAAGCAAGTTTCCTGCCTCAGCCTCTTGAGTAGCTGGGATTATAGGCACGTGCTACCATGCCTGGCTAATTTTGTATTTTTATAAGAGACAGGGTTTTGCCATGTTGGTCAGGCTGGTCTCGAACTCCTGACTTCAGGTGATCCACCCACTTCAGCCTCCCAAAGTGCTGGGATTACAGGTATAAGCCACTGAGCCCAGGCTGTTTGTTCATTTTTTAAAAAAGTAAAATGTATTGAAGAAGCAATTTGATGATGTATATCAGGAGATATAAAAAAAAATCCATTCACTTTCACCAAATAATTTTGCAAGGAAGCAATCTGAAATATGGAGGAAGTTTCAGGCATAGAGGTGTTTATCAGGGTTTTATTTATACTATAAAATAATTGGACTCAAACCATATGTCCAGTATTCATGTGATAATTCCAAAGGCTGTGGGAAATCATGCACCCATTCAAAATAACATCAGAGAATTATCATAAAGAGAACTTCTTTTTTCTTTTTTTCCTACTTCTCCAAGATTTCTTTTTTCTCTCTAAACTTTTTATTTTATTTTACTTTGGGTATATACTATATCCAGCATTTCTCCCCATGTTATCCCTCCCCACCGTCCCCACCCCCTGCTGTCCCTCCCCTACCCCCCCCAACTGCCCCCAGTGTGTGATGCTCCTCTCCCTGAGTCCACGTGTTTATGTTAAAATATGTGAAGAAAAGAGCAAGCACCAAATTGTTTATGCAGAATCATAAGTAAGTAAAAATATCTCAACTCAGAATAACAGTGAGAAAATACACCGAGGAGTTTAAAGTAGTTGTCTTTGGTGGTGTGGTGATGAGCAATTTTTTCCTTCTTCTTTTCTACTTCTCAGTGTCTTTTGAAATACAGTGAGTATATATTCCTTTTATAATATAATAAGCTTTATTATAATAAATAAACAATGTTAAGGACAAAATAAAAGCAATTAAGAAGTTTCCACTCTTGCATGTTATTAGAAAATCATTTGCCTATCCCTATAGGCTCCAAGGGGAGGGGGAAGGGGGAAGAGAGTGGGGGATTATGGGTATAGAGGCTCCTGTCCTGCCAGGGGCAGATTTGCATTTTGCACACTGATACATCATTTCTGACAATTTGGAAAGTCTTTTCATAGAGCCCTGGACTGGGGCTGCTCCTTAAACAAAAAGCCAGTTTGTGAAGAAGACGCCTCTTCAGTGGTGTTGGCACAACAAACTCTTTCTTCAACTGGGGGCTGCAAAATGGATGCATTCAGTGCCCTTAGGAAGGGACTGGACAAGGAAGCTGCTCAGTGGCTCTAAGTCTACAATTAAGTGTCCCAGAAGCCCAACTATTTTCTAATCCCTTAAGCAGCAGAATCCTTGTCTCAGGGGACTGAGTTTGAAAACTTCAGGACTTCCAGAGTCTTCATTTTCCAAAAGGGGGCCTCAAATCCTTTTATTTCAAAATAAGGCTGGAAGAAGGAGCTTTCTCTGAGGCACCTTACAAGAGAGGTGCTAATATACCCATTTCATTATGGGTACATTCATAATGAAACTGAGGCTCCTAGAGGTTAAGAATGTCATTAAAGGAGTAAGGGGCATCTGCGGGGTTCAAATTCAGGTCTGCCTGGATCCAGAGCTCATGCATGTCCACTGTGTGACACTGTTTGCCTCTTCTCCTACTTCTCTTGGCAGGGACTACAGATGGGGGAAGAATGTCCTGGAAGATAGAAAACTTGGCTGTTGAACTGGCTTCCAGCTTGGACCAACTGTCCTCCTGTAACCACAGCCATCTAGCCTGTCCCAAATAGACCCTATCAGTAATGTGTCGTCTTCAAGTTGAGAGGAAGTTTAACCAAAGAGGGCATTCTTACAGAAAGGGAGTGTCTTTAGCTTTCACAGAAGAGGGGAAATGGGCAGTGCAATTGGTCGGGGTTATTTAGAATGCAAGCAACTGCTCCTCCTTCCAAGATGAGCAACCTAACCCAAGCCCATATGATGGCTCCTGTGTCATCCTCTCTTGACAAGGACTGACAAAGGATCCTGTGTATTCCACAGGTGATGGGGGTCGTCTTTCTGCAGGCAAGTGCAAGACTAATGATGCTTTCAGTGAAAGATGGAGGAGTAACTCAGGCAAGCCGCAAACATGCAAGCTGTCAGTGTGATTCACGGAGTAATTACAGAATAATACAGTGTAAACTATTAGGAGATAATAACAATAAGTCAGGATTGACTCATCGCTTTGAAAACTTGGGGCTGACGAGCCTGCCAGCTATTTGCTAGTTCTCAAAGTCTGTAAACCAGTGTAATGTGAGCCAATCCTGGCAGCTGGATTCAAAAGAGACAGGTCTATTATCCCTTCTTATGTTAAATTGTGAGAATGCACCAGTGGAAAAACAGAAATGCAAGCAGTTAGGCTAATATCAGTGCTTTCGTCCAGGTAAAATGATAATTGTCAGGCACTGAAAATCCCCATAAATGATATGCACTCAGTCCACTGAAAGCAAAAAACAAACCCAAGGCGTATGGTGGACTTGCCTTGCTCTAACTAAAAGGAAAACAAAAACAATAGTAATAATGATGGCTGGAATTGCTAAAGTGCCTACTATGTGTCAGGTAATTTACATATATTCCATTCCAGCTAATTCTCACAAAATAGTGGGTGGAAAAACTCAGTCTCATTTTGGGTTGAAGAAACGGTGCTTCAGATCATCTAAGCAGCACAGGGAATGTAGCAGAGACTGTAAGTGTGGGAGATGGGTTTCAAACTCAAATACAGTGAGCTTCAAAGTCTAGGCATAGTCTTTCACTCCAGGTCCAATCTTTGGAGGTGGAAGGGTGGGTCAATAAATCCATAAGCCTGGAGGACTTACAGGAGAGCCTATACTTGTGAGGAGGGCCTGCAAAGGGAAGCATTCGCTGTGGCTACCACCAGGGTCACCACATGGATGGCAGAAGCAGGTCCAAGCAAAAGGTGGTAACCACAGCTGAGATGCTGTAGTCACATAGTCAAGAATGTGAGGATGCCCAAGGTCAGAGTCATTGCTCACACGCTTGAAAAACACCTAAACTATGTTAGGACTTGGGGCCATAAGGGTGAATAAGACTCAGTCCCTACACTCCAGGAGCTGGTAATTCAGCTTTCCAGCTCCCATCCCTGACACACAAGTGCTAATAGACTCACAGAAGTGGGAGGGACTAAGCCACAGAGTCTCCTGTGAATAGGGGCGATATTTGAGTGAAGCCTTAAGGGATGATGAAGAATCTACTGAGAAGAGAATAGGAAGAGGGCGGAGGGAGCAGCTTAAGCAAAAGTACTGAGACATGAAAGCGCCCAGGAAGTTCTGGGACTGGCCAGTATGAGTGTGTGGAGGCAGAGCGGAGAGTGCCAGGGTGGAGAGGAACAGGGGTGGGATCGCAGGTTGCAGGCAGACGGATGAGCTGTGCACAGCAGGTATGCAATGCAGACTTGATCTAGTGAGGGTGGAGAGATGGCCAGGGTGGAACTGGCTATGACTGTGGGGAAGAAACACTTAGGACCTGAAACAAGTTAGCAGGCAGGCAGTGGGGTCCAGGGACAGGATCTCGAATCCAGCCAGGTGGGGATTGGGAATTAGGAGGCTGGCACCCACCGGAAGGAGGCGGTGGAAAAAGAGAGGGAGGCTGCCTGGAAAGCCAGAAGCAGAAGTCCTGCACTGAGACCAGCAGTAGGGGAACAGAGGAGCAGGGGTGGTGAGGAAGGACTGGATCAGAGCCATCTGAGCCTGGGATTTCCAGGGGCAGGTGTTGGGGGTGGCAGTTTCTCTCCCAGCAGCTGTCCTGGAGCCCTCCTGGTATTTCACAATGCACCTGAAACCTGGGACCAAGTCTCCATGCTGCGTTCCTCTCACCCTCTCCCTTCTCCCTCTGTCCTTGTGCTCAGCACCCCCAAACCTGTGGAGGGGTGAGAGGCAGGGGCAGAAGTGGTCCCGGAGAATCACGGACCTGGGTCTGCCTCCTGGGTCTGACTCCTAGATCTGCTGCTGGTTCTGCTTGGGACCTTGGATGCTTCCCTCACCCCAGGATCTCTAAATTATTTCAAATTTTTAAAAAGGGAGTTTAGACTAACAGTATCTGTAGGGCAGGCATTTATTCCATAACTCTCTTCAGCTTTCCTTCAGAGAGAAGGGGAGGGGGCAGTGTCAAGCCACACTGGAACCTGAAGCAGAAGGAGAAATCACTCATACTTAACCTGTCTTTATTTACAATTTGGATGCCCATGTTCATCATGAATTTCTTAACAAATTATTTTGATTTTTTAAAAAAGTACTGCACTACAGTGTTATTTATTTTGGTTGCTGAAATTTTTGGCATCCCCGAAATTTGGCCCCTGAGACAGGTGCGTTACATGTCTCACACTTTTTCCAGTACTGGGGAAGGGGACTGAAATAGATGAGCATCTGTTGTATGCAAGGTAATTTTCAGAGATTCCCCAATCCCCTGTTGGTCCTCAGGAGAGTTGTATGGGGAAGGTATCATTACATTCTACAGGTGAAGATCGTGAAGTTTAGAGCGGTTAAGTGAGTTGCTCAAGGCTGCCTGTGTCTGGCAGTGATCAGCATTTTGCAAGGCTCTGTCAGAGAGTTGAACACTTTCTCTCTCTGTTTCTCTCTCTGGTTAGACTCTGACTGGTTCTACAAAGTCCGGCCCACTTTTGATGATGCCTGTTGGAGAGGAGGTGGCAGGGCTTCTGTTACCTGCTACAAAAAGGAGCTTGAGGGTCAGCTTTGTCAATGTGCTCGTGGCACAGAGGACCCAGAAGGCTCTGAATCTACACAAATGACCTCGGTTCTTGAGGCAGAAATATTCCTAGAGCAGAGAAGGGTGATTCATCACGGTGCCTGGGGTGTACAGAAATATCTCTAGAGAATTCCTAGCTCCCTTTATTCTAATTGGGGCTCTCCAGGCACCCTCCAGAGCTGGCTTTGTACTCCTGAGGGGTCCTGTCCCCTCACAGAGGGCCTTGGAGATAAGTGGCCCCAGGGTGTCTGCCTGGCTCTGACTCAGTTTCCACTGTGTGGGAGCGCATTGGCACTTCAGTGAGGCAGCAGTGACAGAACCAAAAAGTGCTTGGACTCTGCATCTATAAGACCTAGATTGAAATCCCAGCTCCACCAATTAATAGATGAATAATGGCTGCTATTCATTGAGTCCTGCCTGGGCCACTTCATATACATCAGCTCATTGATCCTCACCAGGGTCCAGGTTGCGGACTTTAACTTTGCGTGGTCTGAAGCCAAAGCCCTTGCTATGCTTCCTCCAAGCACTGTGACCTGGTGCCATTTCCTTTACTTCTCTGAGCCTCAGTTTGCTCAACTGTTAAAATGGATAGTAATGCTTCCAGCATTCTTGTAAAGATTTAATGAGACAATTCATTTGCCAAATATTCATTAGGTGTTTGCTCTGTTCCTGGCAGTGTGCTAGGCAAAGAGGGTGGAAACATTCTTCTGAGGTGTTCTGTAAGGGTAAACAGGGTGAAAGTGTCCTTCTGAGGTGTTCTGGAAGGGCAAGGAGGATGGAGATATTCCTTTCCATTGGCATCTCATGGAATATTGGGTGAGACAGGGGAGATTGTAGAATTCCGGAATAAGTGTATAGCAGAGGTGAGTGCTGGGTTTGGGGGAGAAAGGGCATATATGGGAGAATCAGGGTTGGCTTCCTGGAGGAGGTGATATCCAGCTTGGTTTCTGAAGAAATGAGGATAAGGTCATTCCAGGCAGACAGAGCAGCATGCAAATCAAAGAGAGAGGAAGGAACAAGATGTATGCATCCAGGAATGGTCAGAGACGGAGTACGGCTACAGCATGCATTCTCAACAGGAGGGAGAAATGTTGCCAGGACAAAAAAAACTGTCTTTGGGGGTGAAGAGGTAAATGATCTTAGACATTCAGTGATATGAGTCTCTAAAGGATTATAGTACACAAATGGATAAGTAGTATATCTATGGCATTAAAACTTTTTGGGTGGATAAGAGGAAAAAACTGTCTACAAAGACTATAATACGGATGACCATTAAGAACACTATGCTAAACGGGAATAAGCCAGTCACAGAAAGAAAAGTACGGTGTGATTCCACTTCTATGTAGCATCTACAGTAGTTAAACTCATAGAAATGGAAATTTGCCAGGGGCTGGGGGCAAGGAGCAATGGGAAGCTATCCTTTAATGGCTACACAGTTTCCAGTTTGGGATGGTGAAAAAGTTCTGGGGATCGATTGTGCAACAATGTGAATATATTTAACACTACTGAACTGTACATTGATAAATGGTCAAGATGGTAAATTTTATGTTTTGTGTTTTTTAACCACGATAAAAAATTTTAAGTTAACAACAACAACAACAAAAAAGGAAAGTGAAAAATAAAGCGTTTGCAGGAGGCAATAATGAAGAAACACTGGGCTGGAACACAGGGTGCTGGAGGAGGTTGGCTTCACCTACAGATAAAGCTGGGAAGGTGAGCGAGGCAAAGTCCTGCAAGATCTTGCTTCTCATGTTCAATAGACCGAAGTTTCAGTTCTACAGGTCTAGGGGGAGTCAACTTTTTATGCAGATATTTTTGGGTTTGTGGTCCCTATGTTCTACTCAGCTCTCCTGTTGTAGAGCAAAAGCAGCTCTTTGTAATATGGCAATGATGGGCAAGGCTGTGTGTGTTCCAATAAAACTTTATTTACAAAGACAGATAAAGCTGCATTTGGCAGCCTGTGGATCATAGGTTGCCAATCCCCACTATTTCCTAGGAAAAGTTCACTCAGGAGACAACAGATGCTGGAGAGGATGTGGAGAAATGGGAACACTTTTACACTGTTGGTGGGAGTGTAAATTAGTTCAAACATTGTGGAAGACAGTGTGGTGATTCCTCAAGGACCTAGAAATAGAAATTCCATTTGATCCAGCAATCCCATTACTGGGTATATATCCAAAGGATTATAAATCGTTCTACTATAAGGACACGTGCACATGAATGTTCATTGCAGCACAGTTTACAATAGCAAAGACCTGGAACCAACACAAATGCCCATCGATGATAGATTGGACAGGGAAAATGTGGTACATATACACCATGGAATATTATGCAGCCATCAAAAACAATGAGTTCGTTTCCTTTGTAGGGACATGGATGAACCTGGAAACCATCATTCTCAGCAAACTGACACAAGAGCAGAAAATCAAACACCACACGTTCTCACTCATAGGCGGGTGTTGAACAATGAGAACACATGGACACATGGAGGGGAGCACTACACACTGGGGTCTGTTGGGGGGAAATGGGGGAGGGACAGCAGGGGGGTGGGGAGCTGGGGAGAGACAGCATGGGGAGAAGTGACAGATATAGATGATGGGGAGGAAGGCAGCAAATCACACTGCCACGTGTGTACCTATGCAACAATCTTGCATGTTCTTCACATGTACCCCAAAATCTAAAATGCAATAAAATAAATTAAAAAAAAAGAAGTCGCTTTGGCAATTTATGCAAACACTAGATTGGAGAAAGGAGTGCACAGAAGGGGCCCAGCACAGTGTCGTGCCCTCAGAAAGGTGGGGTTCCTTTTCTTCCCTCATGCCAGGCAGTGCCTTCTGAGTGGCAGTAGAATAAAGTTGTCTCTCTGAGGCTGCCTCTTCTTTCTGACCTTGTACAAACCAAAGGCTGTGATGACTCCCTAACTCCTGACATCCCAGGAAGGTAGGAGCTGTACCACTTTGACATTGTTTTAGCTGCAGCAAAATGAGATAAAACCAGCTTTGGCAGTGGTGACACTTGGATGGGTATCTGATACTTTGCTGTAGGTAATTTGTTAGCAAAATCCATCACCCCCTAACACTGCTGCCCCAGACCCCAAGTCACCTCCCACACATCCCTGTATTTCATAGCTTTGATTCATTAACTCCATCTGCTGGAATTACAGGTAACACTCAGAGCTGCATTCTAAGCAGGCAAGGATGATGGCTTTAAAAGTGGCCCCTCTAGAAAGGTTAATATTATAAATACATCTTAAATGCCTAATACATAACCAATTGCCACAAATATGGAAATGCCAGCAGTGTTAAAACTCAGAAAGCAAGAAAGAAGCAGGTCACCTTTGCTCTTTGTATATTGTATTTTCAACTGGGCTGGATAAATGCCTTTAGTCTCCGGGGAGCAGTGGACCACCCCTGGAAGCTAGAGTGGGCCAGGAAGGAAAAGACCCCTGTGGGAGACTGGGGGTGGAAGCATTACAAAGGATCAGTCTCTTAAGCTGCCAGAGCGTCAGTTTCCTCAGATGCAAAATAGGGATGATAATTATTCTTGCCCTATTCACCTCACCTAGAAGGTCCAGAAATTTCTTAATTAACTACAAATCTACCATAAATGTTGGATACTGCTCTCTTTCTTTCTAGCAACTAGGCCAGTGCTTGGCACACTGCAAATGCTCAGTAAACACTCTTTCCTTCTTTTGTTTTTCTTCCCATACCTTTGAGGTTGACTAGCATTAATTCAGACAGATATGAAAATATCAGGTATGACCTTCCCCAGGTGTACTTGGGTTTTCTGGGAGATGATGTTAGAGAGCAACTTTTCTGAGATTTGAAGGATAATTTTAAGTGTATCAGTGGTTTAGGAAGGGAGGTGTTTATAATCTCACATTAGACCACAGAAGGGCTCCTGCATCGTCAGATGAGCTCTGTATATGTACGACTCTGTGTGTGTTGGGGCAGTGGGGCGTGTGAGCAAGTACTGTTGTGAATGAATACGTGTAAGTGTATATGCATGGATATGCCAGGGCTACGGTGAGGCCTGCGAGGTGTCCATGGTGCGTCATTTAGGGAGGAACTCACTCTCAGGGATGACCCTGTACTTGCATGAGCCCAAGAGTTAGTGCCTCCTGGAGTATAGTATCTCACACACCTCACCCTAGTCTCAGACTTGGGATAGCCATGTATGGACAGAGAAGGGATATCGTTTAAAATGCCGTTGTCAAGGAAGAGCCAACACCTTTGTCCTAAAGAGCCTTCCAAAGCAAGGATGAATTTCCTTAAGTTTTGGATTTGTGGGGATCTTTAAGGTATTCAATCCAGTGGTAATCAAATGTGACTGTGCATCAGAGTCATGTGAGGAGAGCTTGTGAAACCTTCAAATTCCCAGCCTCCAGCCCCAAGATGTTTCTCTGATTGGTCAAGGCTGTGGGACCTGGAATGTGCATGTTTAACATGCATGCTTTCCCCATCCCAGGTAATTCTGACGTGGGCTGTCCAGGACCAACCATGGAGAAACTCTTAGAATTGGAGTGACCTTATAATTCATCATCCAATCCAAGCCACTTTGGGAGTGAAAGAAATAACGTGTTATAGTTTAAATCAGGAGTTGGCAAACCCATGCCTGTTTCGGTAAATAGCATTTTATTGGAACACAGCCACAATCATTTGTTTAGGCATTGCCTATGGTTGCTTTTAAACTATAATTCCAGAGTTGAGTGGTTGCAACAGAGACCTCATGACTTGCAAAGCATGACATATTTATTATCCAGTCCTTTAACAACAACAGCTGTCAACCTCTGGTTTGGATTATTGTTTAGTAAATGTTTACCCATACCTAGGGAGCTACCCTTAACTATAGTTTAATCTTTCTCCTTTCACTTAGAAGGACGGTGAAGCCCAGAGTGGTTAGAGTTTGAGTAAGCATATTTTGTACAATACTTGGATGTCTCTTTCTAGATTGGGTTGTGGATACACAGTTGAGCAACTGCTAAAAAGAAGCCTAGTGGCTGTTGGGATAAACTGGAGTGGGTTCTGGGGAAGTCCGGGTTAAGTTGAAGGTTTGCCCTGGCTGCTAATGCCATGGTGGCAGTGTGTCATCCTCGTCATACAATGCCTAATCATGCTGCTTCTGTCACCCTCCGCAATTCCACAGACCAGGACATTCCATGTGCCTCATGATGTGCCCACATGGCCCTTTGCCGTATTTTCTGTTCAGATCTTTTTTAAAAAAGTGTTGTAAGTGATTCCTGAGGAAGGCACAGAGTTTATTTGTAAAGTAGCTTTGTGAGAGCTGCTGTACCCTCTGCCCTTGCCTCTTGGGACTGACCAGGAGCTGCTCATGTGCGTAGATGTGGGAACCTCCTCCTCACAGCAGTGTCCCCTGTGCTGGTGCAGTTCCCATCACACAGATGGGAAGAGTGTCTGTGCACTCTAAGCAACTGGAACCTCTGTATCATGGGGCTCAATTCACTTTTCCTTTACTCAATAAAACCAACATCAGACTGGAAACAAACAAACAAACAAACAAAAAAACTCAGACTGACACTGAGACCTACCTCAGACTGACCTCTCTTGAGACACATGCTCCCACCCACTCCTGAACAAATAAATAGCAAGAAAATGCAACTAGAGGGAAGTTGCACTGAGAATAATTACAGAGTAATTAAAGTTAAATTTTGATTTAAACTTGATGTTGCTTCGCAAAAGAAAATGTGCTGTGAATAAACAGAGATCAATTTACACCACTATCAAGTGGCAGGTGATATTAGCAGAAGATGGCCTTAAATCTCTCTGGGAGCCTCAACAATACCACTCGCATGGTGCAGAAGGACAGGATCCCTCCCAGGAGGCTGTTCATAAGGAAGTTAGCAAAGGGGAAGCGGCCACCTGTGAAATTCTTACTCGGTGTTAGGGATTTGAGCTGCAAATTGGCTTTTTGTGGAGAGGTGAGTGCATGTGTGTGTGTACATGTGTGCAGGTTTATGTGTGTGTGTGTTTTGTAAGCATATGGATCTTGTGTGTTTGTAAGTCTGTATGTGTTCACAAGTACATTCATGCATGTGATATGTATTTGATGATGTGCACGTGTGTTTTCTATTACCTGATGTTGCTAGGGCCCCATTCTTGCCTGCTGTGCTCCCAATAGCCTAACCATTCCTAAGGGAATCACATGATGGTCCTACTCTGCATTAAGTAGACTGATTAAGTCCACATTAGGACATGACTGATTATTAACTCTCAATCCAGTCTGCTTAGACCAGGAAAGCCACAAGTTTAGTTTGGGAGCTTGCAAGACATGGAGGTCACCTTCCTTGATGCACACAACCTCATCTGATCACTTTTGCTTATCTGAGGATGGCAGAGTTTCTGGGCAAAGCTCAGATCTTCTCCACGGCTCCCCCTCCACACCTCCTCATTCATTTCAGATTGAACTTGCCGTGGTGGTTAATTCCCATGATGCTGTTCCATCATCCTCTTCAGGAATGGTCAGGATACAGCCAGGTGGACAGGCAGGTGGGCAGGGTAGGGCAGGGCAGGGCAGGGCAGGGCAGGGCTCTAGGGACTAGGATGGATTGGCCTGCCATGCTACTCAAGGAGACTGGAAGCATGCACATCCAAGGGGTATATGTAAATTTTAGCCAAGTAGGTGAGCTGAGGTCAGCATTCAGAAGTAGCTTTAAGCAACAGTTCTGAAGAGTAAGAGGAAGGATGAGTCTGGCCAGGCAACAGGAGCGAGCAATCCTCAATCCAAATTGTGGCAGAAGAGAAGGCAAAGCAGATAAGAAAAACAGCTGTGAGCACCTTGGAGAGGCTGGAGGCTCAGATGGGTCCTGCCCAGGTGATTCAAGGCCAGGACCACCCACTTACATGTTCAGGGCTGGACCAGGTTGACCTAAAAGGCTCTCCTCCAGGAAGCTCTCCCTAACAAATGCCATTATTCTTCTACACTCTGCTCCCTCTCCTAATCCTCTCAGATGCAGTTCTGTGATTCTTAATAGATTCCACTGGCTTCTCCAAGAATTTGCCCAACTTCCTTGGACACTTCCTTTCCTCTGGACATTGGTTGCTTATGGTCTCATCTACTCCCTGATGCCTGTCATTGGCGCCTCACCTCATTTCTGGTTTTTGCATGTGTCCAAATACTAGCTCTCTAGCCAGACTAAAAGCTCCCCTGACATGGGGGGTGTCTACTGCTTCTTGTTTTTTTTCTATGACATTCGCTAGTGTGTACTCAAGCCATCTCTTCTAACTGGTGGGCTGACATGGCTTTGGGTATCATAAAGTCTTTCATACATGAGAGATGTTCAGCCTCAGACTCATTTTTTTCCTCTGCATTTTCCAGTCTTCAAATTCTATGTTCACTTCTACTCTGTGGCCTCTAGGCTCAGCCCTGCCTAATTCTTGAGCCAACTCTGGCTCCTCTCATTATCACCACCAACTCTGCTATCCCACATCTGCTCATCAAAATGAGATCCGATCTCTTCTCTGTGTAAGTTGTGGGAGAATCTCCACAGAGGTCCCTGAAAAGTCACTGTGCCTTTGCCCAGGCTTTGCCCCCTGCACCTGGACCACCCTGTGCCTTTCTGTATCTTGCAAACATTCACCATTTTTCAAGGCTTGAATTCACTACCTCCTCTTTGAAGACTTCCTAGATACCTGCAGGCTGAGTTATGTGTTCCAGCAACTGTCCTGCCCTGGCATAAGGCTCATGCCTCTTGAAATCACTTAGCACACCATGGTGTCAAAATTGGGTTAGATGTCCAACTTCCTCAGCAGATAATTGGTTATTTGAGGGCAGGGATCATGTTTCAATCATTTTTGTAATTCTCTTTCATGCATTCCCCAGTGCCCAATACAGGGTGGATGCTCAGCAAATATTTTGAATGATTCCCTGGACTGGTTGCTAGAGGAGTTCGGCCTTTCTCTGAAGGATGGGGAGTAGGTGCTGGTTGTCAGGTGGGCATTGGCAGGAATGTCCAGATTTGGAAAATGAGGACTCTTCCTGCAGCACCATCCAGGAAGATTCAGACCAGCTGGCTATCACCATTACCTGGGGGGACGGAAGGCACAATGAAGGCCTGGAGCATATAGTAGCTTCCTGGGACATGACAGGTAGAATCAGGTGCTAGTGAAGGCACAACCTGGTCAGAACCACTGAGTTATAATCCTGATCTAGCCACTTACCACTGCATAGCCTCAAGCCAAGAATTTACTCTCCCTGAGCTTCAGTTTCCTTGTCTGTATGTTGAGGCTAAAAAGTCCGTCTTGCGGGGTTGGAATGAAAGTTAAATGAGATAGTGTGTTGAATCAGTGTTCACAGGGCTTCCTTGACTATAGTAGATCTCTCTGGGCTCTCCTCCCATTTAACCTCGCTCACACATTTTTTCAGGTTACTAACCTACTACTTTACGAATGTATGTGTTTATTTGCGACTGCGAGACTGGCCACTCTTTGGGGACACAAGCCATGTCTTAACTCTGCCTTTTTGGTATATGGCACATATAGGGGCCAACATTTACTTTTGAATGAATGACTATAAATGGCTATTTGTGGGGAGTAATGCAACTATATATGTAACAAAACTTTTTTTTTTTTTTTGAGCTGAGGACAGTAGCTTGAATTAACAAACCAACAGAACATTTCTAAAGAAAAACAAAGTTAAAAAGAACTTTATAATTTATAAATCACCACCGGAACTCCTGACTACCAAAGTGTTTCCAGATAGAGGTCTTGCCAAGAAGGCTGTCAGGTGCAGATAAGGCTCATTAGTAATTAGTAAATGTCCATTTGCATTCAAATGCAGTAAGGGGCTGCAGTTCTTAAAAATAATCTGTTCTCCTGAGTAGTCTAAACACGACCCATGCAATGTCAGAGATTAGCAATTTTTCCCTTTAGTAACATTCTTTCATGCATTTCTTCAACAAATATTTATTGAGCTCTTTCTGAATGCCAGGTACGGTTTGAGGCACTGAGAACATACTGATGAGCAAGGCAAGATCCCTGTCCGCACGTATTATGGTCCAGTGACAGGTGAGTAAGAAAAATGTGAATGGAAAATACAGGGGGCCTATGCCTGTTCTTGGAGGCTGGGCTCCTTTAAGAGAGAAAAAAAAGACAACATGGAGCATAGATTTAAAACAGGGTGATGTGCTTGAGTTATTGGGTGGCTGCTTCTGATTGGGTGGTCAGATCAGGAGGAGAGGGAATCCCAAACAGAAAGAGAATCTGGTACAAACGCTGTGAGGTGGAAAGAGGTTGACATATTCCAGTTGTGAACAAGGTAGAAGACAAACACAAATGAAATTGGAAAGGAAAGCAAAGACTCAATCATGCAGGGCATTATAATCCCTGGGGAAGAGATTATGGATATGGTTCCAAGGGCAACAGGTAGGTTTAAATGGGAGTGACATGATCCGACACATCTTTAGAAAGATCTTTCTGGTGCTTGGATGGAGACCAGGAATGAAATGGGACAAAAATGAAAGCCAGAGACCAGTTAGGAGGTCATTCCAGTAGAATGATGAGAAATGATGGGGATTGGAGTAAGGTGTTGACAGCAGAGACAGAAACATGGAGGGCAGGCGCAGTGGCTCAATGCCTGTAATCCCAGCACTGTGTGAGGCCGAGGTGGGTGAATCATTCAAGGTCAAGAGTTTAAGACTAGCCTGGGCAACATGGCGCAACCCCCCATGTCTACTAAAAATACAAAAATTAGCCAGGCATGCTGGTGGGTGTCTGTAATCTCAGCTACTTGAGAGGCTGAAGCAATAGAATGGTTTGAACTTGGGAGGCAGAGGTTGCAGTGAACTGAGATCACGCCTCTTGCACTCCAACCTGGGTGATAGAGTGAGACTCCGTCTCTGAAAGAGAGACAGAGAGAGAGAGAGAGAGAGAGAGAGAGAGAGAGAGAGAGAGAGAGAGAAAGAGATAAAGAGAGAGAGAGAAACGTGAAGACACCTACCTATGTATATTTTCCAATGTTTTTGGAAGCAGAATCAGTAGCCTTTGTTGATTGGCTGGTGGGAGGAGAGAACAGTGAGTCAGAGAGGAGTGAAAGGGAACTCCAAGATATTTAATTTAGATTGTGTCAGCAAAACGGTGGTGGTATTTTCTGAGATGGAAAAGAATCGAAGGATGGTTGATGTTTGAGATTTTCTAAGTGACTGTGAAAATGCATGTGTGTGCGCACACTTGTGCACGTGTGCCTGTGTGGTAGGAACTGGAGTATTCTGAGATCAAGAGTTTTGCTCTGGCCACATCAAGTTTGGGATACCTCTTAGACATCCATGCAAAGATGTCAAGCAGACCCCTGGATATCTGCATCTTGAGCTCCGAGAAGAGATTAAAGCTGGAGATACAGATCTGGGAGTTATTTGCATGTAGATTAATAAGGGAAATGAATATAGATAAGAAAGAGAAAGAGCCTTAGACTGAGCCCTGAGGGGCTTCAATATTTGGAGTTTCAGCAAAGAAGGAAGAACTGACAAAGACGAGCAAGACCGAGGAGCCAGTGAAGTGGGGATGAGACCTGAAAGTCACCAAAGCCAAGAGCAGAAACTGTTACAGGAAAGAGAGACATAAGGGGCAAATGTGGACAGGTATAGATGCCTTTTTGAAAAAGTTTTGCTGTGAAGAGAAATAGACATGGAGCAGCTGCAGAAGAGTTTCATGGGGTGTGTGTGTGCTTCACATAGGAGATTTGGAAAGACTGCTGTACACTGAAGGAAAGCTAGAGGAAGGGAGGAAAGGATGGTGAATGGGAGGTGAAATTACAGAAGCAAGCTCTTGGGAAGGAAAGATGAATGGGAACCAAAGCACAGAAGAGGGGTGGCCTTTGAAGACGTGGGGGCACTTCATCCATAGAGAGACAAGAGGAAAGGCAGAGAAGATGGGTTCTGACGAGCATCTTTTCAGTATGGAAATCTTAGAGAGTGTCTGTCTAATTGCATTCAAGTATATGATAAGGACCGTTGCTGTTGCCTCTGCATATGTGTTTATTTTGGGGGAAAGGGTGTAGGAGTTTTTGAGTAGACTAAAAGGTATGAAACAGTCATTACAACGAACAGGCAAGTGAACCTACTAGGAGAGTGTGTAGGATTGCCAGGCAACACCAAGGGCTGGTTTGAGACTTCTGGTCATGAATTTACAGTTAGTCAAACAAATATGTGTGGCAAAGGAATTCAAAGTGTTTGGTAGAGAGTGATTGTAAGTGCAAAAAAAAAAAAAAAAAAAAAGATTGAACAAAAAGAAAGATTCTAAGAAGGGTCCCCAGGGTGAGATGTGTAGGATCATCAATTTAAAAGCCCTGATGAGGTCTCAGAATTGTTGCAACAGAAGCACTGGAGGAGGGTGGGGGCTGCTAGGATATGAAGTTGTTGTCAGAGCAGATACTTAAGGCCAGATTTTTCAAAGGTGATGCAGGCATTGGCAATGATAAAGTCAAAATTATGACCATGGGTAGCTGAGGCAGGGTGAGTAAAAAAGGATTGTTAAGCTGGGCATGGTGGTGGCTCATGCCTGTAACCTCAGCACTTTGGGATGCTGACGTGGGTGGATCACTTGAAGCCAGGAGTTCAAGACCAGCCTGGCCAACATGGTGAAAACCTGTCTCTACTAAAAATACAAAAGTTAGCCAGGAATTGTGGTGCATACCTGTAGTCCCAGCTACTCGGGAGGCTGAGGTAGGAGAATCACTTGAACCCGGGAAGTGGAGGTTGCAGGGAGCCAAGATGGTGCCTCTCCACTCCAGCTTGCATGACAGTGAGGCTCTGTCACAAACAAAAATGGATTGCTGGAGGAAATAAGGTCAAGAAACTGAGAGACTAAAGCATGGATGGACCTTCTATGTGGATTTAGAAGTCACTGTGAATGATGACGGAAGTGTTAGGACCCAATGAGACTGGTGAAGGGGGTTTGATCCAGGTAGAAGCAACAAGGAGTTCTAGGTGGTGGAAAATGAAGGCTGACGACACTGACTTCCAGAGAACTCTCCGTGTGTGGTGGGGAGAGGTATGGTTAGGAGGCCGCAAATGGGAGCACGAAGCAGAACAGCCACCCCTCGTTAACCCTAAATTATAGGCACACGAGAGAAAAAACAGCTCCATTCATGAGGTGCAGGTGACACTGTGGTCTGGAATGGACTTAGGGCAAGAACATGGAAGGAATATTCAGGGGAGGGTGGTAGTTGGGGTGTGTGCTGCTCATAGAGCATGAGCTTCAGAGGGCACGACTGCAGGGTGAGGGTTAGGAAATCGGGTGAGATTAGGGCAGGCACTGAGCAGTGAGGGGATGAGGCTTTATGATGATGGACCCTGATGGGGCATGGTATGTAGCGGGGACCTCAGCTGAACAGAGGTGGGGCAACTGATAGGATTGGACCTGTGAGCCCCTCGGGAGAAGATGGGTTCAAGCTGGCCTCTTCTCTCCTGAGGTTGCACAGTGGTGGTCAAAGGGGTGGGGTTTAGGTGGCACCTTGTGCAAAAGGTACCACCTAACCTAGCGCAAGGATCTCATGTGTCCCCAGGCCAGACCATGGAGGTCAATAAGCAAAGCAGGCTGGGCCAGGACTGTGAGAAACCTGATCAGTGCTTCTCAATTTCCAACAGGCAAACAAATCCACTAGGGATCCCATTCGAATGCAGACTCTCATTCAGTAGCTCTGGGATTGAGCCTGAGATTCTGTGTTTCTGAAAGTGCCAGGTGACACTCTTGTTATTGGTCCATGGACCACACTTTGAGTAGCAAAGTCTGGAGAGTCTGCAGACTGCTAAAAGGAGCAGCTGCTTCTCACCTGTCCCTGTTGTTCTCATATGAGAGAGAAGGCTCACCATGATCTTCTCTTCTGATTTCTAAAGAGAAGTCAGAACTCTGGATTTTTATGTAAAATCATCCCATTTAAGAATATTGGCAAATAATTAAAAATGCAAAACACTGTGTGGACCAAACAAAACATGTATGAGGGTTGAATTCTGCTTATAACACAACTGTTTGTGATTTCTGATGGAGAGGAATGCAGGAAGAGTGAGGAGCAGGGAGCATTGGACCGGGGTCAGTTATTATGGGTCACAGAGTCAGCATGGCCTTTGGCCCTAGAGGTCACCGTTCCTAAGGCACCTTTACATTTAAAAGCAGTTTCCCAGGCGTCTGGGCTGATGCCCTGCCAGGCTGTCTTCGTTCTCACCGCTCCAAGAATGTTATTCTTCCTGCTCCCCTCATCCCGAATGCCCTCCATCTCCACCCAACCCCGAATCTATCCCACTGACTTTCAAAGTGGTGTAGGTGGAAGAGCGCGCCTGGAAGCTTCAGTTTGCTTTGTGAAACGCCGTGAAATATTGACATATTTAATTCCATCACTCATACCAGAAACGATTTTTCTAGCAGGAAATACAGCTGTATTATATGTACGCAAGTCTCTGCAACTCAAAAAGAAAATAATGACACATAAAATATTTTGAAGAAAACACATTCTTGGTTTCCCATTAGCATTTATTCCCACTTGTTTCATTCTCTGTGTCACTTCCAGCACTGACTGGTAGACAAGTGGTAGCAGGCTCTCAAAGTTAAAGAACAATTTACGAAAGAAAAAAAAAAAAACCCTTAATATAGAGAAAGTATCTATTCATTAAGCTAATGTGTTCTGGGAATTGGAACTTCTTTTATTCTATTTAGTGGTGAAAACTCTCAATCTTCCTTGTGGGATGGTAGTGTTCCAAGAAAGACTGGGCTGACAGTTTGCCCATATCTTATCCCTTCTTCACAGACAGTGGAGACCCACCTTCCCTACTGAGTCTTCTCGAGTTCTACCTGCTCCTTTTTATCATCCATATGATTCAGGGGCTGTGCCCCAAACATATATTAATTTCCTAATTGCATGTCATCTTGGGTCAATGTAGTATGTTTCTATGTCTGGCTGCCCAGACGTAAGCTCATGCAGGCTGGGACTATTTCTTGCCTCTCTGCTGAGCTGGCAAGGGGCAAATAGCAGCCTCGAGGTTAGAACTCTGTGTTTATGATCCTAGGGCATTTTAGAGCTGTTCTGAATCACTTAATTTACTTAACCATGGGGTGGGCATGTTGGCTCACTCCTGTAATCCCAGCACTTCAGGAGGTTGGGGTGGGCAGATCACCTGAGGTCAGGAGTTTGAGACCAGCCTGGCCAACATGACGAAACCCTGTCTCTACTAAAAATACAAAAATTAGCTAGGTGTCATGGTGCGTGCCTGTAGTCCCAGCTACTTGGGAGGCTGAGGTAGGAGAATGGCCTGAACCTGGGAAGCAGAGGTTGCGGTGAGCCAAGATCGCACCACAGCACTCCAGTCTGGGCAACAGAGCGAGACTGTCTCAAAAGAAACAAAGAAAGAAATATTTAATCTCTTAACTTATTTCTGCATCTCAGGACCTCAACAACCCCTAACCTTCTATGAGTCACAGAAAAATTAAGAATCTGATGATCTTATAGCTTCTTGTTGCAAAAAAAAAAAAAAAAGAAACAAAAAAAGAAAAGAAAAGAAAAAAGAAACCCATTCATAGGAGATAGCACCATAATATCCGTTAAAACAACAACAACAACAACAACAACAACAACAACAACAACAACAACAAAACCCAGAATCTCTCTTTCCTTAGAAGGATCTCCAGGAGATATGATCTCTTTCTATTCTAATATTTTGGGACTCCACAGCATTTCCTTGTTTCCTTTTGTGTTCCATCTCTGTCCTGTCTTACCTCTCAGGGCACATCAGCTAATTCTTTTTCTCCTTGATGTTCTTAGTATAAGGACCAAAGCCCTTGAATGGCTTACCAAATAGGTGACTTGACAAGGTACTTGAATTCTTTAAGCCTCAGTATCTAAGACAGGAAAATGAGGATAATACTAAGACCTAAATCACAGGATGAGTCTAAAGGATTCAGTGGTATTTGACCCCCTTCCTCTCCTCCTCCTCTCTGATTGCCTCTCCCCACTTCCAAGAGTCCCCTTTCTGTTTGGAGGCTGACTGGGTGTTGGAAGTTCCAGGTCTAAGCACCATGAGCAGCTCCACTTCGAATGGATGGAAAAGATGTCAGACGTCCATCCTTTCTTATGCCGCCATATTAAGCAATTCAGGAAACATTAGCTCCCAGGTTGAGCTGTTTCCCCACAGGTCTAATGATTTCCCATCTTCTCTCATCAGCTGTGCCCCTATTTACATGCCCCCCAGGTACAGAGCCCACGGTGCACTCTTCTCCATGGGATACTTCCTCAAAGTGAATCCCTGCCTTGCAGCAGCCCTCTCCTCTCACACATACTGTATTTAGGCTTCCTACTTCCCTACCTCCAAGCTGTTCTCGTGATTATGAAATGCTTGATTGTGGTGCCTGTCGAAATGCATTCATAATGCAACCTTATGTCTCCCAGAAAATTTCCAGGGGAAATTAAAGCTGTGGGGAGACTAGCACCCTGTGTTTATGATCCTTGTGCATTTTACAGCTTTCATGAAGGTTTTCTTTATCCTTGCACTCAGAACAGGGAAGGAAGAGAAATGTAGATGTGGCAAGGGGTGCTGGGGGACGATGACGGGGGAGTCGGAACGTCTTGGATCTGGCCCTGCCACCCCCCAGCCACGACTGTATGAGCAGCAGCTATTCTGACAACAGCTCAGATTTTCAGCTGTCTTCTTCCTTCCGCGTGTTCAGGGCTCCCCGTCTATCTGGTGTCTGCTCCTCAGCCTCCTAGAGGGTCTTCCTTTTGAGAGTTTTGTCTTGCGTCTTCATGTCTTCCCTTCTCACTCCCTGGGTTAGCACCTCCACTCCCACAGCTACAAATGCCACCCCTCTGAGGATGGCTCCTCAGTCTCTAGCTGTAGCTAAAATCTCCACCTTCCTCCCTCTGAATCTTGACTTTACCTAGTTATCTTGCAGGGACCTCAAAATCAGCATGCCCAGAACTGAACTCACACTGTTTCCCACTCCTTCTAGGTCACCCATCTTGGTGACTAGCCCCATTCTCTCCTCAGGCACAATAGTCCAGAAATCTCAGATGTGCCCAGTGAGCCCCCTCCATAAGATGTCCTTGCTGCCAGCCCATTACCCCCACAAGGCCACCACTCTCTACATAGGAGGCCCTTCTTACCTCGTGCCTGCACCTCTCACTAATGATGAGGCCTGGGCTGAGTAACATGGCTCTCCCTGCTTCTGTAACATGGGAAGCTTTAGAGAAGATGATCCCAAAAGACCCATCTGATCCTATCTATCTTTATTTCGGTTATCATCCATCAAACTCTATGGCTCAAAACCTTACAATAGAGTCTTGCCCCTGGATTCTCCACACCATCCTCCCAACCATGTCCAGAGGGAACTTTGCAGGACTGGAGGAAACCTGCAATACTCTCCATGCCTGACTCCTGCTGCCTTCCTTGCTGTTCTCCGCACCTCCCTCGTGTTTTCACTGTGCAAGGTGCATGCACCTCAATGCTCGGCAGGTCCTCACGCTCACCTGCTGTCTCTCAGGCTCCATCCTGTGCAGTTTCTCTTCCTGCTGTTAGAATTTCTCTCCCTCTTTCCCTTCCTACCCTTCTCTTCTCCTGCCGCTTATCTTCTCTTTCCCGTGGTCTGTATGGTGAACCCTCCCTCATTCTTCAAGGTTCAGATCAAGCCTCATTCTTCACAATACCCCACCTCAGAGCTAATATCTGTACCCACTGTTTCACTAGAGATGCAGCAATAACATTTACACATCTACCTCTTCACTGGATTCTGAGCTCCTTAAGGGTCCTGACTTTGTGTTCCCAGAGCCCAGTACAATGCTTGTGCGAAATTCAGGTTTCATAATTGTATTGTGACTGAATGGCTCCACAGATCTATAACATTCAACCTCTTTAACTTGGCATTTAAGACTCTTTCCATTCCAGATCCACCAAACCGTTAGCTGTTTCCCTTAAAGTGCTTTTTACTTAAGTCAACTGCCCCATTCACCCTTTCATAATCATGTTCAAGATCAAATGATTCTGAACATGCCCATTGCCATGGTGGGAATTTTGCCCCTTGACCCCTACCCATCTCATGACCATAAGTCTCTATCTATGTTTGTTTTTGAGACAGGGTCTCACTCTGTCACCCAGGCTGGAGTGCAGTGGTGCAATCACTGTTCACTGTGTCCTCGATCTCCTGGATTCAAGCAGTCCTCCCACCTCAGCCTCCCGAATAGCTGAAACTACGGGTATATGCCACTGCACTTGGCTAATAGATATATTTTTAATTTTGTAGAAACAGGGTCTCATTATGTTGCCAGGACTGGTCTCAAACTCCTAAGGTCAAGCGATCCTCCTACCTCAGACTCCCAAAGTTTTGGGATTACAGGTGTGAGCCACCATGCCTAGCTTTATCTTATTTATTGTTTAAGGCCCAGCCAAATGTCACTTTTTCCTCTTCCTATTCTGAATCCAGGAGTAATCTCTTCTTCCTAGTAGTCCCATAGGTCTTTAAACCTCTTTTACCATCTTTCACTCTTTGGGTGTTATAACAGAGTGATTCAGTCAATTAATTGATCTTTAAAAACGTGTTCCTCAGGGCTGCTCTGACCAAGCCCAGGGTCTCCATCGAGGCCATACTTGCCATGTGTATCATAGTGTATTAGCCCATTCTCATGCTGTGAATAAAGACATACCTAAGTCTGAGTAATTTATAAAGGAAATAGGTTTAATGGACTCACAGTTCCACATGGCTGGGGAGGCCTCACATTCATGCTGGAAGGTGAAGGAGGAGCAAAGTCTTGTCTTACATGGCGGCAGGCAAGAGGACATATGCAGGGGAACTGACCTTTACAAAACCACCAGATTTGGTAAGGCTTATTCACTTTCATGAGAGCATGATGGGAAAGACCTGCCCCCATGATTCAGTTACCCTCGACTGGGTCTGTCCCAGAACATGTGGGGACTATCATAATTCAAGGTGACATTTTGGTGGGGACACAAAGGCAAACCATATCACATGGGTCTCCTCAAGATCTCTCCCAGTGCTGGTTCATGATGGTCTTTAAATCCATTCCTCCTCATGCTTGCCATCCCCACTATCAATCCCATGGAGGAAATCCCGCATCTCTCACCTGGACCAGAGCAACAGCTTCCTAACTGGCCTTCTCACCTCCATTGCAGCCACAATGAAATATAACTGTGCAAATGTGACCCAGCTATCCTCCACAAGATCCCTCAGTGACTTCCTACTGCTCTTGGGATAAAGGCCTAAACCCTCAGCTAGGTCTATTCTGCCAGCTTCCCCTCCAGTCCTGCCCCTATGGCCTCCCCCTAGCTCTCTGCTCTTTAGCAGTGTGACCCTTCTAAGTGCTCTGGGTTCCTTCCCACTCCAGCCTGAGCCCAGGCTGTTCCTCTACTGGGAACATTCTTTCTTCAGCTTTCCCAGGGATCTGATAGGTCCCTACTTATCCTTCCAGTCTCAACTCAACATCACTTCTTCTCCCGATTTCCCCTCCTGTGGCAGCTCCCCTGTTTATACAGTCAGCATTTATTCCAATTTGTCAGCCTCCTTTATTTACCATTGCTCTCTTTTCTCTGCCTCTGTCCCTGCACATGTGTACCTATTTCCATGTCCAGCAGAGAGCAGGCACCCAGTACACATCTGCTGAACGGGCGCTGACATTCACGGGCTGCTCTTAACAGACTGGGAGCAGTCTGTGGGCAGGGGCTGCAGCTAGAAACAGAAACTTATGTTTGTGTCCATGTGTGTACGTGTATCTCCAGAGTCCTAATTGGTGCCAGATTTAAAAAAAGCAATGCGGATCACCTGAGGTCAGGAGTCTGAGACTAGCCTGGCCAACATGGTGAAACCCATCTCTACTAAAAATACAAAAATTAGCCGGGGGTGGTGGCACATGCCTGTAGTCCCAGCCACTTGGGAGGGGGAGGCAGGAGAATCACTTGAACCTGGAAGTAGAGGTTTCAGTGAGCCAAGATCGTGCCACTGCACTCCAGCTTGGGTGACAGAAAAAGAAAAAAAAAAAAAAAGCAATGAAGCCCATATACAGGAATGTGAAAAACAGATTCAGAGAAGCAGCTTGAGGGTCAAAGCCCATCTGAGCATCAGACAGTAAAGCAGTGCCTAGGTTTCCATTGCACACTGTCTTCTGGGGCAGGATTTGGTGTGGGGGTATTTAAAGACCCAGGTTTCTTCATCCCTTTTGCATTTTCTAAATGCACAGCTTTTAAGATTGTAAATTACTTGATTGTAAGGCACATATTTTATCTATCTTGGTTTCCTCTGTTCCCATAAGAACCCTTGATAAAGAGTAGAAGTTTCATAAATGTTTGCTGAATTGGATTGACTTTATCCCAATCGTAGCCTGAGCCCTGGCAAGATTCATTTATTCATTCGACATTTCCTGTGCACCTACTATCCATTCTTTCTTTCAACATTTTTTGCATACCTACGAATTACCAGGCAATGGGGCTACAGCTCTGAACAAGGGCAAAGTTTCTTGTTTGCTCAGAGCTTACAGTATAAGGGGAATTGGGACAGTATGAGCAGTACTGAAGTAGGAATGACTGGGGTGAAAGGGGATCCCAGAGAAGGGTAAACTAATCTAGACCTGGGGCTAGGGTTAGTGGTCAGGGAAGGCTTCCTGGAGGAATTGACTTCCAAGATGAGGCCTGAAAAATGTGTAGGAGACAAGTAGGACTAGGGGATAAGCGTGAAGAGTATTTCAGTCAGAGAAGCAGCATGTACAGCGGTCAGAGAATTCCACGTCATCACTGATTCACCATGGCAGGTGTGAAGAGTAGGGGTAGGGTAGGGGTGAGTGATGAGGCTAACCCCTGTGTGACCCCTGGCCTGATTATAGAAAGTGCTGGGCCAGCCGCTTTAATAAATTCTTTTCTATTAAGCCTTCAGGACAGCTCTATAAGGCATGGATCATCCCATTTTTTTCCAGATAGAACTCAAGAAAATTCAGGGTGAAAAGAAGTTCTCCCAGTTGGTTAGCAGAGGGGCCGGGTTTCAGATCTATGTCCCAGGAGTTTCCCACCCCTGAACCACCTCCAGATTCTGATGCTATGTGAGAGAAAAGGCACTCATGCTGGGCTGACAGTGGACCAGAAACACAAGCACACCCCTCCCTGATGATGTGGGTGCAATCTGCATTACTAGGCTCACTGGCTGGTCTCCACCATAATTACCATTCTTACGTGCCACCTGGATGGAGCAGGAAGGGAAACTAGAAAGGCCACCACTACAGACAGCACTTTTAACATGGAGCACGTTAACCTCTTGTCTTGATAGTATTGAAATGAGGCCCCCAACCCAGGGCACTCAGGGCCAACACCTGGCTGCACAATTTGGATGAAATGCCTCAGTCCTGGGGATCATGAAGGCCTCATTATGTAATTAGGTCTTTGGAAAATGAGCTATTATTCTTCAGCACTGCAATCAAGGGTTTGGTGCAGCTCAGGGATCCAAGGGGGATGCTGGGGATGTGTGTCTGTTGCTCATTGCCACTGCTGCATGAAGACTGTCACAGAATGTCCCAGCCTCTGGGACGAGGGAAGCGAGACTTCTTTCCTCATCTTCCAATAGGGAATAGCTTAGGGGTTAGGGACAGTCTAGAACAGAGGTTCTCAAACTTCATCGAGCATCAGAATCCCCTGGAGAAATTGTTAAAACAGAGGTTGTTGGGCTCTACCTCCAGAATTTCAGATTCAGTTGGTCTGGGTTGGGTCCTAAGAGTTTGCTTTTCTAACAGGTTCCCTGGCAGTGCTGATGGGAACGTGTTAGACCCCAGCCTAGACCACCTGAATCTGAAATTCTCTAGGTAGAGCCCATCAACCTCTGCCTTAACAGTTCCTCCAGGGAGCTTACTTCAGAAGATTCTAATTATTGTGGAGACCAGCCAGCGATCTGGGAACTGCACTTTGAGAACCACCCTCTGGAGTAAACTGAGGCACAACTTAATCCCTAGCTTCCTCAGGAAGTCCCTCCCAGACCTCACCATCAGATCTGAATTCCCTATCATTCACATATGCACAGGGGTACAGTTGAGCTTCACAATTTAGTGAGGAAGAGAAGAAGGACAGGCGTTGTTCCTATTTTTCATATCAGGAAGCTGAAGCCCAGGTTCCAATGACTTAGAATTGGTAAGCCTTCTGTTACCCATTGCAACAACTGACCAGACTTAAATTTGCTTCAGTAGACCTTAGGCAGTTAGCCATTTCCTTGAGCTCAGGGCAGTTGGGACCACTAGCTCGGCACCCAAATCTATATGCTTAACTTCTCCCTGGGCACCCAGATAGACCACGTTTCCTGCCCTCTCTAATAGTTGGGTAAGGCCATGTCACCAATCTCTCTCCTTTGGAATAAGTGGGAGCGATGAGTTCTTCTTCCAGGCCTGGTCCATATAAACCTCCCACATGTGCTACTCCTGATGCTTGATGGAATGTCAACTTCCCGGGTGACTGTGGAACTGGTGAGAACCTGGAGCCCTGAGTATGCATGTGGAGAGGAGCCATCTGTGAGTGGAACAACTACCTACAACTTTATATAATAATCTTCCATCGTGTTAAGCCTCCTAAATTCTGGGGTCTATTTGCTATGGTGGCCTAACCTGCTGTACTTAATATGATTAGTTTCTTGAGGTATGATCTCAGGATGACTTGCGTCAGAATCACTTGCTTTCTAAAAATCTAGATGCCCGAGCTTCACCCCATCCCTACTGAAGTGAAATCCTTGGCTCCAGAATCTGGCAAGCTATATTTTAACAAGCATCCCAGGTAGTTGTTCTGTGGACTAAAGTTTGACAATTACATACTCTGGATCTTGGGTTGGCACACTATGGCCTACAGCCAAATGTGGCTCCCCACCTGCTTTTGTGCAGCCTGTGAGCTAAGAATGGGTTTTGGTTAAAAAAAAAAAATCAAAAGGAGAATTGTATTTTCCGACATGTAAAGAGTTTTACTGGACTACAGCCATGTTCATTTGTTTATATACGTTTTGGGCTGCTTTTTCACTCCAATGGCAGAGGAATCATTGAGGCAGAGATGATATGGTCTGTGGGGTCTAAAATATTTACTACCTGCCCCTTTACAGAAAAAGTTTGCTGTCCCATGTTCTAGATCCTAAAATTTTACTTAGTAAAATGTCTCCTGATGCATAGTAATGTGTAGCAATGACATAATGACCTATGGATTTAGAGTCCCTTGTGACATGGACATGAGAGAACAAATGTTACTATTCATTCATTCATTCATGTATTCATTTTTGTGGTGGACATTTATTGGATGCTCTCAAAGTGCTGGGCATTGAGTTGTAAAAGGGAACATGATGAGTGAACGATACATAAGCTTGGCAATTATGCTTTTTCCATTACGATGAAACTCATTATTAAATAAGAGACTAAACAATCACTAATCTCTAATTACTGCATAACAATGTCACATATTAATGCACAGGGACTTTTGTAGAAGGCATTAACAGAAAGGTTCATGCTAGGAGACAACAACCCCTATTGAGAATCCTTCATTTTATAGTAATGGAAAATAGTAAAGGCTGAACTCAAAGCAATTGCAGAGAGATAGAAACCTCTTTGTATTTTCTTTCTGTTAACATACAATGACATGAACCAGTAGAATAGGCAAAAATATCCCATAAGGAAACACCTCCCTTAAAACTAGGTATAGCCAGTCATCTACAAAGTTCTAGACAAAAGAAACAAGAGAAATCATGTGTGGAACTTGTAGAAAAGTTCGTTAAATAGTGCTGATTTAAGAAGGTGGGTGCCTCTTTGCCCTCCCTTTCTCTTCCAGCAACAATGGAAGAGGAGGAATGTTCAGAACTCCCTGAAACTACAGCTGGGAGAGAGATAATCCAGATATATTTGAACATCATGGCCTTGGCCCCCCAGCAAACTATGGGGGGTGGGGGGGTAACAGGTGAGCCAGCCAGAGCAAGTTGAAAAGATGCTAATGGGCAGGCCAAGAGGACATAGCTAACTCCCATATGATCCAAACACAGATTAATCTCTGAGAAGTCAAGCCTAAGGTTGAAATGTAGGTAAATTGGAAGGGGCCTCTAGGTAGCACTGATTCTCAGTATCGGGTAGGGTCTAGATTTTAGGTCAAGGAGGTATATCCAAGTCAATGAAAGGAATTCCTAAAGAAGGATTCCATCTTAGAAGAAAGAGTCAACTGAACATGAAGCCACGGCATGAGGCCACCACCACCTGCTTGGTCTGGGGTTCAGGGCCAAGCTCCAGTTCTGTAGAAGCAGCTAAAAGTCATTAGCAGAACCAGAGCAAAAGATCAGACAAGCAGTGAGGCCAGGTGGGAATGTTCAGGGCTCAAGAGCTCAAGAGGTACCTAGAACTTAACTATCATTTTTGCACCAAAAACTTCTCCCGGAAAGCTAGGTATAGCCAGCCATCTAAAAGCTCTAGCCAAAAGAAGTAAGAAGAATCATTTGGGGAACTTGTAGCAAAGTTCCTTAAAGGGCACTGACTTAAGAAGGTGGGGTTCCTTTGTACCTTCCCTTGCCTTGCTGTTGCCTTCCCAAATACAGCTGTGATGGGTGATGCTCCAGCAGCCATCTTGGGCTTAAGGAGTCTTTGAGAATGGAAGCACATGCTGTAATGGTGGAACTGAATTCCATGGGAGTCAGTGTCTCCGTCAAGCCCGAAGCAGCCATAAAGCAGTCTTTGGTTTGCTTGTCTCCAGACTTCTGTATTCTATAAAAATAATTTTTTCTCTTGTTTAAGCCAGTTATTTGGGGTTTTCTGTTACATAAAGCTGAACTTACTCCTACCCAATACACCCCCCTATCCAGGAGCATTTCCTAGTATGGAGTACATGTGTCACTGATAGTAGACAAGCTGACTTTAGATAGCATTAACTCAGATGAGCATGGATCTATTATTATGTATTTATTTTAATATGTACTAAAGAAAATATAGCTAGCACTTCAAACTTGTGATTTCATGGATAAGGCTCATGCTGGTATTTACATTTAAAAAGAAAGTCAATTTAAAATAAATGGTTGAATAAATAATAGAAAAACCAGCTTGCAAGAACGGCAACCGTAGTGAAGGCAGAATTTGAATGACTGAGTGTTTGCAAGCAGTGCCATAGGGAATGATGGCGAAACTGGACCTGCCTTGTTAGGAGAGCCAGTGCTTACCTCGCCTATAGCAGGAGCTCAGCAATGTCTGTGAAATGAATGCCAACATATACAACTGTCTCCCTGAATGGGCTCCAGCTTCTCCCAGAACACCTTTTGCCTCTGCCTGCAGCCCACCTCCTCCTTGCCTCTGGACGAAAGATCCTAAGCTCTTTCTTTGTATATTTTTCTAATCTTCTAATATGCAATTTCTATTTTCAAAGCACCAGGCAGTTACCTGCTCTTAGGGCTTTTATTTTTCGGGTTTTATTAAATGGAACTCTTAGCCTTGGCCATTTCACAATTCTGCATTGATCTCTTTCTCACACCGGTTCATTGGCTGGACCCCATTTCGTGTGGTAGAAATGAAAACAGAAACTGCCTCCCATATAGATGATCTATGGCTGCTTGTTTCTCTAGAGTAAAAATATATTTTTCGCTTGTGGCCACGTGGAGCCCTAACCAGAACTTGTCTCTTAGGGATGGGAGGAAAGAGGAATTCCCTTGCTTTTAACCCGCTCAGCTGCAGCAGGGACCTCCCACTGCAAAACTTCCCTTAATCTCAGCATTGTTCCCAAACTCATCAAAAGAACAGCGAGCCTGCCCTGGGTTTGCAGACCACTTTACAGAGCTTGGAGTGCTTTCAGATCTCTAATATGAGTTTCTGCCTGTACAAGGAGACCTGGAACCCTTGTTGGTCTTCAGTCTTTTGGGCTCACTCACTGTTGCAAAAATCTAAAAAAGTTTGGAAGGAGCATGTAGAAAGGAGGTCCCAACCTTGAATGGAGGATAAATGAAATGTCTAAGGAGGAATCACAATGTGCTGTTCCCATTAAGATGAACCACGACATTATGAGAACTGGGCTCAGGGAACAAATGGGAAGCCCACATGGGAGTTCATGTGGCATGGTGGAGAGGAAGAGAAATGGCATAAAGGACACCCAAATGTCTTGGAGAGCACTGAAAACCAACTGAGGCAGGGTGAGGAGACAGGGCCTGTGCAAAGTGGTCCTCAGCGTGACAGGTAGAACTTGCAGCAAAGTTCCAGCTCTGTGTTTGGGAGAGTAATAACTGAATAGCTTTATGTGCCTGCAACCTCTGGTTAGCTCCATTGGTACACAGAAGCAGGAAATACTAACAACAACTCACTTCTGGAAGTCTGGTTTTTAAATGTCAGTATGGTCAGTATGACCTGTGTTGGTGGCAACTGCCCTGTGTGTTCTAAGAATACTCAGCATCCTATTGAAGCTTTATGATAACAGCCAAGGAAGTAGGGCCAGGGTGATATCCCCATTTTGTAGTAAAGCCACTGAGGTTTGGAGAGTCTTGCCGAAGGTCATACTGATGATGGGCAGCAGAATTTAGTCTAGATGCCAGGACTCCAGCACCCTTTCCATCACCCCAATGACTCTGCACTTTGTGATTCACAAAGTAAGACATAAGCAACAGTTCCTGCCCTTGCTAACAGAATAATGTCCCTTCCCTTCCAACTTCTGCCACTTCAGCTTTCCTCCGTGTAGCTGGCATCTCCAGTGGGTCTGTATCTACTTGAGTCGTCTCTCCTCCTTGGCCTTTGCTTGGTTTTATGGTCTCTCAAATGACTTTTTTGTCTTTTCCTCTTCCGGACGAATTTCATTAAGAGAAAAATTTAGGGGTTGGCACTCGTTTCTGCTGTGTGTTGTACCTCGGGTAGAAGAGCTAGTTGGGAGTGGCGGACACTCATCTCTTATTCCATCCTTTCCTCCTACATAGATTGGCTGGGTGTCAGGCTCTGCGGGGGATGCGAGAGGAAATAGGAACAACTAGAGGAAACACTGGTAATTCCCAACTTTACATGGGCTCTAGATCTCTTGGAGAAGCCGATGAACCGTGTAGCCTCTCTGCCCTCAAAATGTACTTCTTCCCATTTGACCAAGATTTTGCCTGAAATTATAGGGTTCTCGAACTCCTTGAAGCTTATCTGTAAATGCCAGAGCCCTGTGGTTAAGAAGGGGTGGGGGACAGTGCAGCTCTTGATGGGCAAATATCTGGGAACACTGTAATGCAGTCAGTGCAGAGAGGAAGATAAGTAGAGAGCTGGAGGGGTGCCTGGGTGCTGCCAGTATGAAACCAGGAAGGTCAGGTCTGCAGAGCAAGCTCTAGGTCACGTTGGGGAACATAGCCTGGAGCAGAGGCCAGGAGTTTAAACTGGGTCAAAGCAGAGACCTTGTGGGTAAGAGGGCATTTAACTGGGGAGTGTCGGTGCATCCACTCTGAAATGGTGGTGACATCTTTCTCACAGGGTTCTTGGAACAGTGAAAAGATAAATGATAGGAGAGTCCTTACCCCTGCAGTCTCCACTGACCCTTGTGGCCCTCTAGGGCAGGAACCTTGTTTTTTCATGAAATCCCTAGGATCTAGAACAGTGTCTGACATGAAACAGGCGCTCTTCAAATGTGCTTGTAATACAATCACAAGGGCAGGCATTGGTGTGCATCTACTGAATAAGTAGTGGAAGGGAGGGAGGCAGACATGGAGGAAATGGTTCGATTCTATCCCAAGGGGGTGACATATCAGCTTTGGAATTGTCCGTCTTACACAAATAGATGTCTTCCTAAAATTATATCTGTGTGTAAATTGAAGTCTGATAAGAAAAATCCTCTTAATGACTTTGGTAATAATTTCAGAGAAACTTTGCTTCTGTTTCCTCTTGATTTAAAATCGGCAGTTGCCTAATAGATGGGACCCAACAGCACTTTTTGTTTTCTGTAAAGGAAGAAATGCCCAGAAAATCAGCTCTTAATTGCACCAATAATGAGGCGGTAGAGGAAAAGAGGTCACTAGCAAATTTTTATATTTCAAAAGACTTTGCCATTTTCCAAGCAGAGACTCTTCAAATGTCTCAATGGACTCACCCACAGAGCCTCGGGGCAGGGGAAAGAGCAGGAGAGAGCCCACACCCAGCCTGTCCGAATTAAATTATTAGCTCCATTTTACACTTTAGAAAAGCATGGCTTAGAAAGGTTAAGTGACCTGGCCAAGCTCACACGGCAAGTTCAAGGTGGAGGAAGAGGCAGTGACTTTTCCATTGGTTGCTACAAAGGAATGTTAGAGAAAAACTGAGATTTTATAAAACTGGGGTGACTCAGAATGTAAAAAATCCTCCTCTCTGCTCCCACCTCTTTCCAGGCTTTGTCTGTGAGGCAGTGTTAGCACAGGAAGGACAACAGCTGCTGGACACTCCTGGGTCAGAGTCCTAACCCTGTGTTCCAAGCTATGTGGCCTCTGCCCCTGAACGCCAGTGCGCATGTTCATTTACCACCCACCCTACTCTTTCTGGTACCCATTCATAGGTCAGTTGGGCCCTGCTCTGTGGGCTGAATGTTGGGAAATGAAGAGAATCCAGAGAAAAGTTGCCACGGCAACAGGCAGCAGTGGTGGCTGCTCTCTAAGGTGATCTATGGCTCCACGCACGCACGTCAGAGGGTTTGCTTGTTTGCTTCCCAGCTGGACCCTCCAAGCTTCCGGACACATTGGGGGAATGTTAATGCCACTCCCTCCCTCCTCTCACCCTTTCCTGAAGCGGCCACCTGGGCTTTGAGCACCACCTGCAGCCAGCCTCTGGCGACAGTCTGGAAAGCTGCTTTGACTGCTAGTCTTCTTTCCTCACTGCATAATGGACACCTCATGTTTCAGAGCTGGAAGTGATCACAGAGATCTTTCTGGCCCGATGCTCTTGTTTGATGTGTGGGGAAACTGAGGCTTAGAGAGGCACAATGATGTGTTCAAAGACACCCTGTGAATAAGTTTCAGTCAGAACTGAAACTCAGAGTCCACTGCTCTTTCCGTGGCACCTTCTTGCTTCTCTGGGGCTAGACAGAAAGGCTACTTAGAGGCAGGTCACCAAAACCAAGTGACCTTGGCCAAGGCGCTTGCCTTTTCTGGGCCACAGTTCCTCATTCTGATCAATGAGTACTGGAATTTATGATTGATGATTCTCCACACCATTTACAGAAATGATGCAACCTTTCTGAAGACTCAAAAATGGGTCAAAATGGGATTTACAAACCAATTTCTGATTCCACTAATTTTTCTTGGTATCTGACGTGGTTTAGCTCTGCATCGACATCCAAATCTCATGTTGAATTGCAATCCCTAGTGTTGGGGAAGGGACCTGGTAAGAGGTGACTGGTTCATGGGGGTGGACTCCCCCACTTTGCTCTTCTCGTGATAGCAACTGAGTTCTCACGAGATCTGGTGGTTTAAAAGTATGTAGCACGTCCCCCTTCCCTCTCTCTCCTTCTGGCCATGTGAAGATGTGCTTGCTTCCTCTTTGCCTTCCATCATGATTGTGAGTTTCCTGAGGCCTCCCTAGCCATGCTTCCAGCACAGCCTGTGGAACCATGAGGCAATGAAACCTCTTTTCTTTATAAATTACCCACTCTCAGGTAGTTCTTTATAGCAATGAGAGAATGGACTAATACAGTGACTTTGGAGAAGTCATGGCAGTTTCCAGGAGCTAACCAATAGCTTAGCTATGAAAACCTTTTTGTTACAGTGTCAGAGTACTGCATAGCCCTCCTAATAAGTTTCCCTGCTTCCAGACCAACTCCACAGTCAAGTGTCTAGGTTCAACTTCCTGAAACCCCCATCTGGCCAGGCCATCTTCCTTTTCTTGCTTAAAACCCACCCACGGGTCTTCGGAGTTAGCGTCAAGCTCTTTAGCATGGATATGAGGCCTTTCCTGAACACAGCATTATGCCAGAGTCTTTTATCTTTACTCCTCTGCTTCCATGGAACTGCAATGTTTCCTAAATATGCTTGGATGTCTCCAACTCCATACATACAGAACCTCTGCCTTTGTCCACCTCACCCGCTTTTTGCTCCACTTGTCTTAATTCCCATTTACTCTTCAAGATCCAGCTTCAGTATTTTCCTGACACTCTTAGATCTTCCTCTGTGCTCCCACGGCACCTGGTACTTATCCCTGTTAGAGCTCTCTTCGTGCTACATAAGTATCATATTTGTCATCTGTCTCTTTAATCAGGAGGAAGGTTCCTTGGGTAAGAACTGGGTCTTGTTTTTCTTCGGTTCCCTAGTGTTTCCCATAGAGTTGGACATGTAGGAAGTGCTCAGGTAATGCTTGCTGAATGGCCGGATAAATCTCACTTTAGAAGATTCATTCATTACCAAGTTTTAGGGAGTTGTCTAAAATTAATTCCAAGTTTAAGTCGTAAGTACCTGTTACTCACTGTGTTTGTCAACCTGTCAATTCCTTTTACCAAAAGAGGTGATCCATAAAATGTTCCCTGGCTCGAGTGTCAGAAGACCCTTAAACTAGTCTTTATTCCTGGGGATGTCACTTCTTCTTCCTGGCCATTAGCTATATAACAACAGGCTGATGATTAAAAAAAAAAAACCTTACTTTATCACCTTTTTCTTTCATTTACCATAATTCCCAGATATCCAATCATCAGTCAGCAGATAGCAAGTGTAGTAGCTGAGGTCAGAATGGGAAGAAAACAAAATCTTATTTATTTAAAGTTTAATTATAGCTCAATCTTGGGAACACGGACATTGGCAAAATAGGACTTGCCTGGAGGGGCCCCAAATAACTGTCCAGTTGAGCAGGAAGGAGTTGACAGATACCACAGATCCAGTTCAGATTGGTAAGCTAAGGCAGGTTGGAACAGCCAGATGGTGCCTGGGGTCAGGGCCAGTGACTAGGTTGGCAAGGCTTCTCTAAGAGCAGAGGCTATCTTCTGCTTCTGGCTCACTGACCCTCCCATGACCCTATGAGCGGGTACCAAAGGCCAGCAGTGGAGCCCTGCTCTTGACTGGCACAAGGTCAACTTCATTCTCGTTTATTCTTAGAGATGATCTTAGTAACTGTCTGTTCACTGACTCAAGTTTTAAGGTAGTTTCATGGTGTGTAATTCCGGAGAAACATCAAACTCTTGGGGACAGCACTCAAAGTTCTTCACTCTCTTTCTCTCCAGACTCATCTCCTTCCTCTTATCCTCTCTTCCTCCCACTCTCTCTGGATACTCTCAGCTCCTTGGAGGGACTCTACTTTCCCATGCCTTGGTGGCTGCACATGCACTGCCTTCCTCTTCTCTTCTCATATTCTCCTATTCCTGACTCAAAATTCAGCTCAGATGTCACCTCCTTTCTGGTGACACCTCCTCCCTCAAATCTAGATCAAAGATCCATTCTTATCCTCCCATCACTAGCAGTGTTCTCTCTTATAATCCTCACTAAAATATTTCTTTATTTAATTGCTTTCCCAAAAAGAGCATTTGTTCCTTGAGATGCAGAGAGTCTTATCTCTGCATCTTCAGGGCATAGCACAGTGCAATAGTCAATGGTGGTTTTTTAAACTTTATTTTATTTTTAATTTTTATTTTTTTAGTGAATAACTGTAGTTTTTTTTTAAAAAAGGAAATATAATCATCAAAGTATGATTATAGTATTTCCGTCAGCATTGGACAAAACTGGAATTGGGCTTTAAGTCTTTGAGAACCTTGCACACCCTGTTAATGAATAATAATAATAAATGTCTGCAATGAGCATACACTTTGTTAGGTGGCAAATGGGTTCACTTTCAGTGTTTCATAGACTAAGCATTCCTCTTGCTTATAAAACTTTGCAAAAATTATGCATGGTCTGTGTGCTAGGTGCTGTGGAATAACTAGAATTCAGCCAGACAAAGGGTATGTAGCAGGCCCTGCTGAATTAGCATCTTTGCATGGTAGTGAAGCGTAAAGAGTGAACTTTAGCTGTTTCTTTGTGACTCTGTTCTTCCCTGCTGGTGCTTCCAGTGGCATTTCCTTCAGGGAACTCTATTAGGAAATAGATTCTTCAGGAGGTGGATTTAGCTGGGTGGGAGCTAGAGGCTCAGAGGTGAGTGTATAGGGCAGGCCTAGAAGAGGTACAGAGAGTGAACGTGAGTAACATACAAAGTACTGAACTCCACGAACTCCCTTGAGGAACTCTGGTGTAAGGAAGACAATTGCTCAAGGGCCGGTGGCGCTAAGCCTCTGGCATTTCACCTCTCCCTTGAGGTCCTCCCACTTTGATCTTTCCACTGCTTCTCTCTGTAAAAGAATCTCACTGAAGAAAGATACAAGAGCTCCACAGGTAAGACAAGCTCTCTGGAGAAAGTTGCCAAGGGAGGGAGGGGCAACTGTGTCTTTGCTGCCCAGAGTTGGCCTCCCCATTGGGAGCTTACTCTGATAGCTGCGTCCCTTCATGCCTGTTGTCAGGGGTACCCACTCTTTTTTGTCTCCGATTTTGTTGTGAGCAAAATCAGAGCCTGCCTTTAATTCTTCTCAGCATCACAAACGTAGGCTTGGTTTTTAGAAAGACCTTCAGTAAAAACTCAGGGCAACTGATAAAGATAAGACTGCCACCATTGTTAATAACGACCACAAAACAAAACAAGAACCTAGCTGAGACAGAAGAGTGCAGAGCTCTTGTCCATTATAACGAGGCCCCTGGAACTTGCTTTATTTTTCTCTAAAGGAATATGCCAAGCACCTCCTTTGTCCAAGCTTGAGTATTCTCTTCTGAAGCTTATTTTCTTTGGAGGGGAGGACCAATATTTATGTCTTTATACTTCCAAACTGACCACAGTAGCATGAGACAGTACCATAGAGAGGAGAAGTTGGACAAGACGGTAGGTTGTGTTTTCCAAGATGTACCCATGGATATATATCCCATTCCACATGTTCTTAAAGTGTGGCATGACACTCCTCCATCAAGAAGTTAAACCTATGTTCTCTTTTTCTGAACCCGGCAGACCACTGTACCAGCCTTGATCAGTGGGGCACAGTGGAAGGGCACTGTATGACTTCTGAATCTAGGTCATAAAATGTGAAATGGTCTCCACCTGGTGTCAGCATGCACCTTGGAAGCTGACATATAAGAAGTCCGGCTACCCTAAAGCTGCCACGTTGGAGAGGTGGCATAGAGAGGCCACATGGAGACAGAAAGAGATGCCTTGGAGTTTGTTGCTGGAGTTTTCCCAGCCTTAACCACCAATGGGTAAAACTTCAGATCATTCCAGTCCCAAGCCCTGGAGGTTTCCAGCGGAGGGCCCAGACTTCAAGGATCAAGTAAAAGTCTTTCCTGTGGAGTCCTATTTGAATTCCTGACCCAAATAGTGCATGAGCTTAATAAACGGTTGTCTTAAACTACTAGATTTTGGGGAAATTTCTTATGTAGCATTAGATAATCAGAACAAACAAGGAGAGCATTTTCCCAGCATTGCTACTGAGTTGTGTGATGTAATCTCCACCACTTTCCACTTTCCATGTTACCCTTGACCTCGGCACTTCTCCCCTCTTGATTCCTCCTGCATTTAAGGCTTCATCTTGCCCCTTTATTTGGATGTTGCTTCCTTGGCCACCATCTTTTCTCTTTCCTCCCCAATGATGGAGGTTCTACTGCTTCTGCTGGCTTACTTCCTCTGCCCTCCTTTCACCTATCCCAGCTCAGGACCCTCTGCCATGCCACAAACTTCCCACAGGGAGGCCCTGGAGAGGGACATGGGTAACCGGGTGCTGGATGGCTGGCAAAAGCAATGTCCTTGTGGGGAACCTTGCTTCTCAGGTGGCATTTACTCAGACATAAACCCTCCAGACACAACTCTGCAAACTTCCTATTCTTCAGGATGGAGAAAGCAAGATGGAGGTGAACATGATAAAGGCCCTTTGCTTCCTCGTGAAAATTGTCCTCGGTGGTGAGTAAAACAAGGGGAGCAAATGCAAAAGGATCCCAGAAAACTAAGATATCAAAGGGCAGTGAGTGTTCCAACCAAAGATCTAAAATTGCTGAGAGAATTTGCAGGAGGGTCACCAAGAACCTGCCATAGACGCCGCATCCCCAGGAATAGCAGACTCTGATACATGGAGAGCCAGTAAGAGTTAAAAGCAGAGTATTTTTCTAGCGCCTGAATCCACTTTGAGAATGAGCTGGATGTCTTGAGAAGGCGATTTATGAGCCTGAGTCACCTAATTGGAAAGAGCCCAGAGGTAGCAATTAGACAATGTCAAGTCCTTGCTTTTCCCTTACTTGCTGTGTGACTGCAGACAAGTCACTTTACTTTTTGAGGCTTCCTTTCCCTTTTTGTAAATGGGAATAATTCCAGCCTGCCTTGCCTCTTCCCAGGACTGCTGTGAGGATAACATGGCATGATGCACAGGAAGACACTTCAATTGAAAGCATAGCACCTGCCATGCTGGGTACTGGGCACTATGCTGATGTCATGTTACTTATTCCTTTTAACACTCCTGCAAGGTGGGAATGATTATCCCATGTTACAAAGAAGGAAACAGAGGGGCAGAGAGACTATGTAACTCACCCAAGAGCACATGGCTAGTAAGAGGCAGAGCTGGCATTCCAACTCAGGTTTTTCTGGTGCTGAACCCGATATTCTTTTCATGAAAGCATGATTACTATTGCTGCTGTTGCTGTTATTGAGTTATGCCTCTCCCGTGATCCATCTTGAGAGAATATAAGGAACATGATGAGGTGTTTGGGTACCATGGAAGGATACCTGCTTGTCCCTAAATTCTCTCACTTTTAATCCCATGAGCCATACTCCAACTAAATTAATCAGATTTCTGTAGCACTGTCTCCCAAAGAGGGCTGGATTTCTGAGACTGAGATCCTGGGGGCATGCAGGGCCAGAAAGTACGCCACCAATGATGCTGCTGAGAAAAGGACTATTTCCAGTGCCTGCTGATGGCATAAGGGAGGCCAGGCAGCATCCCCCCCAGGACAGCCACCTTAGGGACAGGCTGATGGGAGGCTCAGTTCCTGCAACTTACAGGGAGCAAAAATCTGAGCCCGCAGTGCAGGCAAGTCTATCCGGAACAAGCTACCTGAATTGGAGTGAGCAGGAGAATTTCAGCATGTTCTCCTCACAATGCTCCATAAATGAGTTTTCTGATCAAAGAACACCACCCCCAACCTTACCCCAACAAATGGGCAACCTCGAAGTACTGGGAATGAGCAGCTGAGCATGCAGGCCATGCTCTGCTTTCTGACAAATTAACCTACAACATGTGGATTCTGACTATGGAGAATCAACATAAGGGGAAATGCAAATGCAAGTGCAAGGCCTTCATTAAGGACAGCTCTCCTGCAAGCAAAGGCTGGAGGGGAAGGGTCTGGTTCTTTAGCAATCAAAACCAAAGAAAGGTATGCTGCTCAAAGATCCTGGCCATCTCTGGAAGCAGTGTGGAGGGAGGGGTGCGAGGAATTCCATGCCTCCCAGCTGGATGAAAGCTCAGACAGTACCATGCAAATTCTTTGATTAGCATTGGAAAATCATCTCCAGAAACTAGTTGATTCCCACTGGGATTTTCTCTAGCACAGCAAGGTACAGTAGAAAAGCAGGACTTGGAAAATACTCTCAGCCCTGCCATTTATGAGCCTGCCACTTGGGCAAGTTCCTGGCTCTGTGCATGCGCAGGTATTACTGGAAAGGGGTCCCCATCCAGACCCCAAGTTCTTGGATCTCTCACAAGAAAGAATTCGGGGCAAGTCTACAGGGCAAAGCGAAACCAAATTTACTAAGAAAATAAAGTGGCAAAAGAATAGTTACTCCATAGACAGCGCAGGGCATTCAAGAACGTCAGAGGAGGAACACTCCCTCTCTAGGTACAATACTTCTTTATATACTGGATAACAAGAAAATCATGGAGAGGTGTGCTCTGCTGCATCACAAGGGTTTGTGATAAAGGATTCGTTTTCTTTATTACTATATTTTGCAAGAACTGATACTGCCTTTAAAGCAAAATTATGAATGCTTCTGTTCTCAAGGTAGTGAGATATCAGGACATTCCTGAGTCTGGGTCTGTTTAGTAAATGTTATCTATCTGTTCCCTTAACCGTAAACATCTAGAGACTAGGAAGAGCTAACCTCCTGGGAATGTAGCCCAGCACGTCCCAGCCTCATTTTTTCTAGCCCTCATTCAAGATGGAGTTGCTCTAGTTCAAATACCTCTGACACACGTGTGTGCTTGCCTGTGCCAGAAGAGAGCATTGCTGAAAGCAAGAGGCTCATAGGGAGAGGTCACACCATACATTATCCAGGAAATCACAGAAAAACTACAACAAAAAATAGTTGAGCTTTTTGGGGCTTGATGGGAATCTTACTAAAACCTTCCTGTCCTCCTTGAGGCTTGATTTTCACATCTTGACTGCCACTTACTCGTCTGCGTGGTGTAGTCTTATTTACTTCCCCTTCACCTGCAGGATGGGCATACTGGTGCTCATCAGGGCCAGTGGAGGAATTCAAGTCATACAAAAAGCATAAAGCATTGGCAAACTATAAATATACTTTAGGATCCTTTTTTTTTTTTTTTTTTTTTTTTTTAACAGGGAGAGGATGAAAACAAATGATAGAGAAAAGCAAATTTTGAAGCAGTGTGTGCTTCCTCTTTGTGGGAGTGAGGTCTATCGGGACTCTAATCCTTAGAGATTGTTCTTTAGGGCTCTAAGAAGATTGGCTCCAGAGCCTCTAAAATGATTTGGAAATTGAAAAGAGAAAGTTAAAGCCACTGTATGTGTTTTTTTGTGTGGGGCATAGGAGTGGACAGTGAAGAGAGGGGTATGTGGAAGAAGACCACCACATCCTTCCAGGTGGAGGTGAGGTTGGGGGGTAGCGAGGGTGGTCACATCACTGAGTGTGAAGGTTCAAGCCCCAGAGAAACCCAGCTAAGAATAATACTCTTAGGAAGAACTCCCCCAGACCCTCTCTGCCTCTCCTGAACCTGGAGATGAAATGGCAGAGGGGCTAAGCCTGCTCAAATACTTCCTGCTGGGAGTATCCATGTTTTTAAGATCTGCAGCAGGGCTGGGCTCTCAGGGGGATCAGGGTGCCTTTATGCAATCAAAAGGCATACAGGTGGTAAGGAGGAGTGATAGGAGCTGGTGTTAGCACAGAAGTACAGCGGGGCTTCTGGCTCTGCTGGCAGCAGAAGTGCAAGATTGGGAGGAGCTGCACTGTCCTTGAGCCACCACCTCTGTGGGTAGCTTGGGTTTCCACAGCTGGGACATAGGATCAAAGCCCTGCCTATCCCCTGGGGCCTAGGGCAATGAGACAAAGCAGGTAAGAAAGGGTTTAGAGGCATGAAGCCAACTTCATGGGTGAGGGGATGGTGGCCACCCTCTGCAGGTGACCTTCCAGGACCACTGCCCTTCCCAGCATCTTCTTCCTACTTTGCTGCCAGGACCTTATTTGGACCTCACCTTGGTCTCCACCTGGGCTCTCTGGGCTCTGTAATGTTACTCTCCCACCTCCCACACCCTGGCTTCTCATGCTTTCTTCCCGAGTCTCCAGCCACAGTCCCACTCCTTTGGAACTGCTGGCCATTGGGATCTGGGCAGCCCACAGCTCCCTGGGAGGTAACAGCTCCTAGTGGTGATACAGCTGTGACGGGGCTTCGAGGCACTGTCTGCACCGCAGGATAGGAGGTCCAACCTGGCTGAGGGTGGATGCCCCTCATAGTGGTTTCAGCAGTGGAAGGACAAGCTTGGCCAGGCCTAGGAGGCAGGAGGGGATCTGTTGCCTGTTGCAGGAGAGTTTTCTTTTCTTTCTCTGTACTTTTCTCTGACCTCACATCTAATTTGGGTTAGGGCCTGGGAGCATCTCCATCAGTGATGCCCCTGGGGTTCTGATGCTTTGGGCAGGGGTAGGGACTTAGGATCAGCAGAAAGGGAATGGCTTTGAAGCTTTTAAGGCAGAGCTTAGGCATACTGTGAGTAAATCTGTTCCATGCCAAGAAGAGAACCCCGGAGAAAGGAGAACATGTCCCTAGATCCTATGGCACTTATTTGAAATGGGTACCATGGGGCATGTAATCGTCCTGGTCAGAAATGCAGAGGAATAATATTTCAGACACTAGGTGGGGACAGGGTGTTCTGAAACCATGTTTGCGAAATTATGAAACTAAGAGAAATCTGACATAGCTGTTTCCATCTTGCTTCTGACCTCCAAGCTGTCCTTGGTCATTCCTGGGCATGGGCCAAGCTAACTTTGGGAGGAATTTAGTTTACAGTTTTACTTTTAAACAATGATGGTAATAGCCTCTTCCTAAAACTGTTCTCCTCCCTGTTCGAGGGCTGAAACTGATTTTGTGAAAACTAACGAGAGACTACAACATTAGGATTGTGAGAGGGACCCAAACTCTGCTAGATGTAGGTGCAGTTTCTATAATCTCTTGCTCAGGAGTCACGTGGCCAGAGGTCACTAGATTTGTGACTTCTCCAATTGCTCCTGTAGAGAACATCACTAATATAAAAGATGTTATCCTGTAGATAACATCACTATTGTGAGAGATGTTATAAGATTGGTCTTTTTTTTCTTTTTTTCAGATAGAGTTTTGCTCTGTCACCCAGGCTGGAGTACAGTGGTGTGATCTTGGCTCACTGCAACCTCCGCTTCTCGGGTTCAAGCAACATTCCCTGCCTCAGCTTCCCAAGTAGCTGGGATTACAGACATCCACCACCATGCCCAGCTAACTTTTGTATTTTTAGTAGACCTGGGGTTTCACCATGTTGGCCAGGCTGGTCTCGAGCTCCTGACCTCAGGTGATCTGCTTACCTCGGCCTCCCAAAGTGCTGGGATTATAGGCGTGAGCCTCCGCTCCCTGCCATTCTTTTTTTTTTTTTTTTTTTTTGAGATGGAGTTTCATTTTTGTTGCCCAGGCTGCAGTGCAGTGGCATGATCTCAGCTCACTGCAACTACTGCCTCCTGGGTTCAAGCAATCCACCTGTCTCAGCTTCCTGAGCAGCTCTGATTACAGGTGCACACTACCGTGCCAGCTAATTTTTGTATTCTTAGTAGAGACAGGGTTTCACCATGTTGGCCAGCCTGGTCTTCAACTCCTGAACTCAGGTGATCCTGCCTGCTTCAGCCTCCCAAAGTGCTGGGATAACAGGTGTGAGCCACCACACCTGACCAGATTGGTTTTTTGAGACTCTTTAGACTTGCATTCTGACAACTGTCTGACTTCATCCAGACCAGAGACTCATGACTCAGCTGGTCCCATGGCACGCCCATGCAGTGGACTCAGTGCACGAGGACTATTTTCTACACCCCTGTGATTTCACCCACAACCAACCAGCAGCACTTATTTCCCAGCCCCTCTACTCACCAAATTGTCCACAAAAACCCTAAGCTCTGAGCTTTTGGGGAAACTAATTTGAGTAATAACTCCCTCTCCTACATGGCCGGCCTTACATCAATTAAACTCTTTCTTTACTGCAATATTGTGGTCTCAGTGAATTGATCTCATCTGTGTAGTGGGCAGGAAGAACCCTAAAGTTCTCTCAGCAGACAGAGAAAGTGTGAGCATGAGGTTATTCAGCCCAGACCAGGAGTCTAGAGAACAGGGTCCTTGTCTCCTTGTTCCCACTCAACACCCACGGGACCCTGAGTCTATCTTTTACTGATGGAGGAGGAGTGTCTGAATGTTTAAGCAACTTCTATTTGCTTGACAAAGCACTAAGCCCTTTATAGAGAGATGATTTTGTTTACTGTGAACCACAGCCATGAGAGTTATGGAGAATAACCTCTATTTTACAGGCAAGGAAACGGAAGCCCAGGAAGGTTGGGACCATCAGAGATTCCGCCTCACTAGGTCTCTACTGAGCCAAGGAATCTGTTTTTTAAAGAAATCTGAGTTTGTAAAATGCTCCTGAGGTAATCCTGAGCCAGAATTATTAATCATTTGTTCATTACATAGTAAATACCTAGTAAGTCAGAGGATGATAAGTGCTACATTGAAAATAAGGCAGGTTAAGGAGGCAGAGAGCACTGTGGTGGGAGTGTTTGCTCTTTTATCAAGGTTGGTCAGGTAAGGCCCCACTGATGAGGTGACATTTGAACAGAGACCTGAAAGAAACAAGGAAGTGAGCCATCGGGCTCTCTGAAGGAAATCTTCCAGCATAGGAAACAGCATGTGATGGGCTCTCAGGTAAGCCGTGCCTAGCATGTTCAAGAATAGAGAGGCAGTGTGGCTGGGGCAGAGAGCGAGAGGGAGAGTGGCCGGAGAAGAGGTCAGGGAGGTGCAAGGACAGGCCATGAAGAGTCTTGCAGGCCTTTGTAAAGACTTTAATTTTCATTATGAAGTTGATGGCAGACCATTAAAAGGCAGTAAGCAGATACATGCCAGGATATGGCTTGTGTTTTAAAAGGATCGTTCTGGCTGCTGTGTTAAGAGTGGACTGACTACAGGGGTTGCAAGGGAAGAAGCAGAGAGACCAGTTAGGAGGCTCCGAAATTGAAGATCACAGTGGCTTGAACCCTGTGGATGCAGTGGAGGTGGGGAGAACTAGTTAAAGTCTGGAAATATTTTTGAGGGTAGAGCTGTTTACTAATGGAGGTAGCAATGCAAGGTATCAAAAAGGACAGGAACCATAGATGAATTCCAAGTTTTGTCCTGAGTAACTGAAAACGCCGAGTAGCCGAAGAAATTAAGGATCAAAGTGGCGAAGTAATTCATTCATTCCCTATAATCTTTAAGAAGGGAAGCTGGGTTTCAAGTTCAGATCTGCTAGGATAGAAAGTTCTTTTTTTTAAGGCAGTGGGGAGAGACAGACGCTCGCTCTGTAACCCAGGCTGGAGTAGTGCAATGGCTCGATCTCGGCTCACTGCAGCCTTTGCCTCCTGGATTCAAGTGATTCTCCTGCCTCAGCCTCCCAAGTAGCTGGAACTACACACGCTTGCCACCATATCCAGGAAATGTTTGTATTTTTAGTAGGGATGGGGTTGCACCATGTTGGCCAGGCTGGTCTTGAACTCCTGGCCTCAAGTGATCCACCTGCCTTGGCCTCCCAAAGTGCTGGGATTACAGGCGTGAGCCACTGTGCCTGGCTAGAAAGTTCTTTATTTAGATAAATACAGCTGGAGAATACTTTTTACAAACTAAAGACTTTTTAAAATGGCTGTAATGGCTCCTTGAGAGTTTCTCTCTTCTAAACCTAGCTCTCACTGTCTTCTCATTGCCAGCCTTTTCTGTACAATTTCACAATGGCTTTGACCCAACTGCATTCACCTTGTACTGTCCCTTCTCTCTGCCTTACCCTCCAGGCAAAGAGGAGTGCCTGTGATTTCCCCAACCGAATTCTCATCTTCTGCAATTGGTCTGTTTTCTTTTCTCCTCCTGGTCTCTTGCCCTTTTCCTTTCATTCTGCAATCGGAATGACATCACACCATTCTTCCAGGCTTAGCTCAAAAAATTCTTTCTCCGTGAAGACTTTTTAAGTCTTCTCCAACCCTGGCTCCTCTGACCTTCATCTCCTATTGCTGACTGTGGACTCAGCCAGTTCGGATGCTATTGCTCTGGTCAAGTCATTGTTCCTCTCTGGGCCTCAATGCAAGAATATGAAAGAATCCAGGGATCACTGCATGTTATTTTCTCAAACTATAAGAACAGGACAGAGTGGGGCTCCATAGGGCCACTGAGCAGTACCAGTTCATCAGCCAAATGGGCTGCCCTGAACCACAGGTCTCCTCTCACCACGACTGCTGAGTAGACGCCCCCTGGTAGGCACAAGGTGGGACTGGATAGCCCTCTTCTGTTCTATGCATGCAATAGTGGCTCTGGAGCCAGGAGATCTGGGACTCAAGTCCATTTACAGCTGCGTGACCTTGAGCGTGTCACTTTTTCCAGTGCCTCAGTTTCCTTCTCTCCTTCTAAATTTTGAACGATAGCTTCATCCGAGATTTTTGTGATCATGTGTATGACACATATAAATGTTCTATAGGTGCTCCTTTACTGCCTTTTCTGCTAGCCAAACATTGTGGCCACCAGCTTTGCTTAAAAGGCAGGGAAGCCCCCTGTCTCTCTGATATTTAGTGAATTCCTAGACAGAGAGCATCTGGACTCTAGATCTCAGAGGCTGCCTCAGCTGGTTCAGAAGGCTGGCAGCTGTAGGCCCTGCCATGAATGGTGGGTTTGTCTGCTGGCCCAGGGAAGTGGGCTGTCCCTGTAGGGCCTCCCCTCTGCCTCACCTGTCCTTTCTGATGACTCCATTCTGGGTGGTTCATGCTTTGGCCCTTGACACTCTCTGATTCCTCAAGCATGTGAGCAGAACTGCCTCAAGAAGCAGGGCGGTCAATCTGACAAAACTTGTAGCAAACTGAGTTATGGAGCAGGCTCTTGATGAGAGGGGATTTTTAAGTTGCCAGTGATTGGAGATGAACTGGCAGGAAGGTAGCAAGCCTCAGAAAAATGTTAGGTGGTGGGGATTCTTCCTATCAGTAGATGTTTATACTTCATTGTGGCTGTGCCACTTCATTCCTTAGGCCTTAATGTTGTCCACCAGAGAAATGGAGCCGACCTTCTTTGGATCTGGACAGGAACGGCAATGAAGGAAGGCAGTTGGAATCTGGCATAGCAGAATGAACTTGGGATTTGGAGGGCAGAAATCCTTGTGAGTGACTTTGGGCAAGTGACCTAACCTGTCTGGGTCTTATTTTCCCAACCACTTTCCAGGGTTAGTATCATGATTAAGTGACAGCCAATATACAGGAAACATACTTTGTAACTAAAAATTGTCCACAGACATTAGCATTTGAGGGTTACTGGAGCATTAAATGGGATAACTTATGTAAAGCATGCAGCTGGTGACTGGAACAGAGAAAAGGACACATAGTTGGTGGTTGTCATGGGTGGTGATGGTTTGAGGAGGTGACATGGGGCAGCCCTGCCTTCAAATGCAAACTCTGTCACTTACTTGCTGCGTCAGAAACTGAACAAGTTATTTACTCTTCCTAAGCCTTGTTTTTCTCATCTGTAAAAGGGGACTGATAATATCTTACACTCTGGTAGTTGTGAAGTTCAGATAAGCTCAGCAAGGAAAGCACTCAACATAATGCCTGGGGCATACTTCATAAGTTATTTCCTCCTTTGTCAGAAATCGGAAAGCTGTTTGGTTCTAAGCACTTTATCCACAACTGGTCTCCTACATATCCAGATTCAGTGGGACTCCTAGTTCCTGGGACCTTTTAAGGGGGTGAGAATTCCTGTGGATGCCCCAGTACCTTTCTGAGGGCTTCTGTTACACACTTCGATGGGTCTTAAAGAGAACAAACCAAGCTCACTCTATTCCACGTACATATCTTGCATTAGCATTTAAACTTGACTTCAGTGTCTGGCACATAGTAGGAATTGAGTGCCTTGCACAGAGTAGGTCCACAGTAGGAATTTGTTAACAATAGCTGGGCACAGTGGCTCATGTCTGTAATCCTAGCACTTTGGGAGGCTGAGGTGGGCAGATCACTTGAAGTCGGGAGTTGGAGACTACCCCGGTCAACATAGTGAAACCTCGTCTCTACTAAAAACATAAAAATTATCCAGGCATGGTAGCATACACCTGTAATCCCAGCTACTTGGGAGGCTGAGGTAAGAGAATCGCTTGAACCAGGAAGGTGAAGGTTGCAGTGAGGTGACATTGCGCCACTGCGCTCCAGCCTGGGTGACAGATAAAAGAAAGACAAGACAAGAAAAAAAATTGGTTACATTTACTCAGCATGTACATGATGATGATAATGATGATGCCTAAACATTGATTAAGTGCCTACTGTATGCTAGGCACTCTACATGTATGCTATTTAAATTCCATCTTTGAGTTATAAAGTGTTATCTTTATCTTATGCAGGAGAAAAAATAACAAGGTCAGGGCGATCAGGGAGTGATGGGCTCCCGTCACACAACTGCCCACGACAGAGAACCATCTGTGTCCTGATGTTTCTCATCCAGAATCTATATTCTTCTCTTCAGGGTCTAGGCCAAGCTGCCACTGGAAAGTGGTCATCAGCTTTTCAGTGGTTGATCCCTTTGCTGCCTTGGACAGCACAGTCATGGGCTGTGAGGCTGCCTCCTTTGTCCCTCATCAAGGATGCAAACATTCCCCAAAGAGCCCTTGAACTGCAGGAGGCCTGAGTATGGGTCTGCATTTTAAAAAGGTGGAGGGTCCTTCTCAAGTGCCTCCTAATTGCTGCTTTTCCGCAGATTGGCAGCCCTGATGTTCCTTTGGCCTCTGAAAGATTCAGACCCTCTGTGTGAATTAATGGAGTGCCACCTGGGTGGCTAACATCCCCCAGACTACACTGCTGACTGTGCACCCTCTGCACACTTGCCCAGAATTTCCCCAGTGAGAAAAAAATGGACCAAAGATAGGCACTTGGAGAGATTTGTATTTTAAAGTAGAGCTGGAATATCTGCTTACACTTCGAGATGGCAAGGTTTCGGCCAGGAGAAGGAGAACTGTGGCTTTTCCCAGTAGGAGCTTGTAACACTTGGAGGGTGGCTGTGCTTGCTTTGTCCATAAAGAACAAAATGAACTCTTATTCCATCTCCAGCAGGCATGAATATTGTCCAGAGAGGATTTATTGGCTCTGAAACCAAAGCTAGTCATGTTATTTACTGGAAATGCCATGGCAGGAACTCTCTCTCTCTCTCTTTTTTTTTAATAAAGCAGAGGAAAACCTGACTTGTTTGGAGAAGGCTGAGTCACACCCATCCTGGGCTGAGACACCAAGAGCATGGGAAGGAGGAACCTTCTTGGGCCAGGTGCTGCTGCCTCTGCCTCTCACAGCTGGAACCAGCTGCTTCCATGCCCAACAGGCCTCCTTCATATGATCTGCTGGACTGGGTTTCCGGCAGCATCTGCCTGTCTGCTCTCATCCAGGAGGATAGGGAAAATGCTAGCCCTGGAATCAGATAGTTCCAACTCAACTCTTCTGCCTCTAGTATGTGTCCCAGAGTGAACACCGAAACTCTTGTTGTGAGGTGTGGCTAGTGATGATAACACCCACTTGGGAAATTCATTTGGAGGAGAAAATGAGAAAAAGTATAGAAAGTACTGCTCATAGCATCTGACACAGGGTAGGTGCTCAAAATATGGCAGCTATTCCTATGATCATAAAGGATATTAAAGCATAGGTCATGGCAAAGTCAGGCCCAGGCTCAAATCCCACGTCTTCCATTACTAGCTGAATGACCTATAGCAAGTTGCATAAAATTCTCTGCATCTTGGATTCTTTTGCAGAAATAGAAACTGTACTCAGTTCCTAGGGTTACTGTAAAGATGAACCATAGTGAGGGATATACACTGGTACTGTTTCTGATGCATAAGAACTCAGAAATGCTTAGTAATACAAATTTAATTGCTACATGGTGGATGCTTAGTGCCCCTCAGTTCTTTGTTGTAGGACCCCATGTTAGTCCCTCGTTGGATCTTCCTGGTGCTGAAGGGTTATATTGTGCGCACATTGTCGTGGGCCACCTGCTCTGCCAGACATTGGGCTCTGTCTCTGCACTTGACTTCCTCCCAGGACTCCAGAGGGGAGAAATAATTCTCAGTGAGTGGGCCTAATTCCTGTTCCAATACCTTTCAGAGTTCGTCTGAACTTAGGGCAGGAATCTGGGCCATGCAGAGCTCAGACCCAAAGCAGGATGCAACTGACACAGATTAAAAATGTGAACCTGCTTTTCAGTTGAAAAGAAGCATCGACGATGCTGAAATTTCAGACCAAATTTGTTCTTTTCCAGAGACACTGCACTATGGCCAGGGTGGGAGGCCTCTCTATGAGAAGGCTGGTGAAACATGTGTCCCCTGACCCCAAAATGGCCTTCTTTACAGCAGGAGGGTGCCCCAAAGCAGGATCTCTGATGCTACAAACACAAGTGATGGATCCATGAAGCTTCGGACCCACGCCATGTGAAGTCACATAAGGAAAATAAGAAGGTGCCTATCTTGGGTTTGCCCTGCAGACCTATTACATGTCAGGCATTGTGCTGCACACTCCACAAACAGCTCATTCAATCCCCTATAACATGAGTTTGACTATCCTTGTTTCATAGAGGAGGTTATTGAGGTTCAGAGAGGGCTAAGGGGCTTGTGCAGATCTCACAAGTAGTAAGTTCTCTGAGGCAGGGACTGTGTCATCTTCATTCATTCATACACCAGTGGTAAACAAAACAGTAAATGTTAGGAGCTGGGTAAGTGTTGAAGCAAATGAGGACAAATGAATTTTCTAGCCTTGTTTTCTACTTACTTACCCCACACTCCCAACTCTCTTACTGTTTCCCAGACTTGCCATGTTTTCAGGTCTGCAGTTCCCTGTGCCTACAAGATCTTTCTCCTTTCTTCACTTAGAAAACTCATTCCCTGCCCACAGAATGAGTTCAGGGAATAGAAAAAACAAATGAACAAACAAGAAACCAAGAAAAAACTAAAAACAAAAAACCACTCATTTCCGCTTAAGACCTACCTCAAATGTCAGCTTTTCTGCGAAAAGTTTTTTAAACCCCTTCAGTAGAGTTAGTATCTCCTATGTTGTGTCCTCTAGCAATTTGGATACCCTTCTCTTAGAGCACTTATTATGTGCATTTCAATATGTAATACTTATACACCCTTTTCTTTCATTAGACCATGAATGGTTTGAGGGTGAGGCCATGTTGGAATGGCCTTTGTGCCTGGGTGCCTATATCTTAGAGGGAAAACCATGTCTTGTCTTCGTAGAAATATCCCTTAAACAGATTGATTTCTTTTTAATTTGAAAACAGCATGTTCAACCCCTACCTCCTGGCAGTGGAAGGTACTTCTCAGGTTGTTGATGACAAGAAATGGATACATAGCAAATTGTCATGATGTGACTGGCAATTGTAGGATTCGTGGCAGAAACTCATCTCAATATCAATAGTAAATTGACCTTTTGACTCATACTTTGCTCTTCTGTGAGTTTGACACAAGTGGATCAATTCCTCCATATCTTACTGTCTAGACATCTAGACACAGAGTCAGGTTAGCCCTCACCAGGGTCCCACCCTAGGCCTCTACTCTGGGCCTGACAAATTCAATGTTTCTGTCAATGACTCAGACAAATACAATGAGCTTTCAGATGACAAGACAGTGGCAGGGATGGTGATTATGTCAGATGACAGATCAGGATCCAAAATGATCACGATAAGCTGGAACAAAGAGTCAACCAATTTAGCAGGGCTTAATATTGGGTCCAGCTACCAACTGCACAGGGAGGGACTGGAAGTGGGTGGTGTGGCTTAGCAGAAGCATCAAAGGCTTGTTTACTCAGGAGTGAGTTAGACACAAGCCAGAGAGTGGTGTGGCTGTTAGGAGTGGAAGCTGAGCATGCATTATTAAAAGTAGAGGTTCTAGAAGGAAGGAGGAGATCGGCTCACTGGAATTGTCTCTGGTCTGTCAGCACTGGAATGGGATACTCACTACCTGTTAAGTAGGGCTTTGTCCCAAAGTGGTTCACGTCTCGAGGAGAGTGACCTGATACTGAGACATCTCAAATCTAAGAAACTTAGGGAATGTTACCCTGTAGAACAGCCACTTAAGAAGGAACATAATAGCCCTTTCCAAATACCCAAGATTAGTCACATTGAAGGGTGATTTTGGAAGGCTAATGGACAGAATTAATTGGTAAAAGTGTCAGCCAGACATATCTCTGTTCAATATAAGACAGAATGTTCTAACAAGTCAGTGCTGTTCACTAGGGTAATGAGCTGCCCTATGATGCTAGGCTCTTTCCTTTATTTAAACTGTTTGTCAGGAGTGTTATGGGAAGGATTCTGATTTTGGAGGGAGATGTCAACTTCCAGGTGCCACCCACACTTGAGAGTCTAAAATTCCAAGTCATATCCATTTACCAGTTACTTTAACACCACGAATTTTTCTAGGCTCCCCCAGTCCAGTGAGGAGGAGAATGGAAAGTGGGCATTACTAGAGATGAACTCCATACAGTATCTGTTCTGCCCAGAAAAGATTATTGACCTTGGAAGAAGGACATGTCCTTCAGCACTCTCTGTTCAGATAGAGTTATTTCTGTAAGGTTTCTTCTTTTCCTGGCCCTCTAGGCCAACCCAAGCCAATCTGAATCCCTAGAACATGAGCCCAAGTCCCCTTCACTGGTACTCACACTCTTTGATAACTATGTTGTTTCCATTTCATATCCATAGGTCTCATATTCCTAAAGCCATCATAAATACCCAGAAAGCAGGACCATCTCTTCTGATGTGAAGCACATCCCCCATAATGCAAGAATTAGGAGTGCATGTTCCAGAGTCAGACAGACAGGGGTCCAAACTCCAAATTCCACTTATCGTCTTTATTAACTGCATGAGCTTGAGCAACACATTAACCTCTCTGGGGCTCCTTGTCTGTAAAATGGGAGTGATAACAATACCTTTCTCATAGGTTGTTGTAAGAATTAAATAAAATATGCAAGTGAAGAACTTAGCTACATGTTTACACAGGTCAAGCGCTCAACATACATTAGCCACTGATACTCTGCTATGGCTGTAAGACTGAGTAGACTATCTTTGGCTGCTGCCCACTCTCCAGCCTGGGCTTTTCCTGGGCCCTGCACTCTGGCCTCCCTCCCCAGTCCCTGAGCCCTTCCTTTTGGGTTTCACCAGAAGCTGTTCTTTTCAGCACCCGGCTTTCTCCTGAGTGAGCCCCACCATTAAAGCTGTGGCCACCAATCCTGTATCCCAGCATCTTCAGGACACCTTACTCTCTCTTTCCTCCCACACAAAACTGTTCCAATTCTAACTTTCAGATTTTTCTTTTTTCGGGGGAAGCTCTTCTCTCATATGCCTTGCATTTTAACAACTTTCATTACTATTGCTCATTTTGATCTGTTTAATAACATGTTTTAAACTAATCCCTTGTAATAAAAGGATTTCATTACTAATGGAGACAGCTTTGTAATGCAGCAAGTTCATTAGTTTTACTTTTCTGATGAGGCCTGCCGGAGTCAAAAGTTCTGCAACTCTGCAGAGTTTTGGCAGGGAGCATTGCCTGGGGAAGATGAGAAGAAAGAAATTTCCAGGACAGGGAGAAATCCACAGGCTGCAGAAAGAAAAGTAGAGTTTGTGTCTGCAAAGACTGGGTGGAATGGGCAGAGGCATCCCTGTCTGGAGGCCAGGTGATCATTGTGAGGAGGAATGGCAAAGCCTTGATGGAGACAATATAATGCACTGTGAGCCAGGGGCTCCTGTGATGGGCCAGGGTTTACCGACTCCACCTGCCTGTCTGCTTCCATGCAGAGATAAAGTCACCTTTCTCTCTACCTTCACAGGTGCCTGTTACTATGCACATCACATGATATTTATTTATCTAACAGATCAAAGGCACTATGTCTTATTCACCTCTGTATTCCTAGTATCTAGCCAGACCTGGCACAAGGAGGTGTTTGCCAAACTGAAACAAATTCTTTCCCCTCTGTATTTTCTCTTGATGTGTTCTCTCCCAAATACATGCAGCTTCAACAGCCAACTCTAGGCTGATTACAGAAACTTCCATCTCCACCCTTGACCTCTAGAGACCCACCTGTATCTCCAAGTGCCCACTTTGCTTCTCCATGTGGCTGTCTGTCTCATATTCACCTCCTAATTCATACATCTAAAGCTGGATTTCTTACCGTCCCCTACGTCCCACCCCTCTTACCACTCCTGAAGCTTTCCTAGTACTCATTCCGGCGAATGGTACCACTGTATACTCAGTTAAAAATCTGGGAGGGATCCTTGCTATCTCTCTCTGCTTCACTGCCGTGATCCAAGTAGCCACTAGGCCATATTGATTTTACCTATTAAATAGAGTGAAATCATCCACTTCGCCCCCCAATGACTCTACCACCACCTCTCTGAGCTGCAGTCATCCCTCACCTGGACTCTAATTTATACCCAATGCCACATCATTCTCCCACAAGGAACAAGAGTGATCTGTGGGGTCACATCACGTCCCTGCTCTATGGCTTTTATCCTACGAGCAATCCCATTAACATTCTTAATGTGGTCCATGGGTCCCCGGAAAGAACAACCCCTTCTGATCTCTTGGCCTCATTTAGCATCATTTACTGCGTGACTCTCAGACTTCCTGGGCGCCTTTTATTTTAGTTCCTCCAGCATATCAAGCTGATTCTTTCAGGGCCTTGGCCTTTGCATTTCCATGAAGACCTCTGAGTGGCTCATGTGTGACCGGCATTATGCTAAGCATTTACATGAATTCTTTTTTTTTTTTTTTTTTTTGAGACAGAGTTTCTTTGGGATTTTAGCTATTTTAGAGTTCAGCTGGGATTACAGGCCCCTGCCACCACACCCAGCTACTTTTTGTATTTTTAGTAGATATGGGGTTTTACCATGTTGGCCAGGCTGTTCTCGAACTCTTGACCTCAAGTGATCCATCCACCTCAGCCTCCCAAAGTGCTGGAATTACAGGCGTGAGCCACTGTACCTGGCCATTTACATGCATTTTTTTCATTTAAAAATCACAGCAAAGCTAGAAAACAAGCACTCTTCTATCCCTGTTTTATAGATGAAGAAACTGAGGCTCAGGAAGATGAAGGCACTCATCAAAGGATTCAGACCAGCTGTGGCCCAGTCCTTGTGGCACAAGCCAAGTGCTAACATGAATGTTTCTCAGCTCCTTTCCCGATCAGATGTCCAAGTCAGCAGAGGGGACTTCCTCCTCAACCAGGGAGTTAGCCCTGGACCAACTGGAAAATGGTTATGGACCTTTATCATTTTTATCTTTCTGCAGCCTCTTCCTCGTTCTTCTGGCAAGAGACAGACCCTCTCCCACCTAGCCAGATGTAGTAGGCTGAGCAATTCCATATGCCCGTGCCACCCCCACTTCCTGCCACTCCTAAAGAAATCATATTATAATCTCTGGAATCTGTAATTGCCACCTAATATGGCAAAGACTGCAGCTGTGATTAACTTAAGGCTCTTGAGATGGGGCCATTATCCTGGCCTGGAAAGCAATCTTATAAAAGGGAGGTATATAGAACAATGTAACTATAGTTAACAATACTTTATTGTATACTTGAAATTTGCTAAGAGGGGAGATGCTAAATTTTTTCACCTAGGAAGAAAAAGGGGAGGCAGAGGGAGGTTTGAGCATAGACAGAAGAAAAGGCAATGTGAGTTTGAGGCCAGCTGGCCAATATGGTAAAACCCTGTCTCTACTAAAAATACACAAATTATCTGAGCGTGGTGTTGAGCACCTGTAGTCCCAGCTACTCAGGAGGCTAAGGCAGGAGAATTGCTTGAACCAGGGAGGTGGAGGTTGCAGTGAGCTGAGATCAAGTTACTGCACTCCAGCTTGGACAACAGAGCAAGAACACATCTCAAACAAACAAACAAACAAACAAAAACAGACATGAAAACAAGGCAATGTGATCACTGAGGCAGATTGAAGTGATGTAGCTGTGGGCCATGAGCCAAGAAATGCCAGTATCCAGCAGAAGCTGAAAGAGGCATGGAATGGATTCTTCCCCAGAGCATCTGGAGGGGGTATGACTCTGCAGATGCCTTGACTTTAGCTTAGTGATACAAATTTTGGACTTTTGGCTTCCAGAACTCTGAGAAATAAATATCTGTTGTTTTAAGCCACTCAGTACATGTGAGAATGGGCCCAGGGCTGCTGGCAACACGGTTTTCAGCTTTGTAGAAAAGATGGTCTGATTGAAGGATACCCATACCAAAGAGAATGAAGGTGGGTGGAGGTTCCAGCCATCCCAGAGGCTGGCTACCCTCTGCCCCGCTCCTCACAGGTGCATATTCATGGATGGTCTTTTCCTCTTTCTTAAGGATACTGACTTTTATCAGCAGTGATCACTCATTCACCAAGATGGCTCTGGCTGCATTTCCAGGAATATTTTGGTCTAGACCTGCCTCCCATGGCAATTGGCTAGTTAACCACATAGCATAGACTGGTGCTGTGAGTCCAGGGGTCTCTTAGTATAACCTAGGCTCTGCTCTGGTAATCATACCTGCCTCATAATTTCAGTGACTTAATACAGCAAATATTCACTTCTCACTTATACAAAGTCCAAGGTAGGGTGCTGCACTCCCTGTGGTAACTCAGCAACCCAGGCTGCTTCCAACTTGCAATACCTCCATCTCAATTCATGGCCTCTGCGGGCACATCAGCACTGCTGAGCTCAGGAGCTCATGAAGAATTTACTCCCACTCTTTGTTTGTTTTTGAGACACAGTCTCACTCTGTTGCCCAGGCTGGAGTGCAGTGGCACAGTCTCGGCCCACTGCAACCTCTGCCTCCCAGGTCCAAGTGCTTCTCATGCTTCGGCTACCTGAATAGCTGGAATTATAGGTACAAGCCACCATGCCTGGCCAATTTTTGTATTTTTGTAGAGACAGGGTCTCACCGTGTGGTCCAGGCTAGTCTCGAACTCCTGAGTTCAAAGCAATCCACCTGACTCAGCTTTCTAAAGTGCTGGGAGTATAGACGTGAACCACTGCGCTCTGCTCACTCCCACTCTTAACTGCACTCAAACAGATGGCACAACGTATCCCTTCTGTTTACAGCTCATTGACTGCAACTAGTCACCTGGGTCTGAATTTAACTGAGCAATCTTGATACGCACTAGAAGAAGAGGAAAATGGATATAGTAAGACTTACAAATCAATACTACAGGGAGGTCACCCCAGTTCTGCTAGTGGATTCTAGGCTCAAAGGGAAATCTCATCATATGTGAAAAATGGCTGGGCAGGGTTTCAGTGACTATGTCAGCAGAGCAAAGACAACATGAAGAAACTATGAAGCTAGCTGTTATACATGAGGCTGGCTAGGAAATTGATGACGACTCACTCAGGACTAAGACACCTAGCCCATTAGTTAAATATGTCTGCAGAGGAAAGATCAAGGAAGAGGTCTGGAAGGCACTTATCACAATAGGCCCTGACAAGAATATTCTTGTCTGTCTTCATGTATGTGAATCTGTAGGCTGGCATACATTCCTGAAAGTTCTGAGATACTTGGGAAACTATTTCTGGACAGGAATCATGATGAGTTTGGGGAAATGAGGCTTGAGCATGAAAAGCATTTTCCTAGGGTTGTGGGACGTGACAGTGATGAGTGAAACACAGTACACTTCAGCAAGCAAGTATGAATGACCATCTCTGTGCTGGGCTTTACCATCTCCCACCTACTGTCTTCCCCTGATCTTACACAACTTGATCAGCATTGGTCATTTTATAGAAATTATTCTCTCGAAGGTCACCTAGAAACTTCTTGGTCAAACCTTCAATCATGACTTACTTCTTGAGTTCTCACTTCTTTTGGCTTCCATGAGACCGCACAGGTCTGGTCCCGGCTTTTCTTAGTCTTCTCCTGTACTAACCAGAAAGTTTTTACAATGTCCCAGAGACTCAGTTCTTTGCCTTTGCCCTTTTCCTGACATCTAAGTCCTTGACGGACTTATGCGGTCTCAGGGCTTTGACGATCACCTCTCTCAAGACCTTGAGTTGTGCTCCAGTCTCCCAATATCTAAGTGCCTGGTGGGTATGTTCACTGATATGTCAATGTTAATTGTATACAAACTCATTCATGATAGTATGAATGCCTCCAACTATTATTTACTAACTCATATATGTGCCAGGTCCTGTGTTAAGTGCTATAATTATATTTTACTTAATCCTCCCAAGAACAATTTACAGTAAATAATAATCACATTTTGTAGATGAGAAAACTAGGCTTAGAGAGGTTAAAGTGACTTATATGATATCCTGTAATATAACCTGCAATTGATCCATGTCCGTTTAATTCCAAAGTTTTTGCTTGTAACCACCGTACTCATGATCTCCCTGAAACTACTCCTGGACTGTCTTATTTCTGTTTCTGTTTTGTCCTTTTCCAATGTCTTCAAAACGCTATCATGTGGAACACCTTTATGTCTTTGTATATATTCTTTCTGCCTGAAAGATCTTTTCTTTTCTTTTTTTTTTTTTTTTCTGGAGACAGAGTCTCGCTCTGTTACACAGGTTGGAGTGTAGTGATGGGATCTCGGCTCACTGCAACCTCCACCACCTCCTGAGTTCAATAGATTCCTATGCCTCAGCTTCCCAGGTAACTGGGACTGCAGGTACCCATGACCACACCCAGATAATTTATTGTATTTTTAGTAGAGATGGGGTTTTGCCATGTTGCCCTGGCTGGTCTTGAACTCCTTAGCTCAGGCAATTCACCAACTTTGGCCTCTCAAAGTGCTAGGATTACAGGCATGAGCCACCGCACCCAGCCCATTTTCCTAATCATCAGTATACATCTCCTCCCCTGACCTTCTCCTCCTCTCTCCTATCACCCTACTGCCAAGATCATCACTTCGTCCATGGTGTCGCATGGCCAAGTCACAGTGAGCTTGAAATTTGCCTCATTGGATAGGTCTTTGCACAGGAACCAAGGCACCCTAATGTTGAAATGGTGTCAGAGAATGCCTCCTTGACAGTAGCTAACCCCTGGGCTATAATGGCTTGGATGTATATGGCACATCTGCATGGCACACTTTATAGAAGAGAAACCATAAATGTTCACCTTTGCAGCTCCTGTCTTGGCAGCAGACGCGCAATGGTAAATGAATCATCTTTGATGCATCTCACTCCTTTAATTCCCACAGCTAATTAGTAGATAAGCCCTGCAGACTGTTCTTTGCTAGATTTTTCATCTCTTTCTCAATTTCAATTTCTCCAGCCCCCATCCCAAGTCTCTGTCTCCTCCCTCTCATGCAGCCCATTGCAACCACTTCCAAACTCGCCTCCTGGCCAGCTCCTTGCCCCCTCATCCAGTTCATTTTGATGATTGATTTCTACTCTATTAACATTTCTTTGTACACATTGCTTTCCTGCTCATGGCTCCTTGATGCCTACATAACAAAGCCCAAGCTCCTGATCTTAGCTTTCAGTAACCCTCCCAAGGCACCTTAATGACTTAACACATTCTCTGGTCTCAGAGTCACTGCGGCACTATATAAATGACCTGTTCTAGCCAAAGTGTGCTATTCACCATGGCTTTAATGCTCCACTGAGTTCCACTTCCATGTCATTGCTCACACTCTTCCTCCTCCCCTCCAAGTATCTGAACTGTACCCTGTCTTCGCATCCCAGCTGGATCCTCATCTCTCCACCAGCCTTCTCTAACAACCTGAGCCATAGCAACTTTTCTCATCCAGTGTAGGAGAAAAAGCTTGAACCATACTATCTGAGAGCTGTGGGTCAACATTTCAACCACTGACTAGTCGTGCTGCCTTGGGAAAGTTATATTACCTCTTAGGCTTAGAAAGATGAGAATAATAAAACTTATCTCATAGGGTTGTGGAGAAGATGAAGTAGGGGAATATATGTGCTAAAAGGGAGTTTTTGTGACCTAAGATATGGCATCCTAAGATTCAGATAGAATAAGTCACACCTAGGGGGTCCATGGATTAGACTCATCATGCCATTCTACACCAAGAGAAATAACTCATCATCTGTGATGTCAAAGAGTCCAAGTCATTGAGCTTGACTAAGACCATACGTTGGTGACAAGGACCAAGCATGGAATGAAGGCTCTGGACCAGGGGACCATGCTTCTAGATTCAAACTCTAATACTTCTACTTATCCATGTAATCTTGGGCAAGATTTATTCACCTCCTTATGTCTCTCTTTCTTCATTTCCAAAGTGGGGATTAAAATATGGAGTATTTTGACAGGATTAATGTGACATTAAGTGAAACATGCATAAAGAGTTTAGCACACGCCTGGCAGACTGTAAGCTTTTAATAAATGCTTACTATTATGTTTTATATTATTCTCCAACCTAGCCTCTATGGACTTGGCTTCATCCCAGGGTGATGGGGCTATAAGTAAAAATGGAAAAAGATGTTTCACTAATCATCCCTGGGAGAGCCCAATGGAAGCAGAGGGAAGCCTGCTTCTAGCAACTGTTACAACGGGTAGCAGAGGTAAGAATGGTGCCACAGACAACAGGCTAGAACTGGGTCATCATCAGAAGGGGTAGAACATCAGCTCTCAGCCCTGGCTGCAAGTTGGAATTGGGTGCTTTCAGCAATTGCTGACACTTGGACCTTACCACCAGAGTTTCAGATTCAAAGTACTAGGCTGGGCTCACATATAGGTAATTTTTGAAAGCCTCTCAGGTGATTCTATTGTGCACCTGAGAGGCTTTCAAAAATTACCTATAGGTAGGTAGGGTTGGAAAACATTGGTTAAGGAGAGAAGTTATTGTGCACCTGAGAGGCTTTCAAAAATTACCTACCTATAGGTAGGGTTGGAAAACACTGGTAAAGGAGAGACAATGGTCAAGGTTAGAATAATGTGTACAAGCGATGAGAGGCAGAGAGAGAAGAGGTTCAGGGACTAGAGCAGAGCTGAAGGGAAATGATCCCAGAGACAGGGCTGGACTAGGGTGAGCCAAGTGAGGAACCTAGGGAAGCAAAATTTGTGGAGAGTGAGTACCTCCTTAAGTTTTGTACCTTAGACTCCTAACTTGCTTCACCTTAGAACAGTCCTGCTTGGAAACATTCCCGGGGGCTTGCAACAGTGTCTTAGATGTTTCCCATGGATGCTGGTGTTGGTTGATCATGTCTTTTTTGAAGCATATACACAAAAAGGAAAAATACTACGTTTCTGCTTTCATTAATCATACATCTATCTACCTACCCATTTGCCTATCCATCTTTCTATCCACCTACCCACCCATTCATCCATTCACCCATCCATCCACCCATCCATCCATCTTTCTATCCACCCATGCATCCACCCATCTATTCTTTCTTTCACCTACCTATCCATCCATCCATCATCCATACACCTATCTATCCATCCTTCCATCCACCTATCCACCTATCCACACATCCATAATCTATTCATTCATCTTTCATCCATTAATCAGCCATTCATCCACTCACTCATCCATTTTCACACCCACCCACTTACCCACCCATTCACACTTCCATCCATCCATCCACCCATCCATCCATCCATCCATCCATCCTTCCATCCATCCATCCATCTTTCCATCTGTATTAGTGTGTTTTCACACTGCTGATAAAGACATACCTGAGATTGGGCAATTTACAAAAGAAAGAGGTTTAATTGGACTTACATTTCCACATGGCTGTGGAGGCCTCACAACCATGGCAGAAGGCAAGGAGGAGCAAGTCACATCTTACATGAATGGCAGCAGGCAGAAAGAGCTTGTGCAGGAAAACTCCCCCTTATAATAATCATCAGATTTCATGAGACTTACCCACTAACATGAGAACAGCATGGGAAAATACATGCCACAGTATTCAGTTACCTCCCACCAGGTCCCACCCATAAAACGTGGGAAGTCAAGATGAGATTTGGGTGGGGACAAGGCCAAACCATGTTACCATCCATCCATTCATCCATCTATTTATCCATCCAGTCACTCCTCATTCACCTATTCAATTATTGAATAAAAATATATTGAGAGCCCATTATACATAGACACTTTTGTGCCTATCTTGGGAATTCTGACTCTGGCCTTAATGATGAGGAAGATCAGAAACTTTGGAGCCAGGGTCTGGGATAGAGGGGCAAGGTAAGTGTGATTTTTCCCATCAGATGCCTGGTAATCTGAAGGAAAGAGCAATGACTTTGGCACTTACCAATTCTGGGATTTTGAGCATACTTTTTAACTTCCCCAGAAAGCACTTTCAAAATTTATGAAATAGGAAGATTGGGTGGCGGGGATGATTAAATAAGCACATAATCATGTAAGACCTGATTCACTGTAGATGTTTATAACAAAGGCCAGAGAAGCCGTAAATGGAATTGGCAGAACCTTTGAATTACCTTCAGGCTCTTGTCTTTCACTTTTTAATCAATTGGAGGAGAACATGAAGTTTTCCCTACCTAAACAGACCTCTTCATAACCAGAGAAATTAAAACTTGAGATTAGACGGAATGGTCATTTAGTCTGATTCCCTCATTTTAAAAATAAAGAAATGACCAGAGAGGGGCAGTGCCTTGGCCAAGGATGCATAGCAAGGGACTGACTCATGGCATTGGAAGAAGCTCAGGATACTTAGTTCAAGCTTTCACTGCAGCATCCAGGAGCAGATGCACCTCTGGCTTCTGCTAAATAGATAATCAACCTTTGTAAGAATTATGGTTCTGAAACTGGAATTGTCACAACAGACACAAGGATCAAAATTTCACATTTCTTGAACATCTAGTATGTACTAGGCATACATACACATGTTATCTCATTCAACCTTTATAAGAACCCATGAAATGAAGTATTACGATTATTTCCTTTATTTTATAGATGTGGGAAACTGAGGCTCAAATAGATTAAGTGATTTTCTCAGGAACTCATTGCTGGGAAGTGGTGATCCTGGGCTAGGACCTAGGCCTTTGTGCCTTCAAAGCTCAGACCTCTGGGCTTCACCTCATTGCCTTACTTATAGAAGTTGCCCCCAAATAATTTATAAACATCTATGTGCCTAGGACTGGCCCTGAGTCACCTATTTGAGGCTAAGATGGAGAATTGATAGCATTTCTCATCATGGGGACATAGATCACCTCTCTAACAGTCTTTCATACAATCCTGAAAAGATATCAGAAGGAACCTCAGTGATGGAGATAGGCATTGGGAGATTTACTTAGCCCACATCTCTGCCTCCTCAAGTACCTGAAATTCTCCCACTAGCAGTTTATTTCATTGGCTGATTTGTGGCTCCCATCCTGAATTGCTAGGAGTAGGGAGGAAGGCACTGTAAGTCATCATAGCTCGGCACGAGTTTATTCTTCCCTCCTCCACCTGTTGAATTCTGACTCATCTTTCAAGGCCCAGCACAAATGTCATCAAACACAAGCACTTACAACATATTCTGAGTCATCCCTCTGTGCTGTGGGGTAGGAACACAAGGACTATTAAGGAAGCACAGGTCCTGCCTAGATTGCTCATTGCCTCGTGGGCAGTGAGAAAATGCCAGCTAAGAAAATGCACAATTCCAATGCAAGGTGGAAAAGACAACAGTGGTGTTCAGAGGGGACTCCCGACCCTAAAGAGCAGGGGGTCAGAGACTATGCCTGTTGCCAAATTCCCCAGAATATAGTTTCTTTAGCTTTAGTGCTCTCCTAGCACTGTGTATGAACCTGTCAAAGCACTTAACCAGGCCGATCATTTGTGAGGGTCCATTTCTTTGTCTGTTTTAGGGTGTGAGCTCCTTTGGTAGAAGCCACTCTGCTCTGTAGTCCCTGTAACTAGCAGGGGACCTTACACGCGTGGGTGCTCAGTAAATGACAATTGAAGAAAATAATTGGTGGAAATGTGGGATCGTCTAAAGATAAGAGATTGGTGGCAGGGTCAGGAAACAGAAGAATGATGTAGACATGTAAGGGGAGAGAAGCTGGTGGGGCAAGTTCTTTTGAAGAACATTGGACCGACTTTTCATTTTGACTAGAAGTCCCTGGGGTTCTGGGACAGGGTAGAGGCCAAAAGATAGCCCTCAGGATCCTAGAGAAAGAGACTCATCAGCCTCCCGTCACCCCATCAGCACAAGATCAGTGCAACAAGAAAGCTCACGGCATGACTCTAGGTCTAGCTGGATGAGCCCCATTAGGCACTTTCCATCTTCCACTTCTACCACTTTGATTTGCTCTTCATGTCGATTGAGATCCCAGTTTTATTGTAAATAATTGGCTGCATCATATTTTTAACTCTTTCTTTAATTGAATCTTATTCTTTTTCAGTCACAGTGATTTGTATTTGTCAAATAATGACCTTGTCAATCAAGACCATAGTGGAAAAAAAATCTTAGAGTGTGAAGTTTCCCATGGTGGTGGGAGCAGTGCAAGGGATGGAGGCACCACAGGGAAGTGTTTCTGTCTATTCTCTTTCCTCGGGATCCCGATCTTAACTGACTCTGCTTTTCTTTTTCCTTGGCTTGACCACCTTCTAACATATCATATAGTTTACTTGTATATCATGTGTGTCTTTATTGTTTATATCCCTCTCCTACATTAGAATGAAACTCCAAGAAGTTAAGAATCTTTGTCTATTTTGTTCACTGATGTATCGCCAGCATTTAGAATGGGGCCTGGAATACAGTAGGTGCACACTAAATACTTGTTGGGTGAATTGATAGATAAAAGAGCATGAGTTAACACAATCTAAGTTTCAGAAGCCACCCTGGATAAAGGGAGGAGATAACTTACAAGGTTTCAGGCCCATGACTTTTGGAAACCCACTGGAACCAAGACAGCATTGAACCTCTTGGTGGTGGTGGTAGCAGTCATTGTGGTTACGATGCTGCTGATAATACTAAGGCTGATTATGTGATGACAGTGGTGATGGTGATGATTATAATAATGATGATAGTAATGATGGTGGTGATGGTGGTGGGGATGATGATGATGGTGATGGTGGTGGTGATGATGATGATGGTGATGATGATGGTGATGGTGGTGGTGGTGATGATGGTGATAATGATGGTGATTATGGTGATGATAATGATGATAGTGATGATGATGGTGTTGGTGAGGATGAAGAGAGAATGAACTTCTTCACACTTGAACCTCAGAGCTTATGGAGTTTCTTCACATCCTTTTCACTTTAGTCTTCACAAAATACTTCAGAGTGAGCAGCAGCCAACACATGATTGCCAGCTTTTTCAGAAACACTAGGATTTAAAGTGATGAAGTGACTTGCCTAAGGCTGCATAGCCATTAAAGACAAAATCAAGATGGCAACTCAAGTCTTATTGCCCAGAGCAAGCTACCATTTACTGATTTCCTCTTGTGTGCCAGACACCCTGTGAAGGCCTTGCATTCCTCTCACCTGGGAATTTGGGAGTCACAGACTGGGCCATATCACCACAGATGCCTCACTTGCAGGTGATTTAGGTTCAGATAGTGATACTGCCATTTCATGGTGACTATTTTCTACTGTGTATCCAGAGAAGCAGAGAAAAGCAGGCTGGAGAGAGAGAGGAGAGTACAACACAGAGATAAGCGAAGATGAAGGATCAGATGGTCCCTGGGAAAGAAATATGGGGTTGGAAGTGCCGTGGTTCCTAATGGTTTCCTGGGTCTTGAGCTCTGTTCTTCATGAGGCCCATCTTTTTCTACTGCCCCTGGGCTCTACTTATAAATCCCACTTTAGCCAAGATGGCATTACAAGAAATATGTTCACTTCAAACAAAGGATCTCTGACAACTTGTTTGCTCAGCACTCAAGAAGTCAACCAGACAAGACTCTTGTACTGGAGGATAGCCAAAGGCACACTGGAGTGGGAGCAGTTAGGAGGATGTCTCACCCTTGCAATCCCTGGTGATTACTTCCCCCTTCCAACTTTGCCTCCTTCTTCTACACTCATTCCTGACCCAGACCAACATGCTCTCCATCCTTGGATGGTGTTAAGAACAAAAAATATCTCCTATCACCATCTAGATCCCAGTATGGCCTGTTCCCCACTGCATGCTGGTGACCATATGCAGGCACAGTGCCCAGCCCTCATCAGTGACTATGAATCAGCTTCTGCTTTCAGTGTGGTCACAGTTTTGTGATACCCCTTCCCCTTAATCTATCATAAGCTTCCTTTCTTAGCCTTCTGGCATTTCTGATGGGAGAGAAAGCCAAAGGCAGAAAGCCTTGCCCAAGAGTTGGCTCTTCTAAAGGGAGAGAGAGAGAGAGAGAGAGAGAGAGAGAGTGTGCGTGTGTGTGTGTGTGTGTGTGTGTGTGTGTGTGTGTGTTTGTGTATGTGTGTGCGTGCATGCACCATGAAAGTGATGGCCAGGACTACACTGTCTCTGGGTTCAGTGTAGCCACCATTCTGTCCTACACAGCACTTAAGAACTCATCTCTTTGGGGAAGAGAAAAGTGAACTCTGCAGACAAGCCTGGGACCCTATCTGCCTCATTAGTTAACTTCCAAGAAATTCTCTGAGAAGGAAACAAAATAAGCAGACCTGGGTTACCATAGAGACCAGTCTGCACAGGTCTGGGCCAGATGTCTGTTCTGGACCATACATTATTAATTTCTTCCTTGTCAGTGAAGAGGCTTGTCTGGGTTAAGACTGCAAACCACCGAATTTGGTTTCCCCACTGATTTCTCTCTTTTCTCCTTAATGCAAAGTCATCTTGAGAGTGGGTTCTTGAGGTAGGATATATGGAAGGGACCTGAGAGATGGGAGCTAACAGATTTGCAGAGATTCTGTGTGTGTGAGGTGCCAGGCTCCTTGCTCCACCAATGCATCCTTGTTGAAGATCTCATTATAAGGAAGCAGCAGTGCTCAGGGATTCTGTCAAGGGCCTAAAATTTCAACAATGTGGACTACCTTCAGACCAGTCTTCTGGTATGGGAAGACCAAGCAAAAAGAAGTGAGCTTAGAGGACAGTAGCAACGGGTTTGAGGGGAAGGATCTAAAGAGAAATCTGGAGGGTGAATGTTGGCTGGAGTATATTCGTGTCATTTGTGAGTGGTGATGACCTCTCTGACTCGACTCCCTTCCTAAAATATACCTGATAATAGGGAGATTTATGAGCCAGAAATGTCTCTTTTGGGAAAAACTGGAGCTTCTATTCTGAGAGCTGAAAAGGATCTAGCATCTCCTTAGAACCATGCAAGCAGCATACAATCAAGACTTAAAAAAAAGAAACCCAATCATTTATTTCCATTTGATTCCATGCTAAGGCCTATTCCATGCAAACCACTGTCCAGGCAGCTGAGAATTCAAGTTGTTCAGATCTCCCCTTTCACCTGCCCTCACTGTTAACTCCTTCTGGTTCCCACCTGCCCCCCGATCCCTGCCACCCCTGCACAACTGTCATCAAACACAAGGCCCTGCTTTCAAACTGCCTGTAGGTTGAGATATGATGGTTTGACAACATGGTTTGGTGACAAACACTTCCAGAATCTCAGTGGATTTTCAGTGGGTTAAAACAAAACAGATTTATTTCTCACACTACATGTCTAAAGCAGGCAACTGGAGGGATGCCACATTGTTGTCACTCAGGGGCCCAGGCTGACAGAGAGTCGGCCATGTGAATGACATTGCCCTCTTACTCTAACAGAGGAGAGCACAAGGGAAATCACATGCCAGCCTTGAAGTGCTCTTATCTGGGATGGAAGTAACACCTGTTATTTCCACTCTTATTTAACTGGCCAAAGGAAGTCACACACCCATGCCTAACTCCATGGGGCTAAAGAAGCATAATCTCTCCTTGTGTTGAAAGAAGAAGAGAAGCAGAACTACTGGTAAGCACTGCTAATGTGTGCTTCACCATCTATAATCTACCTTCCTAATTCTGCTCTCCGCTTCCTCCCTTTCTGATCATCTGTCTGAACTCCATTCCTTGATCTTTTGCCATTCCAGTGTTATCCTCTGTCATTCCTTCCTTTGTCTCCATGCCCTTATCCCTAACTCTGCCACCTGCTGGCGTCCCTCCTGACCTCCTTCCTCTGTTTCCCACACAACCCCTGATGGTCATGCCCCCATCACTTGGCTGCACTGGACAGATGTTATGGAATACCACCTCAGCTCTAACTCTGTAAGTTTCCCTTGCTCCTAATTGAGCTTAATGATTTATATCTTGCAACGGACACAAATGGGCTAGAATTCCTGGATCTCATTAATAATCTTAAGTATGCCAGAAGTAGGACTTTAAATCCTAAGCAAAAATTAAATGACCATAAAATCTTTGCTAACTTCCCAGGAGACAATCCCGTTTCAACTTGACAGCTTAATTAAATGCTGGGTAGATTGGACACAACACTTTTAATAAACAGGACTTGGCAGGCCTGGAAAAGAGACAGAAGAGAGGTGAGGATGGGAGAAAATGAAGTTCACAATGTAACAAAAGGAAATTAAGTTATGAGAGGTCTCTCTCCCATAGTGTGATCTTTCCGGGAGCTTCAGATATCTTTAAATGACACGAATGACCCAGAAGATTGTGAAAGAATTGATTCTCTTCTTTGACTCCAATTCCCTCCAGGGCCATGTTGTTCCACAAGGCAAGAAAGCTGCTGTCCAGAAATGTTCTTGGAGGTCTTTGCAAGATCTCCTTTGAGTCTATGTTTGACTCCTCCTGGACCAAGTTTCTTGCAAGCCTCAAGCCCACTGGGAAAGCTGCTGGTAGTAGGCTGGAGCTGGGGGGTTAGACCTGAGGGGCCACATTGCATGGAGGGCTTCACGCACAGGCTCATCTTTTAGCCTCTGTATTTTCTTCTACTTTATGGTCTTGCCTTACCCTGGATAAGGCTTTTTGATCATGACTTTATTTTTCATTTATTTTTGTTAGGTTTCAGAGTACCTGTGCAGGATGTGAAAGTTTGTTACATAGGTAAACGTGTGCCATGGTGGTTTGCTGCACCTATCAACCCATCACCTAGGTATTAAGCCCAGCATCCAATTAGCTCCCTTCCCTAATGTTCTCCCCACTGCTTTCTGGCAACAGGTCCTAGTATGTGTTGTTCCCCTCCCTGTGTCCATGTGTTTTCATTATTCAGCTCCCACTAATAAGTGAGAACATGTGGTGTTTTGTTTTCTGTTCCTGTGTTAGTTTGCTGAGGATAATGGCTTCCAGCTTCATCATGTCCCTGAAAAGGACATGGTCTTGTTCCTTTTTATGGCTGCATAGTATTCCATGGTGTATATGTACCACATTTTCTTTATCCAGTCTATCATTGATGGGCATTTGGGTTGATTACATGTCTTTGCTATTGTGACTAGTGCTGCAGTGAACATATGTGTGCATGTATCTTTATAATAGAATGATTTATATTCCTTTGGGTATATACTCAGTAATGAGATTGCTGCATCAAACGGTATTTCTGGTTCCAAATCTTTGAGGAATCACCACACTGTTTTCACTGATCATTAGAGAACTACAAATCAAAACCACTATGAGATAACATCTCACACCAGTCAGAATGGTGATTATTAAAAAATCAAGAAACAACAGATGCTTGCAAAGTTGTGGAGAAATAGGAATGTTTTTATATTGTTGGTGGAATTGATCATGACTTTGTATGGTCAAAATATTTCCACCTCTACTAATAGTCAGATTCTTTAGGTTCTGCTGCCTCTACCATGAACATAGCAGGGATCCTGGCTGCACACCTCCATTGCTAGTGATCATGCAGGGCTAACCAAGAGTTCATGAGTACACTCGGGCAGAGCCTGTGAGTGCCTTTGATTACTATTCTCAGCATCTTTAGCAGAATATAGGTGTCTCACCATGTAAATATGTTCACTATACATTAATAGAATATGAAGATTTTGAATAGCAAGGGGGTGGGCACACAGCTTCTTACCTCCACTTTTTATGACTCTTCTCCCCAGTCAGAAAGAGTCACTTTTCCATTTACATTTGGGAAGATCATATCTCTCTTCCATCAGTTGTCTAGTTGGGTTGAGCCTATCTTGCATTTGAAGTAATTTATGTATGGGTAGCTGCCACGTGCTGTTTTAGTTAAATTAAGACAATCTTACTTGTACAGAAAAAATGTTTTAAACAAATAAAGAAAATAAAATGTATTTAAAGGTATTTTATTCTTCACTGAAAAGCCTCATCTGGTGGAATTAGCTACAAGCACCTGAGTAAGTGAAAATGATCACCCTGGCAGGTGTGAGATTTGCTGTACTTTGAACAAGAAACAAACCTTCCTTCGTCATCAGGGAAGAAACCAGCCTTCCTCATCAAGTAACCAACCTCTGTCATCATCTCTCATTACCCTTGTACTTCTATTAAAGAATCTTGTAAACCTAAAGCCAGCAGAAACCTTGGCAATTGTCTAGGTGAACAGTTTACTGGTGAAAAAGCCAAGCCCCAGAGAGAGGAAATGACTTGCCCAAGCCTCTTAGTGAATTGCAGCTGGGGCATCAGAAAGATGATTTCATGAGTCAGTCAATGACAGTAACTTATAGACAGACTCATCGACTTGTTAATAATGGCTACTGGGATTTCTAGCTTAGTGCAATCCTTAAGTTTTGTGAAGTCACCTGCTACAAGAAAACAAATTTCATTTCTTTTGCACTGACTTCCATAAAAAATAGAGAGAGACTTGTGCTTAAAAGACCTCAGCAGATGTGAGTTGCCAAGCTTGGGAAAGGAAAGGTTTAAATAATAGAATAAAAGACTGGGCGTGGTTAGTGGTTGCCTAGAACTGGAGGTGGGGACTAGGAGTGAACTGCAAATTAATGAACATGGGATTTGTTTCTGGGGTGATGGAAATGTTCTAATTGATGATGGTGATGATTCCACAACTCTGTAAGTTTACTAAAAATTGTTGAATTGCACACTTAAAATGAGTTTTGCAGTATGTAAATTGATCTCAATAAAGCTGCCCCCCCCCAAAAAAAAAGACAAAGTAATAAGAAATAGATAAAAGAGTAAGAGTCAGGGCTCAGACAATACTTTCAGTACAAGAGCAGAGGGAGAGGATCAATCCTACACCTCCAGTTCAGTTTGCCTTTAGCCTCTCAAATGCTGTCTACCTCTTGAGAGAGGAGCAACATCTGAAGCAGATGGCTCAACTTCCAATCAGTTGTACTCCAGACCCGTGCCTGAGCTCAGCTTTGACCTGACAGCTCATCAGCTCCTGTGAAATGCCTGTTACGTTGAGTGACATTAAGAGCGACAACATATGCATCCTGTTACCACACTGTGGAAATCTTAGAGAGCAGAATGTTTGCCCTTTCATTAGCCTGGATACCCAAAGAAATGCTTTTAAAGGTGTTGCCATAATATTGTTTCAGTTTTATCCAAGTCCAATGAATGAAATGACCATATAAATATGATATAGGTATTTCTGGATATCATATTAACCATTATATTACTACTTGATGTCTTTTTCCTGTGACCCAATATGGCAAGAACCCTATAGAATTTTGTGCCAAGAAAAAAGTTCCTGTTCTGAAGAACTTGAACAACTTGTTTGATAAGCAGTGGTAGATACTGAACACATGTGGTTTCTTCTTTTCTATTTTTATTTATTTATTGTCTTGAATGCCAAGACACTCTGAGCTAATGCTAGAGTAGAAGGATGAACATGAGCTTGTCTGTGATACAACTGCTTCCCTGCTCAGCTGCATGTCTCTCTCTCACATTCATTCATTTATTCAATCATCACATGTTTCTCAAGGGCATCATATCTCAGGGTTGGAATGACTAGTAAGACCTGGTCTGTGCCCCAGTGGAGGAGGGCAGACAGGGGAATTGCAAATAAAATGGCGTGGTAGGGGGCTGCTCTGGATGCAATGGGATTAGAAAAAGGAGGCGATAGGAGTAGAGAAATGAGGTACCACTTTCCAAAGTAATGTATTAACTATTTTTTCTTACTTTCTATATTATTGATGCTCTGGCATTTGTGACCTCACTAACTGGAGAGAGATCGCCCCTCCCAGGACTATCCAATTCTTAGAGCTAGGACTCCTTTCACATGTAAACTAACCAAGTCAGAGCCCATACCCTGAACCATCTTTTCTTTCTGGCTCTTACACCCTAGGAGATAATATTCCTCTGCTCTAATCACCCAGGGGCCAGGTACCAGACATCTAGAGACCACCTTGCCAGCATAAATTCACACTAGCCAATTGTAAACTTTCTCCTGCCTTGCCTTTCCCATGGAAAATGCAAAACAGGCTCTTTCCATGGGAGAATCTGGGCCAGGCTTTGCCCTGGTTCCTTCTGCCTTCGGACCCAACCTGGTGTTTCCTTCCCACTGTGGCTCTGTGTGGAGTGGTATGTCCCTTCCTCTTGGGAAACGTAAGTAATAAAAATCCTTCAGTGTCATTGGTCTCTCTGTGTCATACTCAGTCACCAGCATACATTAAAATCAGTGAGTATAATTGATAAAGGTAAAGCCTGATGAGCAACTGGGTATTTTTCAGGGGTAAAAATATTCCAGAAGCAGAACTCGCTTGTACATCGGCCCACAGACTTGATATGAGCACATTAAAGTGCTGTGTCTGATGCACACTTTCAGCTCTTTCAAGGCAGCCTGTGAGCATTCCTCTTTCAATGTGGACGGGGTATAAATTATAAAATAATGATGTGTAGGCCAAGTCTTATCTGTACAAGACTGAGTCTTCCTCAAGGTTCTGATTGCTCTTTCTTTTGTTCTGTCAAACACACAATGCAGCCAATGAAGCACCGGGCAGAGTTTGAATCCTGGCTTGCTCTCTTATTAGCTGTGTGTCCCTGCACAAGTTTTTAAGCTTTCTATTTTTCTGTTTTCTTGATTATAAGATGAGAATAACAGCAGCAGCCTCCTCACAGAGCTGCCGTGAAGATTAAATAGGTTGAAATGTGTAAGACATTTAGAATAGTGGCCAGCAGACGGTAAGGGCTATGCAAACATTTGCTAAATTATGTTTGGAATCCTGCAATATAAGGAGTACTTATTAAGACAATGGAATCTATAAAGATGTGGAAGCTATATTCTTACCCCTAAAGAGTTTACAAGTATAATGAGAACCTAGAGAATTCTGGAAAATCAAAGGACTGTTCAGGAAACCACATTTGCAGAAGATGTTGAAAATGATGAAAGTTATAATAGACCAATGTTTCAGCCTTTCTCCACTCTCAAATAGAAAAGGAAGTAGAGAAGGTGAAACATTGTGGAAAGAATGCCAGATTCTGAGTCTGAAAGACTTGAGTTCAAGGTCTAGGAAACCTGGCTTCCAAGATCTACCATTTTCTAGCCATGTAATTCAGTTATTTAATTTCTCTGGGTCTCAATTTTTTTTCACTTGTATAATGTAGATAATATTACCTACTTTAGCAGGTGGGAGCAAAAGAGGTAACGATAGCAATAGCTGACATTTATTGAGCATTCTCTTATGGGTTGGGCATTGAACTAAGAGTCTCATAAGAAAATCAGCTTGGAGAAAAGGCGAATGGCTCAGTGCCCAAGGTCACTCAGTAATAAGTGGCTGATCTGGGATTTGAACTCAGACACTTTGATTTCAGGGTTTGTTCTAATAACTGTTATTTTACACTAAAGCTCTCAGAACTGTACTAGAGCCAGCAGGCAAATATAATGACAACCATTGTTATTAACGGTGTAATATCTTTGATCCATTTGGCTAATAGCTCTCGATCATTTCAAGACTCCCTTCAAGTACTATATTTTCTTCCCATCCCCAGAACCAGCCTCCTGATACTCCCATAATGCATCACTCTGAGAATTTTCTAAAATTCTCAACTTTATATTTTTTTCAAGTGATAGAGAAAAGAGGAAAAGTCCTATAGGATCCCAGGTACATAAATTAAAAATTAGTAAAGTTAGTAATGAAACAGTCTGATTAGAGATACAATTTGAGCTTCAGGCCTTTGCAGATGGGGAAACTTAGATTGGATAAATGATTTATTCTAAATAGAATTTAATGCAAAAACATCAGGACCTGCAAGCCAAGGAAGCCCAAGGAATTCTGGGAGCCAGGTTGGGACTGGCTTGGCTTGGCAGCAACCCTATAGTCTCTAGCCAGGTCAACTTAGGTATTGGATCAAATGCCAGGCCAGGACAAGGAGTGTGTCAGCTGGCAACCCAGCCAAAGAGAAGGTGCTTAATGGCCTCCAAATGTCAGCATGATGATGTCACTTCAAGATCTTTCCTGTTCACAGTGGGAAGGCGTTTGGGGCCACCCAGACCTCACCAGTTCCAAATCTGTGGCTTCCCTACCCTTCAGAAGAAGAGTGCCACATGTATGCGACAGCCTTGTTGCAGAATGACTTCCCATGAGTTTCCTTTCTTGTTCAGATCCTGGGCAGAGTTTAACATGCAGAAGACACCAGTGGGACCTATGCACATAAATCAATGTGAGTGAATTATCTTTGAAAAAAGGAGAAACTAGCTTAATTCAATAATCAACTCTTGTTGCATTTTGTGGCTTTCCTTTTCTGTTCTGACTAATTTTCGTTCCCCAACAAATGTCATGTTCATGTGACACAGTGGTGGGAACACCAGGAACAGGCAGACATGGGTTCCATCTCTTCCATGCTGGGCTATGGTCGTAGGTGAAGGGTAATGGGGAGGACAGGATGCTTCAGTACAATGTAGTGAAAAGAGGTCCAACCTGGGTGTGAATATGTCTGCGAGACTCAGTTTGTGCATCTTTCAAACACAGGATAAACGTTAACTTACAAATACAAGGCATATGTAAAATAATGGTATCATAGGTAACTCAATTTTTAAAAAGCTATTCAGTACTTATTAGATGCTTGACAACACATACACTAACTATCCTCCTTTCTCTCCCCTCTCTCTACTGAGTAATAACACCTTTATCCTCAGTGAAAATTGGTGATAAACAAATGAACAAACAAACAGTCGATTTGAAGAAGAGAACCAGAAATGAGAGAGCACCCAATTGATCTTTGCAAAACAATCAAGAAAACCTTGATGTCCCAGGGGCAAGGCAGTGGAGTGGAAAAGCCACACAAATGGGGAAGGAGGGGAACCACAGAATGAGAGAGGAGAGAGGACAGGGCAAATGCCCAAAGCAATGCTCAGAGAGCCCAGGGAAGAGGGTGTATACAGAATGCTCCAGTCCTGGCTGGGTGTGATGGCTTATGCCTATAATCCTAGCACCTTGGGGGGCTGAGGCAGGTGGATCATTTAAGCTCAGGAGTTCAAGACCAGCCTGGCCAACATGGAGAAACTCTGTTTCTACCAAAATACAAAAAAATCAGGTGGGTGTGGTGGTGCATGCCTGTAGTCCCAGCTACTTAGGAGGCTGAGTTTGGAGCATCACTTGAGCCTGGGAAGTGGTGGTTGCAGTGAGTGGAGATTGTGCCACTGCACTCCAGCTGGGATGACAGAGTGAGACCCTGTCTAAAAAATAAAAATTAAAAGACAGTGTTCCAGTTCTGAATTTCCTCCAGAGGTCATCAACTCCAATATTCCAGGCATGGGCTCCCAAGGCGAGGTGAGAGGCATCTGCAGTGGGGGATCAGCACAGAAACTGGAAGGATCTTCCAACAGCCAGGTGCTCTACGTAGAGCCCTTCCTTCCCACCTTTGGGAGAGGCTAGGGATCAGACTTAACACCTTGTCTGAGAGAAAATTCTAAGGGTAGCCCCACAATAACCTTAACACGAATGTTAGGAGTTTGGCCAGAACTGGAGAGAATGATAGAGGTGCTTGAAGTCGTCATCAGTCTTGTCTCAGCCATGGTCATTGTACTCCTATTCTCTTGTTCTCTCACCCCTCCACCACCAATTAATTCATCCACATCAAGGAGAATTGCTGTTAGGAGAGGAGTGTTCACATTGGGCAGCAGTATCTTCTGAAGCTCTGATAAAGGAGAGTCTTGCAGAGGAGGAGGAGGCCAAGGGAACTGGTTCATTTGTCTTATGCCTTGGGGAGGGGCATGAATAGAGCTGGAATAGAGTCCTGGGGATGAATCTGAGTCTGGCCTTAGGAACAACTGATTTTCCAGGATCCCAGCCCAGTTTGGGCCTCTTGGTCAAGTTTCTTCTATCCTAGCACTGTTCGGCTTGATTCAACCCACCCCCATTTCCACTTCTCCAAATCTACCCAGTTGATCCAGTTCAGACCAGCCTGCAACAGTACAAACCAGATCAGGGCAGTTCACTCTACCAACCCTCAGCAGGACTGTGTCTGTTCCATTTGGTTACAGTGGCTTGGACTTATAGTTTACACCACTGAGGATGGATGGATGACCATTAGGCAGATGGTCAGCCTAGGAATCAGCTTCAAAGATGATGATGTGATACGTTGCAGCCACCTGAGACAGGTAATAATGAGGCTCTAAATGCTGACTCTTCCAAGGCTGGCCACTCTAGGTCTCTTCTTATCAGACACCCTTTGCAGCATCAGTGGGCAACATGATGAGGAGCCACAGCACCTGGAAATCACAGCCCTGGAATGTGCTCCACTAAATAAAAAAATACGTGTTTTGTGCTGAATTGGATACCCTCTCATATTAGATAGACCCTCGTCTTGATGAGTCAGGGGCACTAAGCGTTTAGAAACATGTATGAGAGAAAAGCATATTTATTGCAAGAAGCCTATCCTTTAGCTTATTATTTTTCTCTCTGAATTGGGGAAAAAATAATAGTCCAGCTTAGGTCAGCTATATATCCTTCTACAGATCAGGGCTTGAGAACTACTGCCTCTGGAGGGACTCACGCTCCCCAGGCAAAAGCTGCTCCCAGCTGCATGCCTCTGGCTCATCTCCAGCCTCCCAACCCATCCCATCAGATCAGGCTGTGGTCTCATTGCTGTTCCTTATCATGAGGCTCCTCCCCATCTGCTGCCTCCTTTTTGTCAGACTTGGACCCTCATAGTTGTCAAAGCCCTTCCCTAATTTGGTTGCCCTCAGGTCACTCCTCTCTTGATCCATGCCTGTTGTACTGTCATCTTTGTGGGACAGGTAAGAGTGTTCGGCATAGTACCCTTTCCTCTGCAGCTCCTCATGGGATGAGGATGGTTTTGTAAACTCTGCAAAAGCAGATGTTTGTATCTAGCTGGAGATGTCTAGGATTGAAGCAGATGCCAGTAGACATTTACTGGAACTGTCTGGCACATAGAAGATGATGAATGGGTTATGTGGTGAGTAAATGAAAGAACAGAAGATTGAATAAATGAACGAAGGATAAGCCAATGGACACATAAGAAAATGAAAGCATGTGCCAGGCATGGTGGCTCACGCTTGTAATCCTAGCACTTTGGGAGGCCAAGGAGGGTGGATCATGTGGTGAGGAGTTCAACCTGCCTGGCCAAGATGGCAAAACACTGTCTCTACTAATAATACAAAAAAAAATTAGCCAGGCATGGTGGCAGGCACATGTAATCTCAGCTACTTGGGAGGCTGAGGCAGAGAATGACTTGCGCGCAGGAGGCAGAGGTTGCAGTGAGCCAAGACTATGCCACTGCACTCCAGCCTGGGTGACACAGTGAGATTCCATCTCAAAAAAAAAAAAAAAAAAAAAAGAAAAAGAAAAAAGAAAAGAAAAGAAAAAGAGAAAGAAAGAAAATGAAAGCATGACTAGGAAATGGTGAAATAATATGTGAATTACGAGTGAATGAACAAATGGCCATGATGCATGGATGTCCACAGCCAAGTTGATGCTACAGACCATAATAAACACAGGCTGCTACTCCAGGGCAGCCAACGCCGCCTGGGCCAGTGTGTGTGATCTTCCTCTCAATCCTCCTCAGAATCCTCATTAGAATAGAAATTTTGTACCCTATTGTTTTGAGTTTGGATTATAGGCTTGTTACCATTTGTCCTCCAGTCATTAGAAAAACTTTGAGATGGTAATAAAAAAAAAAAAAGAAAAAAGAAAAAGAGCTTCTCCATTTGTGAGCCCCCAAATGAATATCGTTGCAACTCAGGCCAGATTTCCAGAACTGGACTGTCATTATGTCAATCTGATGTTAATTAAAATGGTAATTGAATGAGAGTTTTCAAACAGCCTCCCTTACTGGGCAAGTGAGCCTTCCTGCTGGGCTGATTTTGGAGGAAGAGAAGCTGGCAGGGAAGGAAAAGGAAGGTATTATGGGTTCTTTTAGGCCTGGAGTGCACCCATTCATCTGTCTGCTCCAGTGGGGTGCAGAGAGCAGTTTGATAATGTAGTTTTATTCTGATTCAGTGGTTTAAGAACCAGGGAGGCAATAGGAAGAAAAAATGAAGAGCCCTAGCATTTTCAGAGCCAGCTTTACCACAGACTCACTGGGCTTAAGAACCAGCTTTACCATAGACTCACTGTATGATTCTGAACAAGTGACGGAGTTAGATATCTTTGGCCAGACCATGATGAGTCTCAGCTTCCTCATCTGTGGAATGGGATAATCACAACCACCTTACATTGCAGCATCACTGTAAGGGTCAAATGAGATAAAAGTGAGATGGCTTCACCAACTCTAGGGTGCTATAAGTAAGAGAGATCGCAGTCTTATGAGTAGCCAGCCAGAAATACTTGGTTAGGGTTTGAGCAAATCTGTGAGTGCTATGGTTTGAGTGAAAGCTCAAGAAAAATGCAAAAACAAACAAACAAACAAACAAACAAAAACAAAACAAACAAAAAAAACAACCCCCAAACCTCAAAGCTGCATCATTTGGGCACTGGCTCCTCCTGCTTATTACTTTCAATTTGTTCAGCGTGACCCTTGCTTGGGCCAGCTTTCATCCTTCCTTGGCCCTACTGCTTTGTCCCAGGCTAAAAAGAAAGGGGTGAAGAGTTTGCTGTGTGACTGCCCAGCACAACTGTCTAGCAGCACATGCCCCATCACCTTTGTACCAACCCACGTGGTTCTCGGAACGATGTCGATCACCAGGTTGTAATGAATTCTGATGGTTCGTTATCTGCCTTCACATGGTTCATGGTAACTGCAGAGGGGTAGGGAGGGTGTGCTGACTTACTGGGAGCCTTCATGGCTGAGGCACTGGGCTAAGCATTTCACACATGTGGCCTCCTGTCCTCTCTATGCAACAGTCTTTGAGGTCCACATTGATCTTCCTTTGCAGAGAGGAAGGCTCAGAGAGGTCATATCATCTGCCCAAGATCAGACAGCGAAGGGGAGGCAGAGTCAGAATTAAAATCCTGGTCTTGGTGAGGCAAAACTATCAAATAGTCACTGATGAGGCAAAGGTTCTCTGCTTTTCCTGTGGTCTTTGGGCTGGATATAGGCCTATCCCTGGGGATGGGTGGATAAGCATGGGCATAGAGGAAGGCTTCCTGGATCGTCTTTCCTGCTTCTGAGAGCGTGAGAGGAGCAGTGAGAAGTGGGAGACATGTTGGTGCCCTATGATAGGGCCAAGGACAGAGAGATGAATGGAATTGTGAATTGGCGTGCAAATAAGGAGCTCTGTGCAACTAGCAGCAGGTCAGAAATGCAGCTGTAAGAGGAGCCAGGGGGCTGAGAGCAGCTACGGGCTAATCCAGATGAGAGGAATGTGCAAAGAACCCCCACCTGCTGCCCGCAGCAAAGCTAAGGTGCTATGAGCAAGCCGCTCTGTGTTCTTACTTGTTCCCGATGAGGGGCTTCTGTCTCTGCACCTTAAAGGCACTTGCTCTCTGAGGACTGAGGCTGATGAGCAGGGTTCTCTAGAGATGGAGACATAGAGGGTGCCATTGGGGAGCATCATGCTTTCCCCTGGATGTGTTTCAAGGTTCTCAGGGTCAAGAAAAGCGTGACACAGCCCCAAATCGGGAGCTCTGACTCAGGGTTAAGGTACTAAGTGTTCTCATCCGAGACTGAAAGCCTCAGCAGGGAATTAGCAAATTCATTCATTAATGGCCCATTGACATTTCCGTTATAAAGACTAATCATTTGTTTCTATTGAGATCTTTTTCCTTGATTAAAGCCATTAGCACCCATGAGTAACCATCGATCAATCAACAAGCTTTCTCAAATGTCCCCACCTTGGTCCTGATTGCAGCCTGAAGACAGTCAATTTTACCTCTTAACTATGTCTCAAAGTTGCCCACTTATCTCCCCATCTCTGTTGCTGCCACTCTGGTCCAAGCCGCACCAAGACTGTACTGATCGCCTCCTGCCCAGCTCTCTTGGCCAGCAAGGCCGGGCCTAGGCCCATTTTTTTTTCTCCCCAGCATCATAGATTTCCACGACCATCCTCCCAGCAGCCTTTTGCGTCTTCATCCTGTCTACTCCTTTCTGCAGATTTTCACCTGCTCAGCCTTGACCCATCCCTTTCCCAGCCTTGGCTTCATTAGATCCCACTCACTCTTTAGCTCTCAGCTCAAATATTCTTTCTCCTCGGAAACTTCTGTAACCCCCGGACTGGATCAGACCCACCTGTGTCTGCTCTCTCCCAGCACCCTGCCCTGCTCCTTCTGGCACTGGCCCAGGTTGTTTTAGGTGTTTATTTGATTCTTAGGTTTCTCCCTGGCATGCAAGCTCTGCAAGGTCAAAGACCACTCTATTTTATCTTATCTTGGTTTTAGGGCCAGAACGAGGGGGAGGCAAGTGAGGTGCCTAGGGAGCATCATTTGAAGAGACCCTCACTCCCAGACACAGGCCCTGAGCTTGCAGGAGCCCGAGAGTAGGACCTCCTTAAGTCTTGTTCCTGCAGCACCCCAGTGGGCTACTCTAGTCCCACCCCTGTGAGGCTCTCCAACCTAAGACCCGAGGCGAGGAAGGTATACTCGACAGGTACTTGTTGAGTGCATAAATCGAAGGCAGGAAGACTAAGAAAAGGAGCTAGTTAGGAGGCTGCACCCGAAGAGGAGGGAAGAGGAGGAGAGGTTAGACCACGCAGGGCGGCAAGGAGGCTGAAGGGAGCAGGGCAGAGAGAATCCAGCAGGTAGAGGAGAGAGGATGGAGTGATGGTCTGGGTGTGGTGGAATGAGGAAGGGGGGATGTTCTAGGTTGGGAGGGTGGCAATGCCCACTGGCCTTGGAGAGAAGAAAGAGGAGGGGAAGAGGACTGGAGCCATGAGGGGATGAAGCGCAGCAGGCTGTCTATTGGCCAGTTGGCTGGGTACTTCTTCCTTGTTCCTACCATGGCAACTGCCAACTGGCTTTACCTGGACCTCTCTGGAGGGGGTCAAGGCTGCCATGGTGGGGCTCTCTTCTTTCTCAGATACCCCTGGACTCATGTGTCCACTGAAGCCATTGTGAATCTGAGGGCAGGTGCTCCAGGAGCTTCCAGGACTCTGGGAGAGGGAGCAACCCCTGGTCCTTAACAAGGTCCATCTGCACTGGGAATGCTGAACACGTTTCATTTCTCTTTAAAATTTTAATTTGGTTCTGCCACTGAAATCACATTAGGCCCCACTCTGCTCTTCAACATGACATCTTTTAATGTTCCCCAGATATGCAGATCAAACACGTTCCAAAAAGCCTCTTCCTCTCCTCTGACCCTTCTTCTCCATGGCTCCTTTTTCTCCCTCTCCTTTCTTCTAATCAGGACATGCAGTTTGGTTTCCCAGCCGGGCTACTGCCAGCTCAGACACCCTCCTCACGTGTTGGTGGGACTGACCGTCCGGCTGGCTTTCAGACATGCAGCCCAGGCGCTGTCCTCGCCCTAGTGGAGGGCGGTCATGCTGCCCTGTGGGGACCTGAACAGAATCTCTGCCTTCCCTTTAGCTGCATGAAGACTTACCCTCTCTGGGCCTTGGTTAAAAGATGGCACACTTGGACTAGAAGCTCTGACAACTTTCCCGTGGAGTCAGCCCTTGGAATCTGCACAGTGCTGGCCCAGGACACCTCCGGAATATCAAGATCTGTCGATGCCCAAATCTGAGATGGAATAATATCATATTTTCATAAAACCTGCCCATATCCTCCCATGTACTCTAAATCATATCTAGATTGCCTATAATAACTAATACAATGGAAGTGCTATGTAAATAGTTGTTATATTTTTTATTTGTATCATTTTTATTGAGTTGCTATTTTTATTATCTTGGAATATTTTCATCTGAGGTTAATTCTGTAGAACCCATAGACACGTAGAGCCAATTGTGTTTTCATTTGTGAGTCCTTGGATTTTTCTGAGAGAGAGAGAGAAAAAGAGAGAGATGTGTAGAGACAGAGATAATTCATTTAGTTCAAGATGGTCCAAATCCCCCTTGCTGCCCACTGACTTCGAGTGTGCAGCAGCCAGTCAGTGTAGTGTGCTGGAAACATCCGGGACCTCATATTACACACTGGAGCTAAACACGAGATGGGGATCAAGAAGGAGAGACAGAGAAAGAGAGATGCGGGGCAGAGGGGGGAGAGACATCAAAGGAATAAGAGAGCAGAGAGAGCAAAGCAGATGAAAGCGAAAGAAGGATTCTGATCATGTTTTGTCCCCGTGATGCTGAGATGCTGAGGTCAGACATCTTGTGGGGAGATTGAAAAACCCAAGATACTTGAGAAGAAGGCTGTGTTCCTCTGTGTTCTGCCTGGAACCTCGTGGGCCTGGCAGGGGCAGTGGTGTTGAGCTGCATTCAATAAAGAAAATTATTTCCATAACGGTGCCAGGCCAACTGCAGCCTATGCTCAGAGCGGGGAGCAGCAGTTTGTGCCATTCTATCAGGAAGCACCTCTGGCCTCAGTGCTCATTTGCTGAAGGGCATTTAGGACAATTCTGCCTTGCGTTTGCTGTTAGCACATGAGAGTTGCCTGAGCCTGGCTCCCTGGTATCACTCACGCACATGTTCTGAGATGTCACTACTCTGGAGGTCACTCACACACCCAACTCACATACCCATTTTATGAGGCCAGAATCAAGGCTGAAGCTAAAACCACATGGATTTGGAAATCTCAACAGAAGCACAAGGCAGTCCTTTTCCCATTGTCTTCCCTCACTGAACGAATTGACCAAGCTTGTACCATTCGTCATGGCAGGTGACATCCGCACTTACTCTTTTTTCCATTTGCACTCCAGGGTCCTTGCCAGTGAATAACTAGCTCTTGGCATCACCAGTCTCCTCTGCCTCCTCCCCCGGGCCTTCATCTTTGCTGTTTGGTTATTGGTTTTAATTTTGAGGGTCTCAGGACTCCTGGAGGGTAGTCCCTGACAGGAGTGGTGGGGGTAGAGAAGTGAGCCCGGGACGAGCTGCTAACTAGGGCAGGTGCCTGTTTGTGCACCCGCCGGGTGCCCACACTGGCAGCTGCAGGAGGATGGGTGATGCAGTTGCAGGGAGATGGCAATGGCTTTTTAATAGCTGCTCCCCGCCATTCATCTGCACATGCTGAGTTTATTTTGCCATTTGTCAAATTCTGACTCTAGGGGACCTAGGTTTGGAGTGGTCTGGGCTTCAAGATTGATGACCCGAATGGGGTGACAAGTCCCCCTTCTCTAAACAGGCGGCACTGCAAATAGGAAGCTCCATAGCCCAATCATCTCTGAAAGGTCCATTTCTCCACCTTTGCTGAGGCTGAAGATAAAATATTTATTTGGGATCTCACCAATATGCCACAGCCTGCCTCCCTGCCCATGCTATACATCAGGCATCCCTAAACTACGGCCCACAGGCTACATGCGGCCCCCTGAGGCCAATTGTCTGGCTCCCCACCGCACTTCAGGAAGGGGCATCTCTTTCATTGGTGGTCAGTGAGAGGAGCACAGTATGTGGCGGCCTTCCAATGGTCTGAGGGACAGTGAACTGGCCCCCTATGTAAAAAGTTTGGGGACACGTGCTACAGATAGTGAGCAAGCTTCTAAATGAGGAGGAGGCTGAATGGCTTAACTCAGGTTCCACTTTGTTAAAGAGAGGAAAGAAAAAAGATTCCAGTCCTCCTCTACTTGGGGAATGGATGTTCCTTGTGTAAAAGCAGCTCTTTGCTGGGGCTCTGTGTTCCTCTTTCTCCTGCAGACAGGCCTCGAACACATGCAGACTCAAGTCGGATGCTGGAGAAGTAAGGAGTTGAATGGAATCAAGCACAATTTTTCTTTGGCAGGAAGGGACATTTCATAGAATCTTTAATTTCCAGGGGTTATAAAACCTTAAAAATCCACCCAGTGGATTTATCCAGCTTAAGCCCCTAATCCCTAAAACCCTGCTAGAACACTTCTGTCTATAATTAAATGCTTCCAGTGATGGCAAAATCATGACTTCCTAAAGCAGATTGTTCCTTATATGGAACAATCTATTGCAAGCATTTCTTAGATTGGATTGACATCTGTCTGTAGCTTCTACCTACCCTGTCAAGACTATCCCTGGAAACACACAGAACACATTTATTGTTCTTCTCCTTAATGCCTCTCAGTAAAAAGGCAGCAATCTTGTCCTCTTTGAGGTTTCTTTCTTCCAAATCAAGTCCTCAGTGGGTTCTTTCATGCTAGGCATTGGGAGTGTGAAAACAACAGTGTCCAGTGAGAGATGGGGTCCATGCCTCAGAAGACACACTTCCTTTGCATGCTGGTTGTTGAGGAGGACATCTGCCCATGCTCCTTCCATTGTTTCTGCCTCTCTGCACATTCCCCTCCCACCTCACCCTCAAGAGGGAATAGTTGCCACTTTAGGATCCAGAACACTCACTGAACCATGTCTTGCTAATGAGGAGGAGGGCCTCTGTGGGTCAAGTGTCCACAACCTCTATGTGATGTCCCCTTTGCCTTCTGGCTGCTGTAAAGTGAGGTGGCCAGGCAGGACTGGAGTCCTCAGGGCAGGCTCAACCAGGCTGTCTCTGTTCTACCCCTTCTGTGCTTGCAGCCTGGTCAGCCCTACTTTGTTGTCCCAGCTATCTTGGAATCAGGAGCAGGAGGCCCCACTCTGGCTGTCAGCATGTGAGTGTGTGTATGTATGTGAGTGTGTGTGTGTGTGTGTGTGTGCAGCCATGCTCCAATGTGACTGTCAAGCACATTAAGAACTCACCCAGCTGTGAAAAGAATATTCTTGTTTATCTTTCCAGTCATTTCTGGGAATAACTTCCTAGTTTGAAACTCCACAGTGCAGAGTAGATATTAGAAGGGTAGGATCCAGGAATTTATGGGTTTTTGACTTAATATCACCTGTGTAGCACCAAACTCCATCCTAATCTTCAGTTTCCCTGTGCCTCTTGAAGTGTGACATGCAGAATTAAATTGAAAATCTACCTTGGAAAATAAAGGTGTGTTCTCTGTTAAATAAAAAACAAAAACAAAACCAAAAATCAGAGACATTGGAGAAAGAGGGAGCCCATGCCTTACCTGCCAGAGACAGGTGGGGAAGTGTTGCTTGCCCCCATTGGTGTCCCTCTTCCTTGCCTGGAGGGAGTGGCTCAGGTGACTCATAAATATGTGCTGGGTCTCCTCTCTATCTTGGCTGTTGATCTATGGGCAATGATGAGAAGCAGCTTAGAGAAACTGAACTGGCTGTGTTTAAAGAAATAATGTCAAGAGGTACGTCTGCTGACACTTATTTGAGGGATGAGGAATTTGACCAACTCCATTCCATGGCAGCACAAAGCTTGTCAGTTCTGTGACTTCCTGGGTGTTTCTGGAACTATTGTTAACCTAATGACAGTGGCTTCTAATGGCAGAAAGGGTGAACGTGAGCAATAGGTAAGGATGAAGAAGCAGATAAAGACTGCTGGATGGATAGCAGCATTTCAGTTCCCCATGTGTTTGGGAGAAAGTACAGCAATAGCTATTGAAATTAAAAACATATTCCTCTTTGATCCAGCAATTCCTTTTTAAAGTATGTTTTTCACAGATGTACATGTGGGCAAAGATGGATGTGAGGGATAGTAATTGTAGCATTTTTGGAAATATCCAAGACAGGAAGCAACTTAAATTCCCATCAGTAGAGGACTGGTCACATAAAATACAATTCATCAAAAAGAAGGACTAACACACAGCCTTGAAAAAGAATGAGGTTCGTCTAGTCATGTTGATGACACTATCTTTGAGATATATTAAGGAAAAAATTTACAGAACAGTTCCATTTGTGCAAATGGTTCCATTTGTGCAAAATAAAACGGTCCATTCACAGATACAGGTGCTTATGTATGTTTAGACTCTTTCTGGAAGGATACACATAAAACTGGTAATACTGTTTATCTTAAGTTGGGAGTGGTGATGAGGGAATAAGGAATGGGAGAGAGGAGACTTTCTTTTCTTCATATGCCATTTTCATTACATAAATGCATTATCATAAGCTGCACTACATTTCCAACAAAAGTAGTTCATAATAAAAAGAAAGCACATGCCTTCTGCACATCTGCTAGCTATGGAGCTTCTCATTGCCCCAGATATTTATTGAACACTCATTGTTTGCAAGATACTCTGTTAGCCCATTTGGGGGAGGAGGTGGGAAAGCTATGGTTCATACTTTCAGGAAACCTTCTGTCCAGATGGAGAAAGAAACGTGTGCCTGCAGTTATTCTACAAGTCCGAGCAGGGAAAATGGAATCTTGATTAGGGAACTGGTGAAGGTTTTGTGAAGCTAGCTTGTAAAATTTTGGTAGTGGAATTTTGAGCCTCAAAAATGGATAAATGGGGCACAGAATTTAAGGTGGAGAAAAAAACATGAACCAAAGATATGGAGTGGTAAATGAAAAGCCATGTGGTGTCACCCTAAAGGAACCTTCTCATCTACTTACGGTACTGCTGTAAATACCACTTTCTTTCGGGTTAAGGCACTGGTTGCTTTCAGAAGCCTTTGTGAGAATGTGGGTATCTGCTTTGGATTGAGATATAAAGAGGGTAGATCCAGTGAGGGTGCTAGTATCCCAGTCCACTCCCTCTAAAATAGTCTGAATTTGTAGCATTTGACTATTTCCAAGGGGTAAATATTGCCCCCAAGGCTGACTTCAAGCCACCAACACAGAATGGGAATTGGGATGAGATGTACATCATGGGTTCCTTTAAGCCCAAAAGAGCTCACTCCAGCCTGCCACACCACAGGATGAATTAGAATCCTAGAGACTCAGAAATAAAAAGGACATTTAAAAGAGTTTAACATGAACCTTAGCTACACATGAGGAAATTAATGTGTTTGCACAATGTCTGAGGAAGTGGTAGAGTTGGAACATTATCTTCTAGTTCTTGATTTAGTGAAGTTTCTCCTTTTCCTTGGAAAGCACTCATGTAGTGAAGGGAATGGAACATGGAGCAGTGTAGTTTTGGCAGTACAAAAAAGGTCATGAGGAGGAGCAGGAGCCTTTCCCTGAGAGAGCAGGGTGGGCTTCTAGGGTAGGTCTTGGACACCAGGAAGGTTCTGTGATCTGGGGAGCTGGGAAGCAAGTGAAAGGACCACAGTGGGGTAAAGGGGGCACAGTCAGGAAAGGCTTCAGGTGAAGGGCTTGGAAGACAAAATTTCCAACTGCACAGTTTTGTTCAGGACTGACGTTTCTCCCCAGAACAGGGATATAATGAGCTGACTTGAAATATAGAAAAGAAAAACTGGGCGAGTCCCATCCATATTCTTGATGATCTGTGTGCACTTGGGGAAGGCGGTTCTCCTCTGTAAGCATCAGAGCTTTCCTCCTTAAAGTGGGCCTCAAGAAAGGGGGCCAGTAGATGACTGCCAAGAACCTTCCAGTGGGACAATCATTGTGACTGTGAATCCGGCTGTTCAGTGAAGAAGGCTCAACAACCATCAAGGTAAGGAGTTGGTGAGAACAGGTGCAGCAAGGTGTATTGACTTTTTTTATTATCCCGGTTGGGGTAGACAAAGAGAAGTTAGCACAGCAGAAGGCAAAAGTGAGGTTTGTTTTTGAGTTTACGGTAGCAGCAGGAAGTAGAAGATGGATCAGGGAAGAATAGGACAGAGAATCCTCTTTGTTATGTCAGGCATTTAAAAAATGTGACAGCTTACGCTGCTCCTCAGTGGAAAGCCTTTGCCTTCAGGGCAGGGTCCAGGTTCCTTTGCAAGCTCATAGAGCTCTCCATTTTCTGCCCTTGCCTACTTTCCAGCCTCCTCTCCGGGGTCCCTGACTCCTACCACCCTGTCACCTAACCAACACTAACCAAGCACACATTGCTTGGTAACAGCCTGAAGGTTTGGAGCCCCCGCCTTCACACAGACCTCTATCCGGAATGCTTTTCCTCACAGCATCTACTGGGCAAACTTCTATTCATTCTTCAAAATCCTGTTCTAGCACTTCAACATATTCCTTAAGCCTTTCTTACATGACAGCCTCTCCCCTGACCTGCCTCCAGATGGAGAAAATCACTTCCTTCCTGAGCAGCTGCTTCTGTAGGCATGCCATTTTAACGACAACACTGCAATTTCATTGCAAGTTCTGTTTTTATCTCCCCCATTTCCCTGTGAACTTCTCAAGGGCAGGAAACTTCTGTCTTGGCTCCTGAGGCTGAAATGAGCTACATGGTGACTGGCTCCCAGACGCTGGTAGAATAAAGGGGAGAAGACTGCTCCTGTAGGCAACCCCCATCCCCACAGCTCCAGCCTGGGCAAGAGCGAGCAGGGCATGTCAGGCCATGCAAAGACTCTTGTAAAGGCTGACTAGGAGCGCTGATCTGCCAAGTCCCTCAAATTGTTTTTAGCTGAGCCCATGAGAGAACTTAAGTGAAGCTCTGGGTGGGCAGCAGGGTTGTAATGCCATCCTAGAGTGAGGTAGTTGACAGTAGTCCTGCCCATGGTGGCTCCATGCTGTGCTCCAGGAGAGTCTCTCCAACTCCCTGGAAATGAGGGGCTTTCCTGGGATCCCACACAACTTCAGCCCTTTGCTAAGGGCTGATGTGGAAACTGTGGTACATCACTCAGATCCCCCTTCACACAGAGAGACTTACTCCTAATGCCTCTTTTTTCCTTTCACAGGTGCTGATCTCCAGACCAGGCTCTAATCAACCTTTTGCATGCTAATCTCCAGCCCAGACTCACCGACAAGGATGTTTGTCTGCTGGTCAGGGCTGCTGAGATTAGTGGACTGGCCAGAGTTGGTATGCCTGGGTCATACTCTCTAGGGACAGTGACAGGAACGGAAACTACAGTCAGGAAGCTGATGTCAGCAGAGCAACCAAGAGAACCACAAGGGGAACTGGGATCAGCAGAGGTCAATAGATGCTGCACAGCCCTGGCCACCAAGCATCAGCCTGCTGTGGTCATCTGAGATGCTTTTAGCTGCAGTGGGGAGGTGGTGGTCGGAGTGTGTCACACTTCAGGTATCCTACTGCTGGGGGTTGTAACCAGCGTGGATGTTGTGATGCACGTTGGCTGGTTCCAGGACCATGCCTTAAGAGATACTGATGTAATTGATCTGTGGTAAGGCCTAGGTCTTGGTATGCTTTAAATGTTCACTGGGGATGCCTAACAGGCAACTAGGATTGAGACCTACTGGTGTGGTGAAAACATGATAAGTGCTGAAATCAGAGTTGGGTTTGAATCGGGTCCTATCAGTGACTGGGAGCTACAGGCTGTGATTAATTATTCGGAGCTTCCATTTCCTCATATGTAAAAATCATGTAAATAAAGTATATTTCATAGAAAGGTCATAGGGTGACCCGCTACTAGTAACAATACTGATGGTGATAACAGCTTTCAGCCCCTGGAGATTTTATGATCAACATTATTACGATTTGTGTTCATACTTTTGTCCTTCCTTCTCCAGGATGTAGCACCCTGTGGTAAACCTGCCTTCCTTAGCCCTTGCTCTACTGTGAGGGAGTCCTCTCTCCTTGTCCTGGTAGTAGCTACTCAGGGTTCAGCAAATTGGCTGCTGCAGCTCAATGGAAAACCAGTGACTCTCCTGGGGTTGACCAGATGACGGAACATTGGCACCCATGATCACACTTTTGTTCATATCCAGAGTAAATCATGCAGCAGTTCAACCCTTCAGGATGACACCGGTCAGTGTCTGACTTCTATGTGGAAAACCAGGCGGGGCTGGTGCTGCTCATTCACAGAGGCAGCAAGAAGGTTCAGGACTTCCTCAGAATTGTACCAGTTACTGTGTAGCTTTGGACAACTTTTTTTTCTCTGTGCCTCAGTTTCTTGCTCTGTAAAACATAGATGGCTGATCTGAACAAACAATTATATTCAGCTTGATGCTGCTGGTTCTGCAACACTACTCCCAACCCCAGGAGATGCCTTGGTGTGGGATGGGTGGCGGCTGGCATCATCTCTGCCTTCTTCCACAGAGACTGCGATGCCATGGGTTGGGGCTCTGAGAAATGCCACTTCAGAGTAGGGGCCTGAGGGTCTGTTCTGGTCACTGCCCACACTGGCTTTCCTCGCTCCTGTCCCCCAAGGGTTATAAGTTTCCCCATTTCTCCTCCTGCCACCTAGAACTTTAAATAGCCTCCAGCGCACTGTGTGGCTGCCAGAAGTTGTAATTAAATAATGTCCAGCTGTCAGAAAAGCTGTTATAAATGGTCCTTTTGTCTGCACCACTGTCTGGGAAACCAGGAAGGAGAGAAACTAGGGGGTTATAAATATGAAGGGCAGAAGTTCAATGGGGAGCAAGGGGGTAGCAGCTTTTAGGGACCCTGAAAACAGTGGAGGAATTAAAAGAAAAAGTGTAATTAGTCTATGGCAGAGGCCGCAGCCCTGGCTCTGTGACTGGATTTGCACATGGATAACCTGAAAATAAGTTGGGAAGCTAATGTCTTTATCTGGAGCTGATTGTCTCAGGCTGCAATTAACATCTCCTTTTAAAATCCAGACAGGAAAGCAAAGAGGGCACCCTGAGTACTGGCAATCCAGAGAAAGTCCTCAGATCAACTTCCATTATTTTTCACCTCCGTTTTCTTCCTTCCTTTAGTCCTTCCTTCCTCTCTTTCAACAAACACACTTGAATCCCTGCCCTTACTAGCCTCGTTAGCTCTAGAGTTCCTATATTTCACTTTCCACCCCCACAGCCACCTCTATTGGTGCCACGCCAACCCTGTCTCCTAGGGGCAGGCCAGGTCTAAGTCATCTCCCCATCAAAATACGCCCACCCTGGGATCCACTTGCACCTTCTTCTGGTACTGCAGAATCTGTTAGTGGATCTCCTAGAATGCCAAGAGATTTTTCTCTACATGAGGAATAGGGAGAGAAAATTTACATTTATCGACCATGGATTAAGTATGAAATAATGTATGCACATCACTCCACTTAATTTTCCCAACAGTCATAGAAGAAAATTATTATAAAGCCCAGTATTGTGAATGAGGAAACCGAGGCTCTTTGAGATGAGACAACTTTTCCAAGTCACACAACCAGTCATTAAAGGACTGGAGATTAGAAAACTCAGCCTGAAAACTCCACGAGGGCAGAGGCTGTCTGTTTGGTGCATTGTCTTGCTAGGGCACTGCATGGTGCCTGGCACATAGAGACCTTGAGAAATATTTACAGGAGGAAGAAAGGAAAGATAAAGGGAAGAAAGGAGAAAAAGGAAAAGTAACTCAGTCCTGTTAGACACCAAAGCCAGTGATGTTTCTGTCATGGCATATCATCTCTGCAGAGCACAGACAGGCAGTTATGAATTAGAGAGACGTAGTAATCGTTGGGGGAAAGGAATTGTTAAAATATGTGCAAAAATAATATGATTAGAAAGCAGGAAATTGGTTTCAAGGATCGTCGGGGAGGTGGAGTGAGAGCGCTGTAGGGGTTCAGAGGATGGAGGGATTGCGTGCAGCTGCAGGAATGAGGGGACTTTATGGGGGAGGCAGAATTTGAGCCTCGAAGGATGAGTAGGATTTGGATATGGAGAGGTGGCCATCAGTGAAGGTTGAGTAGACAGAAGGGATGGGGAGAATCATAAACTACCTGTCAAGAAGGGGATAGACTAGTGGTCAGAGAATTTGAGTCTCCATGGGGTCCTAGCATGGCTATTAGGGAAGAATCTGGCTGTGAAGTCTTCTATCTGGGCCTTCTGAAACATCCATGGACAGATTCTACAGCACAAAAAACATGCAGATGACTCCCAGGATGGGCATATTTTGATGGAGAGAGGACTTAGAACTTGGCCTGCCCCTAAGAGACCGAGTCAGGTGTGACACCAACAAAAATGGCTGTAGAGTGGAAGATGAAGTGCAGGGACTCTGGAGCGAGAGGGGCTAGTAAGGGCGAGGGCTTCAACTTCACTTCTCCTCCTGTGTTTCCCAGAATTCTGCAACCTACCACTCAGCCACCCAGGGCACCTGAGCAGTGCCCAGGGACAGTGAAGACTTGTTGAGGCTGTTGTTGAGCTATATATACATATACACACACATATATATGTATATATATAATTATTATTTTTATTTTTTTATTTTATTTTTATTTATTTATTTTTGCTGTGCTGGACATGCTCTGAGAGCAGCAGGAACACAGATCATGGAAGAAACAGCCCAGTGGTTTTGGGGATTATTAAATAATTATAGCTAGTACACTTCACCTTTATGGACAGGCTGCCTGGCAGCATTCTCAGTGGCCAGATGGGAATGCATAGGACCGTTTTAAGAGACGTGAATGCTCATAATGAGAAGGTCTGTGGTAGAACGATTCAAGGTTACTCGATAAGAGGCTTTTGCACCAAAACACAAGAGCCCAATTATCACTTTCTGGGGCTGAGGCAAACTCTTAACCACCACAAAAATTAGTCTGTTCCATTGGTGGGAAGACCTTGAAGCCAGCTTTAGAGCAGGTATTATAGACATTTCTCCACATGAGGGGATTCCAGGACAGGATGGATACCAGGCGTGAGTGGGGACTCTGAATGTAATAAATCTGCCATCAGAGCCAGGTAGGTGTCCTGCTATCTGGATGGGAAGTCTTGAGCACATCTCTAAATCCTTCTGGGCCCTGGTTTTCAATTCACAAACATTCATTCAAGAAGTACCTTGTGAGCACTTAACGTATGCCAGGTAGGCCCTGGGGGACAGGCAGCAAACAAAAGTCCATGATCCCTGTCCTCATGGAGCTTCTAGTCTAGTGGAAATACACAAGTAATCACACAAATGAGTACATTATTGCAGTTTGCAATAAATGTTATGATGGAAAAGAACAGGGTGCTATGGAAGAAACTTTTAGGCTGGGGAATCAGGGAAGATCTCTTTGAGGAAATGACTTTTAGCTGATACCCAAAGGGTAAGTTATCTGAGTCACACTTGGAGGAATAGCAAAGGCCCTGTGGAGGGGAACAGATTTATACTTTAGGAGCTGCAGTTAAGCCTACATGGTCAGAAGCAGTTATAAAAGTGCAAAATGGAGTGATGTGAGGCTGGGGTAAAGGACAAGGGAAGGGTCAGTGATGCAGCAGCCCAACCACCAGGAGAAGGATTTGGGATTTACCCCTGTGATTGTTGAGAGATTGTTGCTCAATTTTAAACAGGAGTGTAATTGAATTCACAGGCTAAAAATAAAATAAACAATAAGAGATGGAAAAACAACAACCAAACTGCAAAAATACTTCGGCCTCTGTACAGGGGAAAACAAAGATTTGAACAACTATTTTCATGTTGCAGAATCTATCCCATCAGAATAATCGGCTAGCAGAACAAAGAATTATGTATAAAAGTATCCATTATAGTTAAAAAGACCAAAACCATTCTGGCTGCTGTGTGAAGAGAATAAACACTAATAAGTCTTGCCTGCTTCAGAATCGAATCAGAGAAAACTCTAAGAGCGCTTTGTAAGTGGTAATATGGATGTGCTTTTGAGAGGGATCCAGAAGCTCCACATTCTCCCATTCTCCATCCCCCCCACCCAATAAAATGCTGATTAACCAAGAAGCTTAAGGCCTTAAATCTATTAAAGAGGAAATGTCTCAGGGAGGTTCCCTCTTTGAGTTAAGCAAGACAACGGCAGGGCCTCAGCCCCAAAGGAACTAGAAGCAGTGATTCTCAACCCTGGCTGTACATTACAGATACCTAGTATGTAGCTGGCCTTGAAAATGGCCCCTGAAGAAACTTGCTTCCTTGTGTACCAGGCCTTGGGTAGTCCCTCCCATACTGAATATGACTATCCTACGTAACCAAGAGGACATTGTGGAAATGATGGAGTGTGACTTTCAAGGCTGGGTCATTAAACACAATGTGGCTCTGTCTTGCTTTCTCTTTCTTGGATTGTCTGCTGTGGGAAAAGCCAGCAGCCATGTTGTGAGGATGCTCAGTCAACCTTGTGGAGGGGTCCATATGGTAAGTAACGAAGGTCTCCTAACAACAGCCATATAAAAGAACCATGTGGAAAGAGATCCTCCAGCCCCCAGCTGACATCTTACCTGTAACCTCATGGCAGACCCTGAACCTAAACTACCTAGCTACAAAATTCTCTAACTTCTTGATCCACAGAGATGGGGAGACAACACATATTTTTTCTTTTAAGTCATTTCTGGAGTAATTTGCCATATGGTATCAGATAACCAATGCTCCTGGGGATCTTTAAAAATATATCGATGCACAAGTCATATTCCCAGACATTCTGATTCATTTGGTGTGGGGTGAAATCTGGGGATTGGTATGTTTAAAAGCCATCTGAAGACTCTAATGTGCATGCAGGATTGAGAATCAATGGACTAGAGATTCTAATAGGTCAACAAAAGCAGGGATTGGGCGTGGGGTATTGCTTCAATTTCCAGGGCTAAAACTTGGTTTAAGCTGTGGGTTCTACTCTGGGATAAATCTAAAGCCTAGTTTGTGGATCAAAGCCCAGGGTCACAGTGGGCTGATAGTTGTCTTAGCATCCGCACACAGCTTCTGTGGATCCCTAAATTTCCCTTAGGACACAGGGAAGGAAATCAAGTGGCCTCATTTGAGAAAAGAAGAGAGGTCCAGAGCCAGTCACGTAATTCGACTTTCTGCAGTCCATAGCTTTGACCCACGAACCCCCCACCTGCAGTCCTCCACCTCTGGAACGCAGGTGTGCCGGATGCCCACTTCTCCACTGACCAACAGCCCTCCACCCTCCTCCCACCTACCATTGTTTTCTGTCCAGACCATGTTTCTGTCTGTCTCTGAATGTTCTCTTTGTAACTTATGAGCAATGATGACAGCCGATTTCGAAAACCTTTGTCTGTCCTCAAATTTCCATGACTAATGAGACATTGTTCCCATCTCTGCACAATAACTCAGGAGGCTCGGCTGTCTCTTTGTATTCCCTCATGTCGTCATCCTGATGAAACCTCCAATAAAGTAATTAAAGTAATTTTAAAGGGAGTCCTAGCACATGAAGATGCTGAGAAGATGGTCAGATATTGTGAACTCACCCAGGCGATCTCAGCCCTGCATGTCAGGGTAAGGCGTCTGGTCTCCTGGGACACTCCTGTGACTGGGTGCTAGTACCAACTTGCATCTGTGGGGTACCTATGATTTCAGAAGCATTTACAGACATTTTTTTAGCACCCATAACATGGTAGGTGTAGAAGATACAGAATTTAGTAAGACTTTCTTCTTGTTCTCAAGGAGCTTTTAGCTTATTAGAGACAAATAAGAGAACAGATAAGACTGTGATGAATACTCTCCTTAGGGGCTGAGAGAGCACAGAGGAGAGGCATGTCATTCAGCCTAGGCAGTTTCAAACAAAATGAGATCTGAGGCATTTTATTGCCTGAGCAAAGATGCAGGAGGGCATTAGTACAAGAGAAACAGTAGGTACAATGTACAGATATGGGAGCATAGGGTTTTCCTGGGAATTGTAAGCAACTCCTTGTGTGTCTAAATATATTCCTAGAAACAACGGCTTAGAGGGGTGGCCCTATGGTATTTGGTAAAAGTTAAAAAAAATAATGGTTTAGGGAGTCAAAAATCATATGCAGATTTTTGACTGAATGGGGTAGGAGTGGGGCACACTGTTCAAGGGTCAATTGTACAACACATAATACCTCAAGAGAAATAGAAGGTAAAAAGGAGGAAATTTTTAAAACTCAAAAAGAAGTAAGCCTGGTGGGGTGGTAAGCACTACAGTCCCTGAGGCAGAAGGCTTGTTAGTGCCTGAGAGTTCAAGACCAGCCTGGGAAACGTAGTGAGAACGCTTCTCTATATTAATTAATTAATTAATTAATTCAGTAAAAGAGAGACAAATGGTGTTTGAGAGAAAATGAAAATACTTAACAGTTGCATAGACTATTACATACTAGTAGAAATTCCTGAAAAAGAAAACCAAAGTAAGGGAATGGAGTAAATACTAGACGTTGTGATTCAAGGCTTTCCTGAAATAATGATACAGATAATACAACCTAAACCTGCATATAGAAAGAACACAAACACATAGTATACCTGAAAAATTGTGCTTGAGTGATCAACACCAAAATATATTCTGGTAAAATTCTTGCACTTTAAGAAGAAAAAATTATTTAGGCTTCTAGCCAGAAAAACAAATAGCTTATAAAGGAAAGGAAAATTAGACTATTATCAGACTTTTTGACAACTATACTTTATGCTAGCAGGAAACAAAGTAATATTTTTAAGATACTCAAGGAAAGAAAATACAATGCAAGAATATTTTTCCAGAAAAACTGACTTCTATGTATGAAGGACATAGGTAACTCATCGATATAAAAAACTCAAGAAAATGAGCACTTTCTGAGGGATTTACTAGAGAATAAGCTTCAGATAAGCAAAATAACCAAAGAGCCATTGATAATAAGGGTTTGGCAGTAAACATTAAATGCATATCCTTATGAAACTAAGATCAAATGAAGGTTAGAATGGAGAGTAAGGTATGCAATGGTGATCTGATCTGAAAATATAGATATAGCTACAAAAACTCAGAGGACAATGTGGAGAATATATGCAGATTTTTTTCCTAATTGTTTCCAGTAGTCATGTTTGTGATGGTAGTATTTATATTGTCTTTCTGAGACTGTTGAGTAGGTAATGTGAGATAAAACAAAGGATTAATCATAGGATATTCTTTTTTTTAAAAAAAAAAAAACTCAGGGTTTCACCATGTTGGTCAGGCTGGTCTTGAACTCCTGACCTCAGGTGATCCACCCACCTTGGCCTCCAAAGTGCTTGGATTACAGGTGTGAGCCACCACGCCTGGCCCTAATCATAGGATATTCTAATCTTATCTCCTAAGTACTCAGGAAACCAGAACACTCACTTTGGAGGAATGGAGATACATACATACTAGGAAAGAAACTGAGTAAAACTCCGTAGTAGCTCTGTTTACTGAAAAGGCCTAGAAATAATGGCTGAACTAGTATCAGTGAACATCCTTGGTACACAGATGTTGGTACTGAAGTACCATTTCTGATTAGAAGGAATCAGGACTTCTTGTGACATGGCAGATTTCAGGTCTGAGGCCAGAAATGCCCAATAAATCTGGGATATCTTGTCATAGTAAATAGCAAAGAAGTCACCAAAAACCACCATAATCTAAAGGATGCAGGTACCAACTGAAAGACCATCCACTAGCCAAAGATGAATCCATGTAAGTTTCATTGAGAATAATAATTAAAATGAATTAAAACTCATCATGCATATTAATATTTAAATACATGCACTCATAATTACACCCCCGCCCCCCCTCCCCCGCCATACACATATATGTCAGCTTGGGAAACTAGGAAGCCAGTCATTATCTGGAAATCTGGTAAATAAAAGGGATGGATTAAGTATTTGTTCTGCCTTTCCTGTATGAACTATAGGGGAAAAGTCTCTTTATAGAAGCAGTCCTACTAATACATTAAAAAAAAAAAAATAGATTGAATTAGGACCCACCATTTATATCTCCTAACAAATTACTGAATCTAGGCACTGAGCATCTATGGTTGCTAACAGCATGAAAGGAAAATGAGCATTAGTTGCCTTCTGATGTACCACTTGTGGGCTAGCCAAAGTGGTCAAACCTGAGTCTGATCAGACCTCTAGACCCAGCTGCCCATTTTCGGGAAATACAGAGAACAGGGGAATGTGCTGAGCTGCACCACAAGTGAGCAATTAGCAAAACCCATGAGAAATCAGGTCAGATGACTCAGGTTCCTCAACAGATAAATTGTGAAAAATAAAGAGAAAGAAATGATAGTGAGACTGCCTTTGCAAAGATTATGACAGTGAGAAAAATCTAACATGGCTGACTCCATCTTGCTTCTAGCCTCACAGTCTGGCTGTCCTCGCTCATTCCTGGGCATAGGTCAGGCTATTTAGTTTATAGTTTAACCTTGAAGCAAGAATGATAATGGCCCCTCTCTAAAACTCATCCCCTCCCTGACTGGGTGCTGAAACTGCCTTTATAAGACTAATGAAAGGCCACAAGTTTAGGATTCTGAATTAGGGGTGTGAATTCTGCTAAAATATAGGTATAGTTTCTCTAATCTCTTGCTACTCAGGAGTTATATGCCCAGAGGTCACCAGATTTGTGGCTTCCTCAATTGCTTTTATAGATAAGATCACAATTATAGAACTGAATATTGGTCATTTGAGATGTTTTTCAGCCTTTTGCATTCTGGCAACCAAATGACTCCACCCAGACTTGTGACTCACGGCTCAACTGGTCCTGTGGCCTTCACCCAGAGGTGGACTCAGCACATGAGGACCATTTTCCACACCCTGATGATTTCATCCCCAGCTAATCAGTAGCACCCATTTCTTAGCTCTCTGTCCACCAGATTATCCATAAAAATCCAGCCTCTGAATTCTCAGGGAGACTGATTTGAGTGATAATGTCAGTCCTTTCACTCAGCTGCCCTGCATTAATTAAGTCCTTTCTTTACTGCAATACCATGGTCTCAGTAAATTGGTTTTGTCTGTACAGGGGTGTTCAGGGTAGGGAGCAGTAAGAACCTGCTGGGTGATTACAATAGTAACCTGTAAGCAACTTGCAATGGCTTAAAACACATACCAACTTCTTTTGAGACAGGATCTCAGGCTGGAGTGCAGTGGTGAGATCACAGCCCACTGCAACCTTGAACTCCTAGGCTCAAGCAATCCTCCTGCCTCAGCCTCCCGAGGAGCTGGGACCACAACATACCAACATTTTTAAATGGGCAAGACTAAACTGCTGGCTCTCCGTAACTTGAGTGATGAAACTATAAAGAAAAACACAAAGAACTGTTGACATAAACATCATTATATGGTTAATGCTATTTGCTTTATATTAAAATGGAAAGTTTTTTGAAGATATATATCCAGGCTGAATAAAATATATCTGCCAGGCCATCTTGATCATTAAGACCTTCAGGTTTAAGGGCCAGGTGCGGTGGCTCATGACTGTAATCCCAGCACTCTGGGAGGCTGAGGTGGGTGGATCACTTGAGGTCAGGAGTTCAAGACCAGCCTGATAGTGAAACCCTGTCTCTACTAAAACTACAAAAATTAGCTGGGTGTGGTGGCACGTATCTGTAGTCCTAGCTACTTGGGAGGCTGAGGCACAAGAATCGCCTGAACCCAGAATGTGGAGGTTGCAGTGAGCCGAGATCATGCCACTGCACTCCAGCCTGGGTGAAAGAGTGAGACTCCATGTCAAACAAAACAAAACAAAACAAAACAAAACAAAACAAAACAAAACAAAACAAAACAAAACAAAACAAAACAAAACAAAACTGAAAACCTCCAGATTTAAATTCTGCTTGGAAGATTGAGCTTTGGGTATCATATGGACTCCTATCTTCCTATTGCCTCTGGCCTCTAGACATTTGAAGAGATTACCCAGTGAATAGGGAGAGGTCATGAGAGTGAACTACAGGTTTTTATTAGGCATCCAAGGATGAGCTAAGTAATAAAATATAACTTGTCCCTGAGTAGAGGTCTCTTTGTGTTTGACATTTCTATTTTATTTCTAACTGGAAGCCCTCTGGGGTCATACAGAGTCTCAGAAAATGTCATGAGCAATGTATATTTATGATGGTGGCTCCATAGGTTTAGGCAAATTCTACTTTAACAATACCCAATATGCAAAATTTCAAGGTAATTGTGATATTTCCACCACAAAAAGACTCTTCCCTTTAAAGAAGAGTTCAGCTTCAAGCTTCCTTTAAATAGTAGCTTGCAGGGTAAGGTAAGCATTTGTTTACAGAACAGTAATTGCTTCATAGGGTGGAGGGAGGTGTGGGCTGTTTGATGATTGTGCCAGCCCATGGGCAAACAAGGCTTAGTTACACAAAGACAGTCCAAGGTTGGGAGGGCCATGGTGTGCATAATGAAGCAAAGAGTTGGGAACATCAATCACTTCGCACTCTCCAGGCACAATTTGCAAATTTTCTTCTTTATAAGCTGGAATCTTCACCATAGTAAGACAAAGCATGTGCTAAGAAAATCCGTTAAGAATTTCTGAATCATTTTGTTGAACACATTGAGCTACCCATTTGTCTCGATGATTATTCAAATTAGTCATAAAAGCAGTTTTTTATACCTTGGGGTTTCTTAACATCTGAGTTTCCTTCCCATGTTTCCTCTGTGATATGAATTTTTGTGAGAAGAGACTATTTTTCACTATAAAAGCTAAACAGGACAATTATTCATTTTCCCAGGCTCCTTTGTGGTTAGAGAGCAGGCACACGATCTGGCCCAACCAATCAGAAGAACTCACTTCAGCCTCTGGGTGAAAAAATAATGATACAATGATGGCAGGGGAATCCCTCCCACCTTTTTTTTTTTTTTTTTTTTTTTTTGAGACAGGGTCTTGCTCTGTTACCCAGGCCAGTGGCACAACCATGGCTCACTGCAGCCTCAACATTCTGGTGCTCAAAGGATCCTCCCACCTCAGCCTACCAAGTAGCGGGGACTGTAGGCACATGCCACAATGCCCAGCTAATTTTTGTATTTTTAGTAGAGAGGAGGTCTCACTATGTTGCCCAGGCTGGTCTCAAATTCCTGCACTCAGGTGATCTTCCCACCTCGGTTTACCAAAGTGCTGGGATTACAGGCATGAACCACCATATCCAGCCAATGGTGGTTCTTGGTTGTGTTGTGGCAGAGGGCAGCAGCAGCGTTGTGTGTGACTTTCAATTTAGACACCTGGTTGATACTATGATCAAAGTTAAAAAGAAAGTAAGAGAAGTATTTTCATTGTGGACCTGAGGAGGAGTGAAGGCTGGGTAGAAGAAAGAAGAAACGGTATGGAGTAAAACAGTGTCGGGTTAAGGGCCTGTGAGAACTCCCTGCGAGGGCTTAAGAGCATGTTAAGAATAGGGGTATCATAGGGGTTCCACGTAAAGTTGTTTTAAGTGCTGTAGCGCAAATCACCCGCCTCCATTCCCTGCTTCTTCAGCTCCCTAAGATGTCTAAAGTGTACTCCAGATTCATCGGTGCTTTATTTGAGTGGGGTTTGGGGGATGTTGAAACCAAGGAGAGGCTGAGATTCATAAATGGGTCATCTGAAGTCAGACAGAGGAGAGAGAAGAAAAATCAGGAGCCCAGAGCTAGAGGGGAACTGAAGAGTACTGAAGGCCATTGGACATTTGCAAACAACTTTGGGAGGGGATACTACAGAATAATGAATATGATTCGACAGGTTACAAGACCTTGTCTGGCCTCTGCACCCACTCAGGAGCAATGGAGGAAGCATTGGCTCCAGTCGGCGAGGCAAGAACAAGGCAGAGGGTGATGAACTCTGGAGATGGAAGTGTGGATGCAAGTCAAAGGTGACCTGGTAAAGGCAATGTGGCTTTACAGAGCAGGACAACTATGTTCCAGGAGGCTTTATAGTCTTCTTATTTTTAAACGGATATTTTGAGGTATAATTTACATGCCATAAACTTCGCCCCTTGTAAATACACAGTTCAATGGTTTTTGAGTTGTACAATAATCATCATAATCCAGCTTTAGAACATTTCCGTCCCCTCAGAATGCTCTCTTGTGCCCATTTGCAGTCAATCCACATTCCCAGCCCCAGCCTCAGGCAAACACTGACCTGCTAGCTGTCTCTGCAAATTTGCCTTTTCTAGATATGCCATAAAAATGAAAGTGTTTTGGATCTGGCCTCTTTGGCTTAGCCTGATGTTTTGGAGGTTGGATGTAGCAGTGCTTCACTCTTTTTTGTTGTTGGATAGTGTTCCATTACATGTATACACCACGTTTTTTTATTATTATTATTAAACAGCTGACTATTGGATCATTTCTGCATTTTGATTATTATGCATAGCACTGTTATAAACAATGGCAACTGTGTTTAACCTTCCGAGAAAGTGCCAAATTGTTTTCTAAAGTGGCACAGGGTTCCAATTCTTCACATCCTCACCAACACCAAGTATGTTTTTGGTCTTTCTGATTAGAACCATTTTAGTGGATGTGTAGTGATAGCTTACTGTGGTTTCAATCTGCACTTCCCTAATGACTAATGATGTGGAATGTATTTTCATATGCTTATTAACTATTCATGTATTGTCTTGGGTGAAATGTGTACTCAAATCTTTTACTCATTTAAAAAAGTAGATTGTTTTTCTATAATTGAGTTATAAGAGTTCTTTATGTATTCTGAATACAAGTGCTTTAAATTACTTTTAAATGCTTATATTATTTGCAATATTTTTATTATTTGCAAATATTTCTTCCTAGTCTATGGCTTATGTTTTCCTTTCTTTCTTTCTTTCTTTCTTTCTTTCTTTCTTTTTTTTTTTTAAGACAGGGTCTTGCTCTGTCACCCAGACTGGAGGGCAGTGTGTAATCACAGCTCAATGTAGCCTTGACCTCCTGGGCTTGAGTGATCCTCCCACCTCAGCCTCCCAAGTAGCTGGGATTACAACCACATGCTACCATGCCTGGCTTATTTGTTTATTTATTTAGTTAGTTTTTGTAGGGATGGGGTCTTGCTATGTTGCCTAGTTTGGTCTTGAACTCCTGGACTCAAGTGGTCCTCCCACCTTAGCCTCTCCCGGGATTACAGGCATGAGCCACTGCACCTGGCTCATTTTCTTAATGATACCTCTTGAAAACATTTTAAAAACATTTATATGATGTCTAATTTATAAATTTTTTCTTTTATGGACTATCTTTTTGGTGCTGTAGACATATTTGCCTAATACAATGTCAAAAAAGTTTTCTCTCATAAAAATTTTTATAGTTTTAGCTCCTACATTTAGGTCTATGTTTCATTTTGAATTGATTTTTATGTGTGATAAAATGTAAGGGTGTAAGTTTATTGTTTTGTATTGATGGGCTTCAGGACATGCTACCCCAAAATATGACACCTTGAACATTTGAGAAAAAAGCAGAAGGAGAAGTTCATCTCACCTCCTTCCTTCTCTTTCTCCCATGAAGCAGGTCATAAGACCCTCAATTCAGTGGTGCCCTCTCTCTACTTGGAAGAAAGGATGTTTTTTATCTCTGAAGACACAGATAATAAATTTGAATAAATAGACCTTGCAGAGTTCCCCCCCCCAGTTTATTATTAATCATTCGATTATACCCCTTTTGTCCAATCATACTTTTGCACAACTGTCTACTTTTCATCAATCTTAGCATAGAAATTTGGGTCTTCATTTCTGAAGTCTCCTCTGTCACATGAAACTTATGCTAAATAGATTTGTTATGCTTTTCTATTATGAATCTGTCTTTATTTTGGGTGACTCAACCATGAGCCCAGCAATGAGTGAGAAAAGATATTTCTTTTCAACCCCTGCAGTATATTGATATTCAGCAGTCCCAGCATTGCTTGCTGAACAAGCCATACTTCCACTACTAAACTGATTTAGCACAAAGAATATTTGTCAAATATTTATTAACCAAAATGAAAGGATTAATTTTGGGGCTCCTGGTTCTGTTCCATTGATCTATATGTCTATTCTTGTCATTACCATACTTTCTTGATTTCTGTGGATTTATAGTACACTTTAAAATTGCATAGTTTAAGTCTTCCAACTTTGTTCCTCTATTAGAAAATAGTTTTGGCTATTTTATATTCTCTGAATTTCCATATACATTTTACCATCAGCTTGTCAATTTTCTAAAGAAGCCTGATTGGAAATTCTTTGGGATTGAGTTGAATTTATAGATCTATTTGAAGAGAATATTGAGTCCTTTGATGTATGAGCATGAACTGTCTCTTCATTTATTTTGATATTCTTTAATTTATCTTGGCAATGTTTTACAGTTTTTAGTGATAGGCTTTTGCATGCCTTTTGTTAAATTTATTCTTAAGTATTTTACTCTTTTTGATGACATTGTGAATGGAATCATTTTTCTAATTTTATTTTTGAATTATTCATTACTAGCAGAGAGACATACAATTTATTTTGAAAAGACAGTCTTATATCCTGTACCTTTGCTAAATTTCTTCATTAGTTCTAGTAGTTTCTGTTTTTTTTTCTTTCTTTCTTTCTTTCTTTCTTGGTAGATTCCACAGGTTTTTCTAAAGGAACATGTTTTCTGAGAATAAAGATAATTTCTTTCTCTGTGTTTCCTATCTGTGCACTGTTGATTTCTTTTTCTTGCCTTATTGCACTGGTTAGAACCTCCAGTATGATGTTAAGTAGGATTAATGACAGTTGACATTCTTGCATTTTCTCCAGTTGTGGGGGAAACTTTTAGTCTTTCATCATTAATACTATGCAAATGTCAGGGTTTTCATAGATGCCTTTATTCCAACCAAGAAAGTTATCGACTATTCTCAGTTTATTGGAAAAATTTTATCATCAGTGATGTTGGGTTTTATGAAATTTTTTTTCTGCACTTATTGTGATTGTATGGTTTTTGATATGTATTCTGTTAACATGGTGTATTATATGAATTAACCAATCTTGTATTCCTGGAGCAAATGCCACTGGTCATGGTATGTAATCCTTCTTACATGTTGTTGAATTCAGTTTGTTAATATTTAGAAAATTTTGCATCTAAATTTATACAGGATATTGGTCTTCAGGTTTCCTTGTTTGTGATGTCTTTGCCCTTGACAGCAGGGTAATACTGGTCTCATAGCAGAAGTTGAGAAATATCCTCTCCTCCATTTCCAGAGTTTATGTAAAACTGGGTATTTGTTTCTTTTTAGTAAAATTGTCTGGGCCTCAGATTTTTTTTTTTTTTTTTTTAAATGTATGGTAGAGGGTATGATTTTTAACATTAATTCAATTTCTTTACTTGTTAGAGAGAGGCCTATTCAGATTTTCTATTTTTTTTCCTGAGTCAGTTTGGTAATCTGTGTTCATTTGCTTGGACTTAATCTGGAGAACCTTTGACTCTGTGCTGTGTAGCTGCTTATGTCTCTGCTCAGTTTCTTAAAATATTATTTTTATGTTTTAGCCTAGCTTCCTAGGAGCTGCCCCCATTCCTGCTCAGCTCAATGGTCATCCAAGGATTGGGAACACGTGTGCTCAAACACCTCTAGCCAATATGACTTCCATCTGCAGGTAGATGGGGAAATGCATAAGTCCAGGCAGTTTTCAAACCAAACTGCCCTTTCCTTTCACCAAATTCTCTCAATTCTCCCTACACGTTTGACCTCCTGGTCAGGGAGAGATGAGTGGAGAGCTGACCAAGCCCCCTGCAGTCTCTCATTTCTGGGATATTCTTGTTAAATTTCTGGCTAGGCCTCTGTTCTGTGGCTTGCCTTAGCTGGGATCTCATCCTAAGGCTAGGAGAGTTGTGGGCTCCCTGCTCACTGCTGGGCATGGTTTTGCTTTCTGCTCCCAGTCAAGCCAGCCCCTTCTGGCAGTGAAGCCGTTAGTTTTCATGGGTAGCAAAAATGCCCCAGACTCCCTCTGTTCTTACCTGAAATTCAGAAGTTTATCATAAATGTAGTATTCTCAATTTGTTGTTTGCCTCTGGCCAATTTCCAGAGCTCCAAAGTGGTTGTTTTTGACAGTTTTGTCTAGTTTTATAGTTGTTTTTGGAGAAAGGATTTATCAACTTCTTCACTCCTCTACAGCCTAAAGGTCTTTCAGTTCTTTAAAAACGTGGGGTGTGTGACCTGTCAGCTAAGCTTCTCCTTGTTTTCAAGGTGTCATTGTGCATTTTTAATTAAAAACAAACAAACAAACAAACAAACAAACAAACAAACAAAAAAACCCCTAGAATTGGGAGTCAGATTACCATGGAGAAAGAAGGCATTTGTCCTTTCTGACTCTTGCCTCCTATATCTCTTTATGTTTCCTTTGTTTTTAATTTTCACTGCCAAATGCCATGTTTTAGCTAATCAGGCTGTGGCTGGGGTCCATTATATTGAAATTGCTCATCTGGCCACTGTCACCCTCAGTAGAGTGTGAATGCTTGAGGACTGTGTAGTGAGCTGAATGGTGGCCCTGAATATATCAGGTCCTAATCCCTGGAACCTCAAATGTTACCTTATATGGGAAAGATTTCGCAGATATGAGTAAATTAAGAATCTTGAGACAGGGAAATTATTCTGGATTAGCCCTATGCACCTTAGATTCCATCATAAGTGTCCTTATAAAAGAGAGTCAGAGGGAGATTAGACACTCAGATGAGAGGCCAATGTGAGGATGGAGGCAGATATTGAAGTGATGTGGCTATAAGCCAAGGAATGCTGGCAGCTGCCGGAAGTTAAAAAAAGCAAAGTATGTATATTTCCCTATAGCCCCTGGAGGACTGTGGCCTGTGACACCTTGACTTCACCCACTGAAACAGGTGAAACAGGTTTCAGACTTCTGGCCTCCAGAACTGTGAAATAAATTTCTGTTGTTTAGCCATGAAGTTTGTGGTGATTGACCATAAAGGCTATAGGACACTAATAAGGGTAGGGACCATCTCTTTTCATCCTAGCACCTTGCATAGACCCAGAATGGACTAGGGGTACAATAAATTGTTACTGAATGAGTGGGAAATATTTGAACCTAGTCAATAAAACACAGATCAGGAGACTTGCGTCACTTCTTGGCTCTGGCTCTTAGTCATAGCGTGGTCTTGAAGAATTCACTTCACCTCTTAGGACCTCAATTTTCACTACTGTAAAATGAAATAATAATATCTACCCAAGGGTATCATTTGGCAGATTGAATGAGATGATGGATAGGAAAGTGTTTTATAAGCAGAATGTCACTATTTTTCTCCTCCATCCTGCCTGGCCCTTTCTGCTGCAGACCCTTAGAAGCTGAGAACAACAGGGAAACTATCACTGTATCTATGTCTAAGCCATAGTGTAGCAAGATGAGGAAGAGACTGATGGCTTCTGATCTTGGTCTCATCATGATCTCCCCAGAAGCAGATGCTTCCTTCCTCCCCTCTAGCCTTAGAAATTTTGGCTGGTCAGGGGTGAAGACCTACTCTAAGGCAGTCAAGATCTGCGGCCTGGTGAGCTGTAGCTACCTGCTACCTTTCCTGTATTTTTCCATTCTCTCTTCTTTGTAGCTTTTCCACCAAGATATCATTATCACCTGTTTGCTTCTTGTTCTCTGGGTAGCGTACTTTTGGCCCAGGTGCCTCAAAGGACCTCATTCCTGTTCGGCATACCTGTTGCAAATACCTGGAAACAAATGTTCTCAAAGCAACTCCCTGTATCAAATTCCCAGGAAAATGTAGTGTTCTATGATGTTCTAGGTAACTGAAAACCACCCTTTAGTTTATTCTAATAGAAAATTTCCTACATATAAGGCATTATAGACCTCTTATCCTTTGACTTAGGAATTTCGCATCTGGGTTCCAAAGCTACACAAAGAATTCACAAAACAACTTTCTTTCTTTTTTAGAGACAGTCTCGCTTTGTCACCCAGGCTGGAGTGCATTGCCACAATCTTGGCTCACTGTAACCTCTGCGTCCCAGGTTCAAGCGATTTCTCCTGCCAAGTAGATGAGATTACAGGCAAGTGCCACCACACCCAAATAATTTTTGTATTTTTAGTAGAAACAGCATTTCACCATGTTGGCCAGGCTGGTCTCAAGCTCCTCACCTCCAGTGATCCTCCTGCCTCAGCCTCCCAAAGTGCTGGGATTACAGGTGTGAACCACCATGCCCAGCCATCACAAAATAACTTTTATTGCAACATTATATGAATAAGCTCAAACTTTAAAACAATGGAAACATCCAAAACAAGGGGCTAGTTTAATAAACTGTGGCAAGTAACTATGTACCTGTTTTGAAGACACTGGAACTTATGTTTAGGCATGCTCCATATACATGTAGAAAATAAAACTTTAAGTGAGGAACCACTGGTTTAAAATGGTAGTATGCAGAAACTATATTTTTTACCCAGAATGCATTTTCTTCTTTTTTCTGGTAAATGAACCCTGGTTTTATTTAGTATAACCTCCCTCATGAGAGATGACCCTATCCTGAGTAAAGCCTGACTTGCCTGAGCCTGACATGGTTGTTCTGTTTCTACTTTTCACTGATTGGTTTAGGGGTGGTCATGTAATCCAGTGGTGGCCAATGGCTATCTGTGGGGAAGTCTTATTCTGGGGAGTTCTGGGAGAGTTTTCTCTGTCTCTGAAAGAGATGCTCAGAAAGATGAAAAAATTCTGGAGATGGATGGGGGTGATGCTTGCACAACAATACACAATGCGAGTGTACTTAATACTATTGAACTGTAGAGTTAAATTGGTTGACATAGTACATTTTATGTTATGTGTATTTTGTTACAATGAAACATTGGAATCAAGAGCGATGCCCAGAAAGAGACTGGCTTCATGACTTTGTCTTCCTCTTTGTCTTCCTCCGGGGCAGGGGTGGTAAGTAATTGTGTCTAGATGTGGAAATAATTATGTACTGATACCATATACCTGACAGTCATTACTGTCCTTGGGTAAACTCATCAACTTTTGAAGTTTCTGTGCATCTGTATGCAGATGTGTATGTATGCAGGGACTGCCACACAGCCTTCTGGGCAGAGCTCCATATCAACATATCCAACTGCTATCCTGACATGTTCTCTTAGCTGTCTTACCATAGGGATCTCAAAATTAATATGCCTCAAATGTATATTTTTGTATTTTGGAAAATTCAAACTTATAGAACATTTTTCAGAAGCATACAATGAACACTTTTTTTTCTTTTTTTGAGATGGAGTCTCACTCTGTTGCCCAGGCTGGAGTGCAGTGGTACAATCTCAGCTCACTGCAACTTGCACCTCTCAGGTTCGAGTGATTCTCTTGCCTCAGCCTCCTGAGTAGGTGTGTGCCACCACATCTGGCTAATTTTTGTATTTTTAGTAGACATGGGGTTTCACCATGTTGTCCAGGCTGGTCTCAAACTCCTGACCTCAAACGATCTGCCTGTCTTGGCCTCCCAAAGTGCTGGGATTACAGGTGTGTGCTTCTGTGCCCGGCTGTACAACGAACTCTTGAATGCCTTTCTTAAAGACTCACCAATTGTTAACTTTTTGTCTTAATACCGGTTGTTAACTTTTTGTCACACCAAAAGTTTGACCTTCTCTGATCCATTCCTCCCTAAAGTCATCTGTTTTTCAGGTTCCCCTTCTCAGTACTCAGCGCTGTTACAAACCTTGTTGCTTTTGCTGGATAGCTGGGGGTTGTTTCTTAATGTCTCTATCTTCCTCTTCCCATCACACAAAACCAACTATCCAGTCCTGTGAATTCCATTTCTTTTTTCATCTGTTGCAATTCCCTTCTAACTATGTCCCTTGTGCCCTCTCTTTCACCCATTTTTATTTCAAATAGCTAGTTTTAAGTTTGAAACATACTCGATCATATCCGTTTCTTGCTTAACATCCTCAGTGGTGTGTCTTCAATGGCTCATTGGCTTCTGTCCTTAGTCTCTTTCATTAGGACCCGACTGGTCTGTTCTACACCCCATAGCACCCTATGTTTTTCCTTGTTTGAACTTCTCATCATTATTCGTACTTCTCATCATTATTCGTGTGCACATTTGTTGATGACTATTCTCCCTTATACGTCTATGATGGTGGGGACTTCAATGGTATTTTTTCATTGCTATATCCTCAGAACGTTTTCTGGGTTAGTTGCATGATAGGCATTCAGTCTACCTTCATCAAATAAATAAATACACGAATAAATTAATGCATCACCTCCAGTGAGCAGATTTTAATCTGCTGTGAAATGAAAACCTGGAATACTAAGTTAGAGCTGCATTTAAATTAAAAGCATAAAAGCACTGACTGCCAACCTAAGGTGAGTATTTGCCTGTTAGTATTTGGATTGTGTACCTTTTACCTTCTTAGAGGTAGTGAAGGCAAGGAATCTAAACTTGGCTGTCATGCAGATCTGGATGCTGGCTCTGGTCCTGGCCCTGGTGGCTCTTGGCCTCTTTGAACTGGTTTCCAAATCTTCAAGATGAGTATGGTAATATCTATCTCAAAGGGCTGTTGTGAGGCTTAAATCAGATAGCTTGGTTTACTTTTCATCACCTCTTTGCCTGGCAGCATAGTCAGGAGTGCTTGGTCCTCATTCTTCCCCCTTCCCCTAAAATTTGACCTGCTTGAAAGCTGTGGAAAAGAAAAGCTTATTGTCACAGCCTCAGTCTTGCCTTTGAGTAGCAGCCAAGAGGTAGTCATGAGTGGGTAGACACTCCCTGTTTTTCATGTGCTTCCTGGGCCCATGGCATGGTCTGAAGACAGAATGGGAACAAAATGGACTTTCTAGTGCTTTGCATCATGATGCCATGTTGACCTCTATTCTGTGCCAATGATGGTGGAATTAGGATTTAGATGCTACTCTCCCTAAGGATTAATGTTTTCTTTGTTGGGAACAGAGTGATGTGTGTGTGTATGTGTGTGTGTGTGTGTGTGTGTGTGTGTGTGTGTGTGTGTGTCTGCGTGTGTGTGTGTGTGTGTCTTTGTGTGTGTGTGTGTGTGTGTGTGTGTCTGCGTGTGTGTGTGTGTGTGTGTGTCTTTGTGTGTGTGTGTGTGTGTGTGTGTGTGTGTGTGTGTGTGTGTCTGTGTGTGATAGCCTTTAAAAAGCAAGGGAGAACCAGAGATCTATGTGCAGGGTGTATTTGTCAGGGGCTCAGTCTGGAGCCCAACTGAAACTTTTGTCAAAGCCATCTACATGCCAGCATTTAGCACAGGGAAGGTAAAGACCCTGGGTTTATGAGAACAATCATAGGATATGCATAGTTTTAAAAATCAGCTTTATTGAGGAATAATTGTTTTGTAATAAACTGTGTATTTTTAAGGGTACAACTTAAGATATGTGACCTATCTGTATACCTGTGGGAGCAGCACCACAATCAAAATAATATCCATCATCTCCCCAAATTTATCTTGTTTCTTTGCTCCTTTGCAATTCATCTCTCTCCTCATACCATACCCAGACAGACACCGATCTGCTTCCTGTCACTGTGGATTAGTTTGCATTTTCTAGAATTTTATATAAGTGGCATCATATGGCATGTGCCTTTTTTGGTCTGTCTTCTTTCACTCGGGGTAATTATTTTGAAGTTCATTTATATTGCTGCATGAATCAATAGATCATTCCTTTTCTTTTTCCTGCATAGCTGTAACATAGTTTGTTTACTTATTCACTTGTTGATGGACATTTTTGTTATTTATGATTGTTGGCCATTCCAAAGCAATCTGCTATGAGCATTTGCCTACGTAGCAGGCAAATGGTGGTGTTGTGGGAAGTAAAGAGACAGGAAGAGGTAGTGTGGCCTGTCGCATGTTCACAGTCCACTATGCTGGTCTGTGTGGTGACCAGCAGTACAGTGGATGGTGGTTTACATAGCAGAACTAAAAATAGCCCAGAGAAGCAGTTACACCAAGGACTCGACTCAGAAACAGCTGTGAGGCAAAGACCCTTTACTCCCAGACAGACCTGGTGGAGACAGGCTGACATTTGAAATGCATATAAAACATGCCCATCTAAGGCACCCAATACCCCTGAATTCCCTTTCTGCTACATGTACTTTCTTAACTGCTTTGCTTATAAGTTCTAGGTTATTTTCTTAACAATTGTGGTTTCTAAGTAAATAACCTTTGGGTAAGAGAGGCTTTATTCTGTTATTCTTTAAAATCTTAGACAGCACATAAATAGAGCAATTGTCTCAGTCCATTCCTGCTGCTATAACAACGTACCTTAGATTGGATAATTTATACACAAAAGAAATATATTGCCCACAGTTCTGAAGGCTGAGAATTCCAAGATCAAGGCACCAGCAGATCTGGTATCTGGTGAGGGAGCTTAGCTTCCAAGATGGCTCTATGCTGCTCTTTCCTCATATGGTGGAAGGAGAAGAAGAGTAAAAAGGGGGCTCGGCACTCCCTGCAACCTCTTTTCTAAAGGCACTAATCCCATTCATGAAGGTGGAGTGCTCATGAGTTAATCACTTCCATAAAGGCCTCACTTCCTAATACTATCTAATTGGGTATTGATTCCAACATATGAATTTTGGAGGAACACATACATTCAAACAGTAACAGTGATATACACAGATCCTGCCTCTGAGATGTCCCGAGGTATCCCTCTAACTCATAAGCCCTCTTTGGAGAGGAGGCTTTGTTGTATACAGGTATCCTAATATGTCCTACGGGACAAGCACTGTGCCTCCTTTATTTATTTCTTTTTCTTTATCATTGCATTATTTCTTATTAGTTCTTGCAACTTTTATTTTAGATTCAGGGGGAACATTTGCAGGTGTGTTACCTGGCTACATTGCATGATGCTAAAATTTGGGGCGTGAATGATCCCCTCACCAGGTTCTGCATAGTATCCAATAGTTTTTCAACTCTTGTATCCCTCCCTTTCTCTCACTCCAGTAGTCCCCAGTGTCTATTGTTCCAGTCTTTTTTTTTTTTTTGAGATGGAGTCTCGCACTGTCACCCAGGCTGTCGTGCAGTGGCGTGATCTCGGCCCACTGCAATCTCCACCTCCTGGATTCGAGCAATTCTCCTGCCTCAGCCTCCTGAGTAGCTGGGACCACAGGCATGTGCCACCATGCACAACTAATTTTTTTTGTATTTTTAGTAGAGATGAGGTTTCACTATCTTGATCTCCTGACCTTGTGATCTGCCCGCCTCGACCTCTCAAAGTGCTGGGATTACAGGCATGAGCCACTGTGTCCGGCCTATTGTTCCAGTCTTTATGTCCATGAATGCCCAATATTTAGCTCCTACTTATAAGGGAGAATATGCAGTATTTGGTTTTCTGTTTGTTTGTTAATTTACTTGGGATAATAATCTCCAGCTCCACCCATGTTGCTGCAAAGGACATGATTTTGCTATCATTTTATGGCTGCATAATATTCCAGTTGAATATGCACCACATTTTCTTTATCCAGTCCATGGTTGATGGGCGCCTAGTGTGCCTCCTTTTAGCTATGTTATCAGCACCCCTTCCAAATAGCTCCTTTGATGGTTGCTAGCTTATGCCTGTGAGTTTTCTTCATTATCAATTTCAGACCTACCCAAAAGGCTAAAGAACAATGAAACACAAGTGAATGGGGTTTCATTTACATCTCCCAAGCCCCAGATAGTTGAGAATATCTGAAGGACTAACTAGATGATGTCCCTACTTGTATGCACTTGCTTAGGACTATGTGAATCAATGATTTTGCATAGTTCTTTATCACAGACTGACAGAGCAGGAGGGTGCTTTATAGGCCATGTTCTACAATGGCATCTTTTTTTTTTTGAGACAGAGTTCCACTTTTGTTGCCCAGGCTGGAGTGCAATGGCACAATCTCAGCTCACCAACAGTGTCCTTTTTAAGAGGAGGCAGGACATCTCAGAGAAGTGAAATGCCCCATTCAAAGTCACAGAGCTTGTTAGTAGCTAAGCTGCATGAGAAACTCAGCCATCCAGGCACGCAGTCCACGGCTCTCTCCATCCCAACTCCCCCCAACCCCCAGCTCTCATTTACTTTTTCTGCAATTAATATGTTTTCCTTAAATTGATTTTTCTCCTCTGCCTCATCCACTACCTTCAAGGTTATTTTTGGTGCTCTTCTCTGCTTCTTTCATTTTGCAGATTGATTTCCCAGGCTTTGCTGAGTTTGGTGGCACTTGCCACCCCAGGGTCTTCGGTTTCATTATTGTTTTGTTTCCTACCCACTTTATTGTCTTCCTAGGGCTTATGAAACAGACCAACCCCCAATATCCCTTACCCTACCTTCCTCCCTTCCCACTTCCTTCCAAATAGCCCCCAGGATGCTGCTATTTCCCATGATGCACTATCCCCATCCCCCCTTCAGTCTATTCCCAGATTGCAAAATCTGCTCATTATGAGAACCCTTGGAGCTCATCCTTCAGTGATAATTCAAGGCTGCACCAGCTACTGGGTAGTGACTACTGATACATCTTTCTGATGGCATGTCTTTTCTCCACTGGGTTTTCATTGTGTCTATTTGGAATGATTCCTTCTCTTTCAACTATGTGGTGGGTGGGGCATCTGCCAGGAGCTTAGCAGGTGACGGTTGCTAGAGTAAGGAGGGTTTGCTACGTGTGGAGATGAAAAATGCTGAAGTGAGCATCATTTGGGGCACCAGAGTTCTAGTTCCAGGCACTGGAGTATTGTAGAAAAAAGGAGAGGGCTTTAGACAGGGTGAGACAAACCTCCTTTCAAAATTCAGCTTTAGCATTGATTGACTTTGTGATACAAGGAAGCCTGAGTTGCCTCATCTGTAAAATGGGGATAGTACTAGAACTCAACAACTGTCAGATTGAAAGGCAGTCCTAAATATGGCAGAGTGTCTAAATTGCTTAGTTCAGAGCCAGACACTTTCTTCCGGAGTCAGAAGAGAATGAACTTCAATCCTGAGCTCACTGCATAGTAGCTGTAACCATGTACAAGTTAATTAATTTCTTTAAGCTTCAGTTTTCTTAACTGTAATATGAGAAGACTGAATCATATCTAATAAATTAGCTTGATAATTATTACACAGGAGTATATAAAGTACTTAGCATGGTGCCTGGCATGAAGTAAGAACTTAATAAATATTAGCTATTTTTAGATGTTCAATAAATGTTACTTTGTTTTCCTTTGTAAATTTGGCCTTTAAAAAAAAATTTACAAAAGATGATGCAGATCTTGAGCATCCTATAAACTTTGAGAAGTTTGAGAAGTTAAGCATTCATTAGATACTCTTCTAAGTACTGAGTCTATTTACTGAGTATATGATCTGCAGAGAGAAATATCAACTTCCATGGAATTCAAAACCTAATTGGGTGGCAAGCAACTAGGCAAATGGTTTCAAGACAATTTATTATCAGAGCCAAAATAATAAATAGAAAATTGAATAGCTGCTTCAACAATTCCATCCCACAGGCATAAAAATGAACGAGACAAAGTCCCTGCTCTCTAGGAGTTTACAGTCTACAAAGGTAGTAGTATTAGTATATGATGATGATGATGACGGTGGTGGTAGTGTGGATGGTGGTGGTGACAGCAACACCTCAACACTAATAGCTAAGGTGTATAGAGAGCTTACTACAAGACAGATGCTGGCCAAGGGCTTTGCGTTTGTTGTCTTATTTAATTCTTACTGGAGCCCTTTGAGATCAGTAATGTTCTTCTCTTATGAGTGAAGCAAAGGAGGCTCAGAGAGTTAAGCAATCTGCTCAATACCACATAACTCCCAGCAGCAGAGTTAGATCTTAATGTCAGGTCTGATTCTGGTCAAAGACCTTGCACCCAGCTGCTACACTGCACTACCATTCCATTTCCAGTTACAATGGAGAAAATAATCACATAAATGCTGTGACAGAAGAACAAAGTGCTATGAGGAAGGGGAGGGGACATCCTGATTCTGACAGGGGTGACTGCTGATGTCATCATAGCTGAGGCGTCTTTGGGGCTGCGTCTTAAGGATAAGTAGCAGACCAGTGGTAGGTGATGAATGAGAAGGGGCTCCAGACAGAGGAAACAACCTGATAGAAAGAAGTCTCAAATCTCTAGGTGTGGTTGGGGGACAAGAAGCTAAGAGGTATGGTAGGAGGAGAGAATTCTTGCCAAGAGCTTTACAGTCAAGAGAGATCAGAGTAGATTGAGGATCACTGGAGGCTGAACTTGTGAAAGCATCAAAATAGCTAGGGAGCCTCATATTGCCTGTTTGGGTAACTTAAGTAATTTATTCCAGCATCTGTAGGAAAATATTTTAAAATTTTTGATTTTTGGAGTATTTTCACATGTTTGGCTGGGGAACCAGGAGAGCTGTGTTTTATGGAAAGGCCAGAACCATAATGGGCTCTGAAGTTGGACCATTGGGTTTGAATCCCATCTCTATCACTTTCTGGATGTATGACTTTGGGCATGTTAGTTAACACCTCTGTGCCTCAGTTTCCTCCTCTGCACAATGGGTTATTGGGAGCTACAAATACATTAATGTTTATAAAGCAGTTAGAACAGTCCCCCGTACAAAACAAGCACTCATAAAATGATTATTGATCATGGTTCAAGTACTGGTTGGCCATGTGACTTTCTCCATCTGGGCTTCAGATTCCTTGCCTATTAATTAAGAGATTAAATAATAATTTTTATGATCTCTTCCAGTCTAAAATGGTCCAAATGACTCCTTTGGTGATGAAATCTAAGAACATAATATCTTTAATTTTCTTTGCCTTCATTTCTAGTAAAACGAAGAACTAGAGCAGTTCAGGGGTGCCGATCTATGCTGCACAGGATTTCTGTCCAATGGAGCGTTCTTGGAGCTGATAATATTATCAAGACTGATGGCCTCATTACTGGACAGCCTCCACGCTGTCAATGGAGATAGACAACAGGGGTATTCTGGTTGGAATACCAAAACAAATGGTCAGTTCTGGTGACTGCATTACCTTCACTTTTTTATTGGTCTTTTTTTTTTTTTTTATGACCCAGAGGCTCTACCTTACTCAAGTGTTTTGATCGTCATCACATGGTTTTGTCTTTGCTAAGTTTGTGGCCTGCTTGGCTAGCCATGGGGGCAGCAGTGGGTGATTCATCACCTACTACCTGTCAACAACTGGGTCTGTCTGTGCTCTTGCTAAGTATCTGGTGGGCTTGTCAGGCAGGCCGTGTGGTTGCTGAGTGCTGTGTCCAAGGCACATCTTGTCCCTGAGAGGCTGCCTCCCAGGAGATGCGTGCAGGATCAGTGTGTCTAATTCATCCAATGGATATTTAGCTCATTAAGCAGCAATACATTCAAACAGAAAAATGAAACCACACACATCATTAAAGCTGAATATGTTTCCTTTCTTTGTCTTACTTTTATTTTCTGAAGAGAAATGCAAGTAGCTCTGCATAACGAGAAGCTCATTGCTGGAGCAGGGTGAGAAGCTGAAAGCATTGAGGCAAAGAGAGATAAAAGGATATTGGCTCCCAGCAATATCCCTCCTTGCAGGAAGTGAGTGGCGGGGAATCCATATTTCTACATAATAAGCTGTTCTGTGGGGGTGGGAGCACCCACCCCTTCATCAGTGCTGGGGAGAATGTTGGCAGAGCTGGCCTTGCCAGTGGGGACGAGGTATCTGTCCCTGCCAGCCTAGGGGCAGCAGCTGCCGCTCCAGCGTGGTCTCTCTAGGTGGTTTCCCCACATCCTTTCTAAGCTGGGCTCAGATCACAGCGTGGGCCAGTTGCCAAGAAGTGATTGTCTCTAGTGAATGGAGTGCCTCTTCTCTAGAGCATTAAGGATATTAGGTGGCACCAAGTTCATTTAGTCCTTGGTTTGTAGTTAAATCCTTTATGACCCAATAATCTTCTTGGGATTGTGAAATGGTTAAAAAAAGAATCCCAGACTTTTCACTCTCTTCCAGGCATTTACCGGATTTGTGTGTTTGACAGCCCAGCTAGTAGCTTATGAACTATAGCAGACATTCTTGTGTGCCTCCAACACATCTATTTCTTCCTTTATCCTGACCTCGATGTCCAGATTTGCTTTGGGGGAGCCATCTCCCACTAGGATTAGCTTTGGTCTTAATTCTAGGTGTGGGCTTTAATTGGCTTGAGCCAATTAGTACGTCCTGTTTCCAGGCATGTGACATGGTTCGAGCAAATGAGATACAAGGTGCCGAGGAGGGAATGGGGTGGGTGGGCTGCCATTCTCACACATAGGAGCTGGTGGATGGGTGGTGTGCAGTGAGGCTGGGAGGTGGGAATTGATGCAGCCCCTTTTTCTATCCTGAGGATGAGGGACATCCTGAGCATGAGGCTGGCACACTAAGGAGGCCAGAACAGAGAGAACCAGGGCTGGCTCCACCATGACAAAGTGAACTTCTGCATAATGAGAGTGACCCAGACCACCTTTGGATTCTTCAGTTATGTAAGCCAACTAACTTGCTTCACTTTGGGCCAGTTTCTCTCACAGCTGCAAAGGGAAGTTTGCATAATCCTATCCACCAAAGAAATGTGGAAAACTAATAGCCAAACGTACTTTATTTAGTCTCATCAACAAAGAAATGCTTTCTGTTTCAAAATGACAGATCCTGTAGGAGCTAATGTTTATAGAGAACATGTGCCAGGCATGCGGTTATATGTTATGACTTGTTTAAGCCCCTAGATGACCCAGTGAGGTGCATACTGTTGTAATTCTGTTGTACAGGTGAGGAAACACTGAGAGGCACTGAGAGGTTAAGTAATTCTCTAAGTCACAGAATAAGTTAAGTGGCAGAGCCAGGACTCAATCTGACATCAGATTTCTCATCATCTTCTGCAATTGTAGTATTCTACGAGACTCTATGATTTCCAGAAACAGAGCCAATGACTCTTCCCACTGGGAACTATCAACCATCCAGCCAATTTCATTGCCCAGAACTTTTCAGCTTTTCTCAATTACATCTCCTTTGCCCAAATGATAATAGTCTGTTGCATTCTTAAATCATCTGGCCTCCTCCTCCATATCTGATACTCGGTTTCTGTAATGTGCATCTCCCCAGCTCTATCTAAGAAGTGTAACCAACCCACTTCCACCTGCTTCTCATCACCTGCTTTTCTACAATAGTCCCAAATGCAAAGTTCACCCACCCAAGGAAGCACTCAGTGGGATTAGATTTTGAAGGAATGAACACTTAATATTCCTTTAGGTTTAGATAAAAGTTTTGAAAAGTTGTTTAGGCTGTGACATACTGGTCTTGCCCAGGTCCTGGGGGAGAAGGAAGCTGTGAAATATTTTCCCATTGCCCTTCTCTATCCTCTGGTCAATTCTATCTTGCAGGCACATTCTTAGGCATATTCTCCAAATTCTCCACTCAGGGAGCCTCCAGATTTTCACATTCAGTCTCCTCACACTTTGATATTACCCAGGGCCCTGCTTCTTGGTGCTATTCAAGCTCTCCTTGCTGTGTGACACAGTGGGAAGGATTTGAGATGGGAGCTGCCTGGCATGACCAGAAGCACTCAGAGATCAATGAAAAAGGGTGCATAATGACAAGCAGTGGACAAGTCATCACAGCATCAATGCTCTAAGAGGTGACTGATACCTAAGCTTTCCAAATACATCTCTTGTTAAGTACAAGAGTCTAGCATCTCTTGTTAAGTACATGAGAAGGGTATATTTATATATCTATAGGGGTAACACCCACCCCCTCCACAGCCATTCTCTACCCCTTCCCTATCAAGCAGTCTTTGGCTTATCTGCTTGAATAAGCACATACACATGAGTAGACATTAATGGGTAATGTTTACAAATCATATCAGAAAACCTTGAGACTGGACCATATCAGAAAACCTTCAGTATGCCCCAGTTTCATTCACTTTGCAATGGAAGAATCTATTGATCTACCCACCTAGCCATTCATCTCGCAAAACTTTATTGAGTACCTACATGTGCCACTGTGTCAGGCACTGGGGATACAAAGATGAAAAAACACATGCTTTCTGCCCTTAGAGCTCGCACTTTAGTGGAAGAGAGACAGCGTATTTCTGGATATTCAGGTAAGCATTTTGACAGAGTTAATCACAGGGTGTCACAGAAGCGAAGAGAAGGGGCCAGGCTTTGGGAGCCAGAAAAGCCTTCCTAGCAGAGGTGACAGCTGGGATTAACTGCTGTGAATCACTGTGGCAGATACTAATTACTCCCTGATACCTGTCCTCTTTCTTCCTTCTGGTAATAGAACCTATGAGGTTTTAGCTGGGAACAGTGGCCAAAGATCCATTTTCCAGCCTCTGTTACATCTAGATGTAGCCATGATACTAAATTCTAGTCAAAAGAGGATATGAGTGGAAGAGGTGTTCGATTACAACTTTAACAAAGGTATTTTGCTCTCTGCGCCCTTGTTCCTGTGTGGATAAGGTGGAGGTGATCTGACTGCCTATGTGAATAATACCCTAGAGGGTGACAGAGATGTAAGATATAAGGAAACAGGCCCACTGGATGACTGTGTGGAGCAGAGGCACCTACCAGCCCTGAACCTTCCACCCATTTCTCACTGCAGCTGCCATATGTGGGTGCCACTTTGTAACCGCAGCTTAACAATGTACCTTTGCAAAATAGCTGACCCCCTTCAGGCTCATATCTGTGGAGAAACACAACTGGATAAGATATTACAATGTCCTCTCCCCTTTAGTAAGTATGATCTATAAGTAGTTGGTGGTCATCCTACTTTGATATTCAGAAGGATCTGGAGGTAAATGAAGCATTAAATTCTGGTGAGAACTTTGAACGCCAATGAACACCCACATGATATATAGTGAGTGTTTCCCTGCTAGGCCTTCTGTTAGGTCTCTAGGTTGCTGGGTGCTTGGAGACAGTGGTTTATAGTGATGGGAGAGGTGATAAAGACTTGTTCTCAGCCTATGATTTGGGCCACCTGTCTCTCCTGCCTACTTCCTGCCCATCTCTTCCCCTTGGGCTTGCCATTGCCCTTGGTAAAATTACATAGTATCTTCAACTCCTCCAATTCAAAGATGCATTCCTGTTCTTATTTCTGAGATTTTCTAAGACACAGTAGTCTTGAAGTTGTGTCCCACTCAGTTCCCTTGAATTATAATCTCAAATCGTGAATCCTTTCTAATTGCCTCTGCATTTGGTTCATATTTTTAGAACCTGCCATTGGTCTCCGTATTACTCTCAGTCCTCCTGTTCAACTTAAACCAATGGGCTGGGTTAGTTTGGCCCAGTATCTCTTTCTGCCCTGGTTCTCACTCAGTGCTCTGTTGCCATCATCCCCAGAGAGAGTTCCTTGGCATGCTTTATAGTTGGAGCTGTATAACTGTCTTAATCCATCATGATGATTCTCATTCTCCTTCTTTTTTCTCTTTGCCACATGACCAAGACCACATCTAAAAACTACTCTTTGGACGAAATATTAGTGAATGAAGAATGCCAAGGACAAAGAGATACCTTCACTTCCGCTATCTGTCAGTCAGGGAATTAGAAGGCAGTTGGCTCTCTCTCCCCTAGAATATATCTATAGGCAATGGGGCAGGTAAGGAGAGCATCTCCAGGGGATTCCTTACTCCATAAAATCTGCCTATGTGAGCCCCAGCCCTTATGGACCAAAAAGGAAACAACTGTGGGAGTCCTGGGAAATCATCTGTGGAACTAAAGATAGACTCTCAGACTCCCACCATCCTATGATTAGTGTCCCAAAGTCCTGCATGGCCTTAGCCCCCAGCCCAGTCAATCTCTCTCTCTCCCTTGCTCCCCAAGCCATGGTACACACCCCTGTGATACCACTGCTCATACTATACTGTTGTGAGTAGTTGAGAATTGTGTCTCTCTCTCTCCTTCAAAGTGAATTACGTATCTTCATGTCTCCAGAAACCAGTACAGCACCTGGCGCATAGGAAGAGCTCCGGAAGGATTTGTAAGATGAATGAATCCTCAGAAGGTGCAGCTGACTGTGGTTGCATACCCTTATGAGTGGTATCTGAACACCAAATCATAAAACAATCCAGTTTTGAAATTCTGGATGCGTCTGGCATTCCATTATTCATCTTACATGTAACACTGCAGTATGTGTGGTCAACTGCCTGTTACCTGTTGTTGCTCATTTTCCCAGTCCTAAGAGTCTGAGACCTGCCTTTCCTCTTTCTGCCTTTTGTTTGACAACAGGGCTTTAGCTAGCTCTTGACCCTGCCTGCTCAATGGCTTCTGGTTTCTCGGCTGACGTTCTCCCTATTTCTGGCCAGATTCTATGAAGCCTCTCACTAGTCCCTCTCACTGGTCGCAGGGTTTGGATAATATAGTATGTGAACCAAATTGGGAGGCCAGTTGACTGACATTTGAGGAAGATATCAGAATCAGAAATTTCAATTAAAAGACACTCTTCTACATGATCCTACCCATGCCTCATCTTTCTTTTTTCCTTTCTTTTTCTTTCTTTCTATATTTCTTTCTTTTCTTTCTTTTTTCTTTCTTTCTTTTTCTTTCTTTCTCTCTCTCTCTCTCTCTCTCTCTCTCTCTCTCTCTCTCTATATATATATATATATATATATATATATGACATTCTCAAATAAGTGCCTGGAAATTACCCCTACTATTGAGCTCATTACCAGATACTTGGAACTTTATGCTGAATGCTCAGACACCCCTCCTGACCGACCCTGTAAGTATTTGGACAAAACTCACCATGGCATCTCTAGACACTCCCCCCGCCCCCCCCCCCCCCCCCCAATCATCGGATTCCTCGACTTAGGACTTTTCACAGTTTACAAGTACCAACAAGGCACTTTCTTTTCTGCTTTGGAAGAAAGTTTTCCTTTTAAAGGTTTCGTTTGCCTTCAAGCCCATTTGAATACAAAAACACAATGGAATTCCATTAAGATAATGTCTGGGGCATAAGGCACCAGGGTAAAAGACAGGAAATTGCTCTATACTTTATGTGGAGCTCCAGGAGGAGCTGACAGTTCCTGGATAACTTCGGGAAGCAGACTGTTAAGAAAACAAGTGGGCCATATTTCATGCTGGCTTCCAGCTTCCCTTGGCTGTTTTTATTAGGAGCTCAAGGGATTGTTAGAGCAATAATACAGCAGGTAGGTTTCTAATGCTTTCCTCCAAATGCTGAAGTTTCTAATTGTTCAACAGGAAAATTGTTCCTTGGGCTGAAAGTACACATTCTTAAGTCCCTTCAGGTAAGTTAGTGAAACGAGTGGAAGATCTTTGAGTGTGGGCTTTGATGTCAGGTAACTTATCCAAAGCAGGAAAGGTCTGTCCCTTTTCCTTGAAGGATGAATGATTTGGAACCTGGAGAGGGGATGAGATTAATGCCTAGTCACACAGGGAGACTCCAGATTTTTGGTCCTCCAGCTTTCCCCCATCTTTTGTGTCCAACTTATGGGGAGGTATGTAGAAAAGTTCTCTACTAGAGTATTTTTCTTGGTTGCTGTTGGATTTGTTGGATACTTGATAGTGAGTTCCAAATTTCTCTTCAAAGAATCAGTATGCCAGTATGTTCAGTTTCTGTGTTCTTTATTCTCCATTTTAAAGCTTAGCTTCTTCATTCTCTTCGTCTCCTTACCCGTAGTTTCAGTAAACAACTTTCCTGCCAGCCCTAATCAGAAGTTCACATCTGTTCCCCTGGTCACCTGCTCCATCCTGAGTCACCCCTGGTCGCCGGCTCTGACCTGAGTCACCTTTAGTCACCTGTTCTGTAACCATCTTTCCCGCCAAAACTGCTCACCCCACAGTTTAAAATAGCCAGTTGGAACTATCTTACACTGTGCAGTCCAAGCCTAGCTAATAGGGGAATGACACAGCAGTAGGGTCTACCTGCTTCAGGGATAAGAACCTCTTCCTCTCCCTTGTTCAGGTGTGCTCTTTCAGGTGTGTTCTCTGCTCCATCCACAAGATGCACCATTCTATAGAAGTAAAAATTGCCTTGCTGAGAAAATTTGTGTTTGAGTCCTATTTCTTTTGTGGTACTGAAAAATTTGCTTCTAACAGATTCAAGTCTTGAACATCATAAGGACCAGCTTGAGAAAGTTTCCTCAGGATAAAGCCAGAGAGAGTGTAGTTAGACTCAGGAAAGAACTTTTTGATATCAGGGCACTGGGATTCTGGGATGAGACATTTAAGTAGGATATGGATTCTTTGCACTAACTGGATCATATTTTTAAAAGAATGCTTAAATTTTTATTATTAATTAATTATTTTATTTTATTTTTTAGACAGAGTGTTGCTCCCTCATACAGACTGGAGTGCAGTGGTGCAATCTTGGCTCACTGCAACCTTTGCCTTGTGGGTTCAAGCCATTCTCCTGCCTCAGCCTCCCAAGTAGCTGGGACTACAGGTGTGCACCACCACACTCAGTTAATTTTTGTATTTTTAATGGATACAGGGTTTTTCCATGTTGGCTAGGATGGTCCCAAACTCCCGAGCTCAAGTGATCCACTCACATCAGTCTCCCAAAGTGTTGGGATTATAGGCATGAACCACTGTGCCTGGCCTGGAAATATATATATATATATATATATATATATATATATATATATATATATATATAACTTTAAAAATCTGGGTGAATTCAGAGACAATTATCAAAGTAAAGAAATAGGTGGAAAATTGGTAAGATGAAGTTTATTTTCCTGAAGGCTTTTAAAGGTGAGGAAATTATGAGCTGTCTTAGGGTAGGTTATGTAAACCAAAAATAAAATTCTAAGCCCCTTAACCATCTGAATGGATTCCTCCTCTTGGCAAAGGGCATTCTAAAGTCAACCTACAAAACTCATTCAGGCTATAATGGGAAGGAGGGGGTAGAACAGGCCTCATCACATCCTCCTTCCTTTTAGAATTACTGCTAGAACAGACTAAGTCTGATAAGAAACATTTACAATTTATTCTCTCTGAAGCCCCTGCTGCCTGGAGGCTTCACCTGCATAATAAAACCTTGCTCTCCACAACCCCTTAACTTAACCCAGGTATTTCTTTCTATTGGTTCTAAGTCTTTAGATAATTAACTTAATTATCTCAATCAATTGCCAAACAGAAAATCTCTGAATCTACCTATGAGCTGGAAGTAGCTCCCCCGCCTTCCACCTGTCCCACATTTCCGCACAAAACCAGTGCAGATCTTACATGTATTGATTGATGTCTAAAATGTAAAAGACCAACTTGTGGCCTGACTGCCTTGGGCACATGCTCTCAGGGTCTCCTGAGGGCTGTGTTGTGGGCCATGGTCACTCATATTTGGCTCAGAATAAATCTCTTCAAATATTTTACAACATTTGACCCTTTTCATTGACAGTTATATGCCTTCAATGGTGGGGAGACTGGACCAGAGAGCTGGACAGATCTCATCCAGGACTAAGATGCTCAGACCAGCAGGCTTCTAGACATATCAGATGGCTCCTCCTTAGTTCTCAAGAGTGAAGACTCAAAGATAGGAATGACAGAGACACTACTAGAGAGAAGCATAGGAGCTCAAAAATAGCTGTCCCCTGTATGGTACTCCCCAGCGAGGGTGGATTCCAAGTTCCCAGAGAATATTATTGGCCAAATGAGAAAATAAATTAAATCAGGCATCAAAGCACAATGGAAAGGAGAGAGGATGGCAGTGGTTGAGGAGACAAAGGCCACCTCCATGTTCTCTCCTCTGTATTCTAGATGGTAGAAGATAGTAACAAGCAATGTATCCAGGGCTGGAGATTCTGAAATGGATCAATCTTTCAGATTAAACAAAAATTAGCTCCTTTAAGCATGAAAACATTTTGTTTTGGTTCTTTGATCTGAAAACATTTTAACTATATTATATGATTCTAAAACACAATTTAATTAGAGAAAATTTATGTTTCTCGCTGCTTCAGAACAATAAAATATAGTAATTTCATGATACACTTTTCCAGGATGCTTTATAATTATGATGTAACTTTTCATATATTATCTCATTTAATCCTAACCACAACTTTATAAAATAAATTATGTCTATTTGTATATATGTATACACACATGTATACACACACACACACATATACACATACATATACTTCTCAAACAGGTGAAGAAAAGCTGAGGGTTAAAAAAATAAGAAGCAATGTGTTTTAAGTTCTCACAGCTAGTAACAGTCAAAGCCAGGTGTCGAATTGAAGTTTTTTGATTGCAAATTAATTGCTGAGCTTGCAGAATGAAGCTCTCTTGACTTCCTCTCAGGGTAGGGTTAATGGCAGGATCAGGAATCTGCTTGAAACATGAGCACTGTGGACTGGAGAATGGGAAATGCTGGGCATAGGCAACAAGTTAGCAAATAAGGGGAAAAGGTCAGATTAGTTTAGGAAAGGAGACTGGTGGGGGGCCTGGGCCCCAGAGGAGGGATGCCACCAACAGTTGTTCGCAATACCTAAGTGGATATGCAAAGTTGGCAGGATACTTTCTGGCACTGCCAACTCAGGAGGGCCTGAGCAGTGGGTAGGACCTGGCAGAAGGAAGCACTTGGCAAAGACAGGTGCTAGGATAGCCTCAGTGCCTTAGAAAAGGCCATGACTAGAGACAGGACTGCAGTGTAAGGAGCAGGGTCCAGCCCCAAAGAGCACAGACTGGGGTGGACAAAGCCCAGTGTGTGGGCTTAGGCCAGGCAGGCTGTGGTTCAGGGCAGGGAGCCAGGCCAACCCAAGGGCGGAGACCATGGGGAACAGGGCAGTGGGTAGGGGTGCTGACCTGGCCTGTGCAGCTGGGCCTCAGGCCCTGCAGGTTCCACAGCACACAAGTACCAGGACACAGACCATCATGGGATTCTTGTTAAGCGCACCCTCTGAGTTTCCAGTGACCCCTAGAGCTGCAGGAAGAGGAACTTGCAGGTACAGGCAGGAACTCCAGCAGACACTGTGACCATCATGAGTAATCTTTGTATGGACCCTCTGGAGACAGCAGATAATCAAAAGACACAATGAGCACCGTCTGGAGATGGGGTGGCAGAGAGTCTCAGCTGTGGACTCTAGATTCTCACTCATTAGCTGTGTCCCTGAACAGAGGTACATAAGTGGAATGACATTGTCATAGTAATAGCACCCATACTTTCCTTCAGGGTTAATTAAAGGAGCTGATGTAAAACCATATTAAAAAGTATACCAGGAAGCCCATATTTCACTCTCGAAAAGGAAGCATAGTCAGTTCCCTGATATCTACTTAGCCTCGAGGATGGAGAGTGAAGAATTCGGATTTTGCAATAATTTCGATAAAGCAGCTAAGGTATTGTGGACCTGCAAGGTGCCAGGCATTATGGTAAGTGTTACAGGAACACAAGATGAGTAATAGCTTGGGTTTTAGGGGCCAGGGTGGGCAGCTAACATCTAGTTAGGGAGACAAATGCAAAACCAGTAACAATGCAAAATACAAGACAGAATCAAATATGCACTGAAATGGGGTGTGTGCATGGAGCAGCTGCAGGGATTCAGAGCTGAGAATGACTCATGTGGACTAGGGAGGTCGGGAGGGATTCATGGAGCAGCTGGTGTCTGAACTAGGCCATGGAGCAGAGCTATAATTGAGGGTAATAGCAGACTCCAGCCAGGACACCATAAACTGTGGGTATGGGTCTTAAAGCAATGGATAAGGCTCTAAACAAATGCTTTGAAACTTAATCTGTACTTCTAAAGCACCAAGGAAACATTTAATTTGCCTGTGACAGATCCCTTTAGTCCCCTGTTTCAGGAACCCTGAGAATGGGCCTTAGGTGTTTGCATGATGATGAAGCCCTCCAGGTGATTCTGAGTGTTTTTGGTTAAGAGCCAAATATCCTAAACCATTTCCACACTTTAGCAGGCTTAAGAAATCTCCTGGAGATGTTTTGAAAATACAGATTCCTGGGCCTTTCCCCCCAAACATTCTGATTCAGGGGCCTGGACTGAGGCCTGAGATTCTGCGTTTCTAATACATGCTTAAGTGATGCTGATGCTGTGAGTCTGTGGATCACTGTGATCACTAAAGCCATCACCTACTCTTTAGTTCTTCCTGGGATAGTGGGACCCAGAGCTAAGAGGTGTCCTTAATTGGAAATGCTTTTGAAAACAAATGCATGCTTCTCTATCCTGGATCTTTCAGAAATCACACACACCCAGTCACCTTGTAACTACCTGCCCATACAGGTGAAATAAGGACAAGCTGGAGGAGTTGATATCATTCACCTCTGGTCTCTGTACTTGTTTCTACCTGACTCTACTTCCCCTGTGGCCCCTGCTTCTCAGTTATGTTTCTACATCAGATCTATATAATTCTCCTGAATCTTGTA